>NC_056749.1:598031894-598377477 GCF_019279795.1 Protopterus annectens
TTTTAAATCAAAAGGGAAAATTTTTTGGCCCGGATAATACATGGGGAGATCCAGTGAGCAATGGTGGCTTTAGAAATAGGTTTTCCCAAGAACAGTTTGGAATAGGACACAAATAGTTTGTCTGATTTACGGAAGGATTTTGTCCTGTGTAAATAAAACCTCAGCTGTCTATGCATATCCAACAAATGTAACTTGTACTCACCCCTGTTTTGGAAATTTGGAAAGAAAACAAGATTGATTGATTGGTTAATATTAGTTTCCGAAGCCACTTTACGGAGAAAGGAAGGGTTAATGCACAGGGAAACCCTATCCTTATGAAACACCATTTAAGAAACTTTAATGGACAAGGCTTTAAGTTTCGCTACCCTCCTAGCAGACGTGATAGCCACCAAAAAGGCAGTTTTCCAAGGAAGGAATTGTAAATCTACTGAAGCCGCTGGTTCAAAGGGAGGGGAGACTAGAGCTTGAAGAAAGGTGAGATTCCAGGGAGGTGTCGCATCTTCTCCACTGGTGGTTCTAACAGAAAAGTTCCTTTAAGGTCTTATAAAGCCTGAATGAAGCTAAGGACGCCAATTTTTCCCCCACATGGAAGTTAGAGATGGCAACCAGTTGGACTTAAACAGTTTAAGAACTAGCACCTTGGTGAAAAATACCAGAAAAAAAGACCAGAATAGCCGGAACTGGAGCCTTAAAGGGAGCCAAGTTCCATTGAGAGGCCCAAATACAAAAACGTTTCCATTTACTATGGTATATCTTTCTGGTAGTAACTTGTGAGCCGCCACAAGAATGGATTTAAATGGAGAAGATAAACCGGGAGTCCTAATCATTACTGGAACTGGAACAGAGCTGTGAGTTTCAGACTGTCCAGGTCTGAGTGAGGAATCCCTGATGGGTGAGAAATGGGATCTGTGATTTGATCCAAGATCCATGGTGGAACTACTAGGTGAGACCAAAGTGAGGGGAACCAGCCTTGGCAAGGCCAGAATGGGGCAATGAGGATTACAGTGCTCCCCAGCCTGCAAGCTTTCTGAAGAAACTTCAGAATGAGAGAACGTCAGGTAAGCATAAAGAAGACTGGGAGGCCAAGCATGAATCAGTGCGTCTCTGGGGGCTTCCCCCCGATGGGGATTCAGAGCGAAGAACTCGCTGTATTTCGCTTTGGAAAGAAATGCAAAGAGATCACAGCAAGGCCGACCCCACTAGAGGAAGATCTGTTCCGATACTGAAGGATTCGGACACCACTTGTAAGGCATCAAAACAGTCCTGCTGAGCCTGTCAGCCAGGATGTTGGACAGTCCCGGAATGTGTGTTGCCACCAGAAAGCGACCGGTGTAAATTGCACATTCCCACACTCTCATGGCTTCTCAACAAAGGGGGCAGGATCTGGTTCCGCCATGCTTGTTGATATACCAGACTACAGACATGTCTGACTCGATAGCAATAGTCTCTAGAAGAAGATGGGCACGAAAGGCCTGCAATGCTAGAACTGTCCTCATTGCCAGGACACTGATATGCAAATAGATCTTAGAAGTGGACCATGTGGCTTGAAATGTCCTTCCTGAGCAATGCCCCACCTTCAACCCTAGCTGGGAGGCATCCGTGGTCGCTGCGGTCGTGGGAAAGGATGGAAGAAAGGGACATCCCTGGACAAATTACGGTTAAAAGAGTCCCCCAGAGAATGACCCCCTGCAAGCCCGTGATATGCGTATCGAATGGGACAAGAGTAGATCCAGAAGGGGCCGCTGAACTGCTAACATCTACTGGAGAACTCTCATGTGAAGACATGCGAAGGGTAGAAGATTGTTAGTGGCTGCCATGGAACCCAGGGGGGTATAACTGTTTCCGCTGATGGGCGGTGAAAATGAATGTAAGATACCTGGAATTTAAAATTGTTTACCCTTTCCGAGGGTGAGATAGACTTTCATTTGTATGGTTTCTAGCCGAGCTCCAATGAAGTCTATGCTCTGAACTGGAGTCAGCGATGACTTCTTGATGCTGATTGAATTGCCCAGTCTATTTGCTAGAAGGAGGAAGTAATACCTGGCACAGCAGACGCTTGGTAGGGGTAGCAAGGAGCCTATCGACCAGGTAAGGGAAAACATGGATTCTCTGAAGCCTCGGGTGGACCATGACTTTGGTCTCACCACAGCCCCCAGGGTGTTCACCAAAGGAAAGGGTCCTGAACTGATAATTGGCCCCCAGCAGGAAGCGAATAAACCTGCGGGAGTGTCTGTTTTGATGTGATAATGTGTGTCCTGGAGGCCGATCGAGCACATCCAATCCTCTGCTGGCAGGTAGAGCAGAATAGACTGAGGTGTGACCATCAAGAATTTCTCCTTGGCTACTGACAGATTCAGAGTGGAAAGATCCAAAATGGGTCTGTGATCCCCTGTTTTCTTTGGCACTAAAAAGAACCTGGAAGAGGTGAGTGATCCAGATTGGTCTGGGGGGACGGGTTGGATGACTAGTTTTCTTAGCAGCTTTTCTATCTCCTGTGGTGCTTCCTCAGTTTGTGCAGGTGGAACGTCTGGGAGGAATTTTGGTTGGGGAGGTGGATTCATAAACTGGATGGAGAAGCCTCTGGATAGGATTTTTAACACCTAACGGTCTGTTGTAACAGACTCTCACTCTGATGGATATAATTAAAGATGGCTCGTGACTGCCTACAGAGATGAGCAGTCTGGCAACCCCTCACAGCTGTTGCGAGGGCCTGTCCAAGAAAGGTTCTCGATAACCTAAGTTCTTTGGACCCCCTCTGCCTTTGGCCCAGCGTCTATCGTAACCCCCTCTGCCTCTGGGGGAGGAAGAGTCCCGAGTGCCCCGGGAGAACTGAGATTTCCAGAACCACATCTTCTTTACCCCTTGCTGATTCCTTGAAAAGGATCTTTTGGGGGGGTGGGGGGCACGGAGACGCGGATACAGATGACAGTGTCTTCCTATCGTCCTCATTCTGGAGTAGTCTTTCTCACACGGACTTCCCAAACAGGGAAGAAGCATCATAGGGGGTATTAGCAAACGGCACTTTGAAGGGTTCCTAGAATTGACAAAGCCAGAGCCAGGCGTGGCACTTCATGGTAATGCCAAACCTGGCCGCCTTGGCAGCTCATTCTGTGGCATGGTAAAGAAAAAGCATGGACGCATTTCGCAACTGCTTTCAGAGTGGCCATGCACGCAGAGAACATCTTCTTGTCCTCTGCTGATGTGGACTCTGGCAAGTCTTGAACCCAGGACCCTGCACACCACAGCAATTTACCACTAAGTCATCTGAGCTGTAAGAAAAAAAAAAATCTTCACTTGTATCAAGATTATATCACCCCAGATGGGACTCGAACCCACAATCCCTGGCTTAGGAGGCCAATGCCTTATCCATTAGGCCACTGGGGCCTGACTCTAGGAGTGACTCAGCGACTTCGACAAAGTCACGCTTAAGACAGATGATGTACACCATGTAATATAGCGCCCTTATGATGCAGGTTGCTGAAGCATAGACTCACTTCCCCAGAAGATGCATCATCTGTGACTCCCAGTCAGGAGGCTGGACTGTAGAGCTCTCCTGCGCGAGCTCTTTCTGGGTGGCAGGTGCCACCACCATAGTGTCTACTGGTGACCCCTTACTCCAGCTGGTCCTGTCTGGTGGGGAGGCTAAGAGTTTTGTCTGGCCTTTTTGGAATAGGGCTCAGAGTGTCCGGTTCCTTCCAAGCTCTAGAGGTCATTAGGTTTACCAGTGGATCTGCAGGGGGGGGGGGGCACCGAGGAGGTAATGGGCCTGTGCTGAATGCCTCTAGGAACACTGACTCATTCGAGGTTGGTTTTTGGGAAAAACCCCCACTCTTTGGCTTAAGAGCAACATGATGTTGCCAAAGGAGACATCCTCGGGGGTGACCTGGAGGAACCTTCCCCTTCCTCCAAGTCCATGTCATCCATGAGGGACACTGGACAGTAGTCCAAGTGCCTCCTTTTACGTGTTTATTTGCGAGGAACCTCCTCAGTGGAACTCTCGGGGGGGCTCGCAAACTGCTGGCTGCTCCCTAGTGGGTGATTCCTGAAAAGTACAGTTTTGTACCTACCATAAATGTAGATGTCTGATAGACATGCAACTGCAGTCATAACATGTGGGTTGTCCTGCCTCAGGCAGCCCTCGGTCGGCCGGATTCCAAAGTCTGGGTCCAACGTCGGCTGATGTTGCATTTCTCTCCAACGTCAGAGTGGCTGGAGTACATAAGCATCAGCCGACGCCATTTTCTTCAGTGTTTCTTGCCCCAGATGCCAGGTGCCCTCCAAGGAAGGCTGTAATCAAATTGGAAGACAAAAACAGGATTCCAAACAAATAAATGAGCAATAAAACAAATACACCATAACAGATATCCCCAGCTAAGAGTAACAGGGATAGGAGTGGACAATAGGCATAGAGGGGTATGGCGGGAGGGAAAATCCGACTGCAGTTGCATGTCTATCGGACATCTACATTTATGGTAGGTACAAAACTGTACTATGTCCTTCAAGAATGCAACTGCAGTCATAACATGTGGGTAGAATACCATAGCTTAGCTGGGGGAGGAGGTATGCTCTAGGAAAGAGATGGTGTGGCAATCAAACTCTGCAGGACTGCCGAAGAAAAGCCTGCTCTGGATCTGGAATATAGAGGGAGATTGTAGTATTTGGAGAATGTATGCACGGAGCTCCATGTAGCAGCTTCTAGAATGTCCTTGGTAGGCACCCCTCTTAAAAATGCTGTAGAGGTGGCTGTAGCTCTGGTGGAATGTGGTCTGACATTGGCTGGAACAGTCTTTCCATGAAAGGAATAACAGAATCTGATGCAATGTCCAATCCATTTAGAAAGTCTGTTTTGAAATTGCTTTTCCTTGGACTGCAGGGGCGTAAGCTACAAAAAGTTGTTCAGACTTCCTACTGGCCTTGGTTCTGTCCAGGTAGTATCGAAGTTGTCTGTGAATGTCCAAGGTATGCAAAAGTCTTTCCCCCTTATTCTCAGGATTGGGGAAGAAAGCAGGCAGATGAATGGCTTGATTTAGAGAAACCCTAGATACCACCTTTGGCATAAAAGTAGGGTTGGTCCTTAATGAAACCCTGTCCCTGTGGAAAATAATAAAGGGTGGTATTGCCATTAGGGCCTGTAGCTCCGAAACCCTTCTTGCTGAGGTAATTGCCAACAGGAAAGCTGTCTTCCATGAGAGAAATTACAAGTCAACTGAAGCTGCTGGCTCAAAATGAGGTAGAGTCAGTTTTTCTAAGACAAAATTGAGGTCCCAGGCTGGCACTGGGGCCTTTCTTGGTGGCTTAATGTTCTTGATTCCCCTCAGGAATTGTCTTAGTAAGGGGTGAGAGAAAACAGGAGGATCAGTGTTGTATCTAGCTGAAATAGCAGATGCATGTATCTTTATGGAAGAATATGAGAGGCCGTTCTTTAACATATCTGCTAAATATTCCAAGATAAGTGGGATGCTCAGCAATGATGCATCATGTCCCTTGCTGGTATTCCAATTGCTGAATCTTTTCCACTTTGCTAAGTAAACCTTTCTGGTGGATGGTCTTCAAGCCTCTGTTAGTATCCGCTGAACTTCCTTGGAGAGAGATAAGCTGAAGTTATTTATGGGATCTCCCAGGCTGTTAGCTGCAGTGTCTGAAGGTTTGGATGCAGTGTTTTGAAATTGTGTTGAGTCAAAAGTAGAGGCCACTGAGGGAGGGCCCACCTCCTGGTGTGACATATGCTCCTTAGTAGTGGGTACCAGTGTTGTCTTGGCCAATCCGGAGCTATTATGATTCCCTTGGGCTTCTCTGCTTTGATCTTTAGTAATACTGAGGTCATCAGTGGCAGAGGTGGGAATGCATAGATTGCTAGGGAGTTCCAGTTGAATGGGAGGGCATCTATTTTCCAAGCTTTTGGGTGGTATGTCCTTGTGCAAAATTTTGGTAGAAGATGGTTGAGGTGAGAGGCAAATAGGTCCACTTCTGGCTTGCCCCATGTCGAAGTGAGTTGTCTGAAGGCCTTCAGATGTAACCTCCACTCGTGTGGATCTGTGAAATTCCTGCTTAGGCTGTCCGCCAACACATTGTCTTTTCCTGGAACAAACTGGGATTGTAACTGGATGTTTAGGCTCAGTGATTTCTCCCAAAGCTGCATTGTCAGTCTGCAAAGGGGGTAAGAGTGGGTGCCCCCCTGCTTGTTTATGTACCACATCACAGTGGAGCTGTCTGTCCGTATCATTAAATGGCCTTGCTGGATTTGGTGTTGAAAAGCCTCGATGGCATGCATTACTGCCAGCATTTCCTTTTAGTTTATATGCAGATGTGTTTCCTTTGGAGACCATTGTCCTTCTATACGCCTGCTTTCCATGTGCGCCCCCCATCCAAGGTCTGAGGCGTCTGTAGTCATGGTCTGTTATCTGTGGTTTTTTGAATGACATACCTGTGTTTTCCTGGCTCACCGAGGCCCACCATAGGAATTCCTTTTGTAGGCATGGAATGAGTGGTATGATTGTCTCCAAGTTGTTGCTGTGTTGAGACCAAATGCTTTTTAGGTACCATTGAAGCTTTCTCATGTGTAGTTTTGCTAATGGAACCAGTAGAATGCAAGATGCCATGTAACCCAGGGCCTGTAGGAATCTCCTTGCAGTTTTCTGGGTGAGTTTTGCTAAACCTTTGAAGTAATGAGTTAACTTCTCTTGCTTGTCTTCTGTCAGGTAAGCCATCTGAGAGGCTGTGTCTAGTTTGGCTCCTAAGAAGATTATTTGCTGGGATGGCTGCAGTCTTGACTTTTGGAAGTGGACTGTGTATCCCAGAGCTTGAAGTAATCGTATGACATAATCCAGGTTTTTTGTCAACATCAATTTGTCTTCCACTTGTATGAGGCAGTCGTCCAGGTACGAGTAAATTTGTATACCCTGGAGCCTGCAATGAGCAATTACTGAAGCCAGGCGTTTTGTAAATACTCTGGGCGCAGTAGATAAGCCAAATGGCAATGCTGAGAATTGATAATGCTCTGGCCCTGCAAGAAATCTGAGGTATCTTCTTCAGCTGTGTCTGATAGGGACATGCAGGTATGCCTCCTTGAGGTCCAGAGTAATCAGCCATGACTCCTTGCCCAGCATGGGAAGGAGCTGCTGTAGAGTCAGCATTTTGAACTTTGGTACTATGAGAAAGGTGTTTAATGCGGACAAGTCCAGTATTGGTCTCCATTGAGATTCTTTTCTTGGAACAAGGAACAGTCTTGAGTAAAACCCTTGTTCTTGTTGTGGAACTCTTTCTATTGCTTTCATTCGAGTCAGCAGAGTGATTTGCTTGATAGCCTCTGCCCTTTGATTTTGTGATAGGTTTGGCATGCCTTGTTTTCTTGGTAAGGTATGAAAATGAAACCTGTACCCTCGGTCTATCATGTCCAAAATCCATTTGTCCTTTGTCAGTCTGTGCCAGTTTTCTGCAAATAGAGATAATTTCCCGCCCAAGAGAGCTTCTAGTTGTTCCCTGGTAGGCGGTAGTAGAGGAAAGTCATTGAGTTTGTGATTGTTGGGCAGGTGAAACCCCTGCGTCACTTCTTTGGTTTCCTGGCTGCCATTGTCGTCCCCTGTAAGGGCCTCTGTATTGGCCTCTTCCTCGGCCACGTCTGTTCTTACCCCTTTGAAACTTTTCTGGATTAGGAAAGGACCAGTTTTTTGAAGGCCAATTCCTACTGAATCTGGGGGGTTGAACCTGGAGGAAATCTTTCACCGTCTGAACTAATTTTGCTTTTTCTTCGATGGTCTTTAACACATCCTTAGCATTTGCACCAAAAAGCTTGTTCTTTTCCAAAGGTGCATCCAGAAGTTTTGCTTTTACATGATCTGGTAGAGGTTGATCTTTTAACCAAGCATGTCTACGAATCACTGCCCCTGTCATAGCTGC
Organism: Protopterus annectens; assembly: GCF_019279795.1. Classification (NCBI taxonomy): domain Eukaryota; kingdom Metazoa; phylum Chordata; order Ceratodontiformes; family Protopteridae; genus Protopterus; species Protopterus annectens. Next base: position 598,039,791 of record NC_056749.1, read on the forward strand.
CCTACATGAAGCTTCCAGTGCATCATATCCACACTGCAGGAAGTGATTGCTTACTTGCTGAGTGTTATGTACAGCTTCCTGCAAAGTCTTCCTGTCTAAAGGATCAAGGGAAGCTAATGTTTTTTGTAAATCTTCTAAGAGATAATCCTGATATTGTAACATATGAAAAAGGCAATTTAAAGCTCTCATATATAAGGTAGTGGATGTGTAAACCTTTTTGCCCCATCTCTCTAATGACCTTGCTTCCCTGTTGGAGGGCAAAGGATTTTTTGAGGTGGAGGCTGAAACTCCTTTAGGCCCCTGTGAAATAGTTTCCAAATCAGCAGTATGGGCCCTGAATAAATGGGAATGAGTTTCTGGGACCCTGTAATACCTGTTTGGCTTGGCTGGAGCAGGAGGAAGAGAATCAGGGGTAGCACTAGAGTCAGAATACAAATCATCCAGAACATCAAGTACAGGAGGACTAGCTAAGGGCCTGTGCTGAGGCTTCTTAAGGAAAGTCCTAAGGCGTTTCCTAGAATCAGAATATTCCTGACCCTGCCACTTGAAATGTTCCCTCATGGTGTGCAGAACTTCCCCAAAAGAAATATCCTCAGGAGGGGAGGCCGAAGGGATAGAATCTTCTTTATCCGAGTCCTCATAGGTCTGGAAGAGCTCTTCCTGGCTGTCAAGAGTGGACAGAGCCCTCAGAGTCTTCATCTGAAGGAGTAGGATTCCGAGGGTTCAACCCGGGGCCTTTTATCAGGAGGAGGCTGGGATGCTCTCTCAGGATGGGCCTGTAAACCTCTAATCATGGAAATTAAATCAGCAGCCATGGACATAATTTGTGTCTCCGGAGCCGGCTGAGGTAAGGATTTAGAAGTAATATGCTTTGTTTTGCTGACTGCCTTAGCCCTAGTGTAGGCTTTAATAGACATGGCAATAGAAGGCCTGGCAGCTCCACGTGTAGGAGTGACCTTGTCTACAGCAATGGTCTCGGGCATTTCCTCGGTTTCGGTATCCGGAGGAAAGTCTATAACTGGCGGAGTAATGTCTGGAATCGGAGACGTCGGTAATGCGGTGTCTTCGGTTCGGAGCGGTGGAGACCCCATCTCAGAGGGAACCGGAGCACTCGCGCTAGGTTTTGGCGTGGAGTCGGTGGTAGACGCGGGCCGAGGATGTCGGTCCCGGTCTTTTCGCTTTTTGGGAGTTTGCGATGTCGGAAGATCAGACGGCATGGTGTAGGCAAATTTATCGCCGAAAAAATCTTCAGCGAACTCCGCCCGGCGCATGAGAGTGCGCTTGTTGAAGCGAGCACAGGCTACACAGGCCGAGACGTCATGGTCTGGGCCCAGGCAAGGGAGGCAGTAAGAGTGGAAATCCTTATGAGGTATTTGTTTACCACAAAAAAGACACTTGTTAACTTTTTCAGTAATTTCTGACATCGGCTGAGGCAAGAAAAGGTCCCCAACGGGGTACTTAGCTTTTTTGATGACTTCGGTATCGTAGAATACAGGAGCTGACCGACCGGCACTTGCGAACTGCTTCTGCTTCGGGCACCACGTGGCAAGAAAGACTGAAGAAAATGGCGTCGGCTGATGCTTATGTACTCCAGCCGCTCTGATGTCGGAGAGAAATGCGACATCAGCCGACGTCGGACCCAGACTTTGGAGTCCAGCCGACCGAGGGCTGCCTAAGGCAGGACAACCCACATGTTATGACTGCAGTTGCATTCTTGAAGGACACCAAAGCAAGCACGAACTTGTCCCCGAGATGACAGGAAGGTTGGAGCCGTACCCAGAACCGAAGGAGTTGGGACGGATTCTGAAGAGGAAATAGGGGTCTCTACCCACTAGAGAGGCCCCTCTCCACCACATCAAATGCTGAAGGAGAGTGTACTTCCTGGGGAAACCAGTAAGGGAGCCGGTCCCCTTGGATCTGACGGGGGAGTCAGAGCCGAGCCTGCAGAGTTACCAAGGGAGAGGCTGTGCACTGACACACTTGGTGCCGACAGAACTCCCTTGGAACTGGTGTAGAGGCTACGGCCCTAAGAGCTCGGATCCGACACGCTCTAGGCAATGGCTGGTGTTGAGGTACAAGGTATCGTCGTAGCGAACCCCCAGACCCCACAAACTCTCTGCTCCAAAGATTCAGAAACTGAGGGTCAGATCAGAGAAGGAGCTGTGGGGGTATAGAATGGCTGCAAAGCTCCTCGCTCCGGAGGGAGAAGGGGCTGGCAAGACTCTGATCTGGATCTGGGTGCAGATAAACTTCCACATCATCCTGTCCACCTCTGCATCACCCAAGCTGTGGCTGGAACGTGATGAAGCAGACACCGGCTGGGAGTGCCAGTGAGGTGAGGCTCTGGATGATGGTCTAGATACCTCTGGCTCTGGGGAAAACCTGAGTGACTGGAGCAGAGGGGATACTGGGCATAAGACGGGTCCTAGATTTAGAGCGAGTCCCCGACGGAGCCGACCGGTACTTGGACTGCTTCGTAGGTCTGTCCTTAAAACACTTATCCCCATCCGCAGTTCTCAAGATTGGAGGATGAGTCCCAGAGACCTGGAAAAGGGGCAGACAGTGGTAGGAGTAGAAGGAGTAGAAGGAGCAGTAGTGGGGACAGCCATCCCAGAAGCAGGCAGAAGTCCCTTCATCACATGTTTAGCCCTCCTATCCTTGAGGGTTATAGGGTTGAAGCCCAGGCAAATAGAGCAGGCTGTATCCAGGTGGGCCACTCATACTACACAAAGTGTGGCCCATCCGCTGGAGAGAACTTATGGTCACACAATGCATTTTCTAAAGACAGACTTGGGGTCATCAGCCATGTCTGTAAATAAGTCCAACACACACAAACCCACACACACATGCTCACTAATGGGGTGGAGGAAGGCCAAGGAAGGGACAACATTACACCACAAAACTCTTGACACCGATGACTAACGTGAGGTAGGGGAGGTTGAAAAGAGAGATAGGAAACACTAATGGACAAAAAAATGTCTCTTACCCACTAAAGATGGCTGGAGCTCAGCGATCAAGATGCAAATCTTTTCAGCAGCAAACGAGATCAGAAAGAAGGAACTAGAGGGGGCATTATGGGTAAGGGGAGGAGCCTGGAGCTCAGATCAGATGCTGGTGATGCGGCAGTCTCGGATCTGATCCGGATCCAAGTACCACAGGTTGAAGACAAAATGAAGTAAACTAGTTCAGATCTTTCAAATTCAACAAGAAATACAATACAATGCAATTAATGTGCCAGCTGCATACAGTGCAAGTGCAGAAGCAATGAAACAGTTACCAGTCTTGTTTTAGGCTGTAATCACGCAAAAAAAAAAAATCACTCTCTGGTGGTGTGGTTGTAAATCTCATTTCCACAACAGATGTTCCCCTCTCTATTGTATATATTGTATATACAGTACTATTTGCTAAAGGTTTCCCATACATGTACATTGTAACAATTGTTGCTAACTTTTTGCACTGTTATACATTCTTATTACTGAAATAACGAACAATTTTATATTCTCCTTTTTGTATTGTTGTATTCTATTTCTGTTTGAATGTTATTTTTGGGACTTTCCTCCATGGGCCACCACTGAAAAGGGGCTTTACCCATATAGACTTTTCAGAAAACAAATGTCAGTAAATGAAACTGCCATTCTTTAGGTTTTGAAGGGAGTAAGGAATACAATTTTCTAAGTACATTGCTAAATATTTGCATTTAATTAGTGAAATTATCTAGGGAATCTATGGAAGACCATTGATAACTCAGTTGTTCGTCTATGTTTAGTACAGTGGTGGATTATTCCCCTCTTCTGAAAACACTAGATATTGTAAGATGCAATGGAGTTTAAACATATGGAAATATTAGATTAGGAGACATTAAATACAAGAAAATTGCACTCAAGTAAATAGAATGTAGAAAAATAAAAACTCAAATTGAGTTTACCTACATTATGAAAAGTATAAATTTTAGTGAATAACGTGCAAGAGTAATATAATATGCGGGGCTTCCAAATCTTCCTATTTCCTAAATTAAAAAGCAAGTGAAGTTATGTATATTGGTTGCCGAAACCTTAGGAACACATCTAGCAACAATCACTTCATTATGTACAGAATAATGAATTATCTTTATAGCATTCAAGTTTAGGTAAAAAGCAAGTATTTTCAGTGTAATAAAATGTGCAGGATGAAACCTTTGGAGAGAGACAAACATGTTAACTATTGGAAGAAAATTTGCTGTTGGATATTAATTATATCGTATGCAGAGGATACAGAGAATGGGGTCATGAAAAAAGGATGAGTACCTTTCTGTTACTTACTGTATTAACAGTACATAATTGTCATTGTCTTTTTTTTTGGGGGGGGGGGGCTGGGTCACAACAGTGTGTAAAAACAGATTATATAGAAAAAAATGACTGATGAGTACTGTGAAATAAGTCCCCCCAGCTGAGCTACGTGTGTTTTATGACAGAAAAAAGATAATTTTGTAAAGAAAACATGCATAAAAATAACATCAGGTTTCATTATTCCCTGTTTATTCTGATGGGTGGATGAGATTATGTTTTAATGAAGCAGTGGCATGATACAGACTGCGAAAAATGTAGAGCAGGAGGAGTGTGTGTGTGTGTGTGTGTGTGTGTGTGTGTGTGTACATAAAGTACAGTTGTGTTGGGAATTTAACATAGTTGTAAATGTTCCAAGTGTATTTGCTGCAAAAGTTATCATTGAGACTCTTGCTTGAAGGGGGTTCGAATAATAAACTGACTTACTCTTGCCCACTCAGAGAGCATAGAGGTAAGAGGTGAAGTCAGTCAGCACCATCTTTGGATCCTTCTTGCTCAGGTGTGATAGGTCTACTACTTTTGGTTGAATTACATTTGGTCAAAAATGATTCCAGCCAGCCCACTTCACCAAAAATGCATTTCACGGATAGCTCATTTGGTCAAATTACATTTTGTTGAAAATGGAATATAGCCCCTGCCCCACTGCAGTGCGACCATGGAGTGAGAATATAAAGTAAGGGGTGGTGGGGGCACAGCCTCCCACATAATTGCAGTGTATGTACTATTATATACATGCATATCCATTACAAATTCATTAAGACATATAAAGTCAGTAAAAACTACTTGCAAAATGTTGGGGGAAATGCCACGCACCCCCCCCCCTAACTTTATATTCTCACGCTAGGGTCACACTGCAGTGGGGGCAGGGGCTATATTCCATTTTTGACCAAATGAGCTTTCAGTGAAGTGGGCTGCCTGAAATAATTTTCAGCCAAATGTAATTCGACCAAAAGCAGTAGATCCATATTGTGTGTGTGTGTGTGTGTGTGTGTGTGTGTGTGTGTGTGTGTGTGTGTGTGTGTGTGTGTGTGTGTGTGTGTATATATATATATATATATATATATATATATATATATATATATATATATATATATATGTATATCAAAGCGAATGCTGATTTATCGACCCTTTAAGCGAAAGCTTAAAATCCCAAACACTAACAGCGATTTTTTTTTCCCGGGGGAGGTGTAACTGTTCCACAAAGCAAAAAAAAAACAACTTCAAAACAGTAAATAAAGTGGGGGGGCTTTGCCCCCCTCCCCCAACTTAACTATACCAACTCCAAGATCGCACCACAGTGGAGAAAATGGCAAACTCCCATATATATATATATATATATATATATATATATATATATATATATATATATATATATATATTATTGCACAATTTCATAGGTCAGTCCTTGGCTAACTTGCCCTTTCCATGATCTGTATATGTATTACTCTAATGATAGCAGATCATAACAGATATTTTAGCAATAATGACTACATCATAACATATTTTAGTAATAATGACTAGATCATAACAGATATTTGGAGGGGATCCATGCACTGGGGTAAAGCATGTAGGAGCTCTATTTGTTCATTAGCAGTAGAGGGAGTAGTCCAGGGTCTCTTAGTTCACATCCACTGATCCAAGTTATGGTTGAATATGGTCAGTGATGAGCTTTGTTTTACATAGAGAGGGAGTCTGTTCCAGAACAGTGGTATCCTCTATGAAATGTACCTGCCACTCCACACCACTGTTGATGTTGCAGAAAAGGTTTAGGTCTCAGGATTCAGAATTTCAGAACCATTTGACGTGCAGGTATGAAGCAGGTCCATCAGTAATGGGACAGAGAATGCCTTGCATGCTAGCTACAGTTTGCCTCTTACCAGTCTGCAAGACACAGAAAATAGTAACAGGCCTCTGAAGTGGTCCATGTAGGGCATATTGTTTAGGTCTTGTATCCTTTATGTATTGCATCTCTGCATGTGTTCCAGTAGATGTATGTGACTGAACAGATGCGTGCCAAAAAGAACATTAAACTCGATGACTAGCACAATGAGGGTTGGCAGAGTGAGACAATAATATTGACATTCCTGGATCTAAAAGCAATCTCATAGTTTAGGGGTTGTGCAGTACAGGACATCCTTACCACAGTGTGGACACATGCTGGTCAAAAGTTAGATAACTGCTTAAGTTCCTAAGTCCCAATCTGCTGGATCAACTTTTAGGGATGTGGTCATAATGTGGTAGTTTAGCGGAGAGTGGATGTTCCAAAGGAGATAATGCACTACAGAGCTCAAACTAAAAAAAATCTGGCAAAGACTGTCCTTGGGCAAGCTTGTCTATTAATCAGTGAATGTGAAGCTGCTGCCATATATGATTTATAAGTGAATCAGCATAATTTCATGGAGTACTTAGTCACTTGGGTAGATAGGGTGACTAACTCTAGTGTTTCCCATCTTTGGCCCTAATCAGTTGCCTCTGCATTAGACTTCATCTTATCAAGGAACAAATTCTTGAATTTAAAATTATGAATGTGGCCATTCAGGGCTCCAGAGGCCAGCTTAACATGTATCTTTTTTCCTCACAGTCATTGGGGAATGGGTTCCAGCACGGGGCTGAACAGTGTCCCTTGCAGGAATCCAGAGACACCACATCTGAAAATTCAGAAGGCTTTTGTGTCATTGTACAACAAATGCATAGGAATACTGAACCTTAAATAAATGGTCAGACTTCCAAATAGGAGAGATGGAGTTGGGCGCCACTGATGCATTTATTCCAGGACCTCTGGGTCTGGATGAACAGCTATTGACAAGCTCAAACAATTCAATCAGCTCCTGGACCTTCTTGGCATCTGAAATGAAGTCTTCCAGCATCCTGTGAAGGGTGTCCCCCAAAAGAGAAGATATTTTCGTACATGATGCAGAGAACTGGGTACCCTCTGTTCATATTCACAGAAAGCCTCAGAATCCCTCAGCTGGGTACAATTTATTATTTTCTTTGAAAGAATCACGAGCACCTTCAGGATATCCGGTTTATCCCCAAAAGTCGGAATGCTAAATTCCGCTATACTCTGCCACAAACACTGAACCTCAAAACTCTTCACCGCTATAGAGCAAGGAACAAGCACTACACCAAGGGTCTAGAAGAGTGCAAAGTTGGGGAGTTGATAATGTCCGTATTTGATATTTAGACATTCGCAATGTATAACTAGCAGGTAGACTCTACCACTTGTGACTAGACAATGACAAACCAAAATATTCAGTTGACTGTGAATTTCAAAAAACCCAATCATGAGCAACTGGAAAAGTTTTGCATTGTGGGCTTGGTCAATGAACTGTTCAGCCTAGTCAAGCCAATAAGTGTCAGTTCATGCTTTGGAGGTTTAAGCCTAAGCTAATTAAATTAACCTGTCTTAGAGGCCTTGAGACATAGGCAAGGTTCCAACACCTCAACACAGTCTCTAGCACATCTCTCAAATCAACTCAAAGGAAGTCTGCTATTCTTCTCACTGACAATGTGGACACTGGCTGCAGAAGTCCTCAGAGCTGTCTGATTTTCCAGGTGTTTTGGTCTGGAAGAACATGCCTAAGGCAGACAGCATGGTAGCCTTCTGAGAAGTTGAAACAGAAGCCTTGGTTAAAACTAGCTTTTAGGATGAGGGCTACAAAGATGACTCATTGTTTCTTGCGGTTAAACTTATGGAAGCCTTCTTACTTAAGGAAAAAAAAAACAAATTTTCCCAGCTTTTCACTTTGGGCACTTCAATTGTATTTGTTTTGAGAGAACACTCGGAGGCCTTCGCCCCCGCTATGCTGGTATGGGACCAGCTGCATGCCTTTTTTGATGTAGTTATTCCAAGATTTCACGCTACAACATTTTCTGAGTGAATACGCTGCATGTTGAACAATCATCCATGCCACACTTCAGTCCTATAAAAAAGGTGTGAAAATTCTTGAGGAACTTGCTTTCCACACGTCAATTATTCATTCTTTCCAACTACCTTTCACTCACTGTCCGACAAATAGCAATTGAAGAAATTCCCCTGTACAATACTTATCCATAGCTTTGGAACCAGACCACCGCAATAGATTGAGAATACTCAGTACTGCATGTAACATATAATGAACTGTTGCAAGACAGACAAAGATGGCACAGGTTGACATACTTCTTAAATTAGAAGTTATGTACTTGCAATAACTTGGCATCTGTGTTGTCCATTTTTATCCTTCCTCATGAATGGGTCTAGGATCCAATCCTCGGATCTGACTCGGCTGCACTTACAAGACTTGGGATCTGAATCTCTAGCTCCTCCCTCTACGCATAATGCTCTGTCCCATCCCCAACTACTCAGATCTGGTTTGTTGCCTTAATGCCCACTGTGTTTTAAAGACAAAGGTCTGAGGCACAAACCAGGAATGTGATGGTTCCAATATCATCCAAAGATCTTTCTAAAAAGGACAAGACTGGGGGGTAGTTGGGAAGGAAGATGAGGAAGAATAAAAATGGACAACACAGATGCCAAGTTGTGGTAAGCACATAACTTAAATCTGATGTGGTACTCTTCATTCTTCCTCACGAACGGGTTACAGTCCCCAGTTATGTAACTCTCGGGGGGCCCTCAGGGAAGGACAATACCGTAGCACTGTTGAACCAAAGGAAGCTCTGCTTCTGGAGACCATGTCTAATCTGCAGTGTGTAACAAAGGTACGAGTCTGACTAAGTAGCTGCAGGGCAGATATCGTCAATGGAAGTTCATAAGGAGAAGGCAGAGGAAGTAGCCATAGATGTAATGGAGTGCACTCAAGGAGGACAAGGCAACTCACATTTGAGAATAAATCAGTGAGATACAATCAGTAACCAATCTGGCCAGAGTAATTTTGCATACTGCCTGACCCAAGCGGTTAGGGGAAAAGAATATAAACAGCTGATCAGACTTTCTGTACTGTTTCACTCTGTGAAGATAAAAACGTAATTGTCTGTGGACATCAAGAAGGTGCAGCATATATTCATCCTTATTTGTAGGGTTTAGAAAGAAAACTTGTAATTGTATGGACTGGTAAATGTTATTCTCTGTGACCACTAAGCAAAAAGGAAGGGTTGGTTCATAGAGATACCCTATCATATGGAAAAAAATTTTAAGGAGGCCTAGCAGATAAGGCCTGGAGTTCAGATATTCTTTTCGTTGAAGTGATAACTACCAAAAATATTGTTTTCCAAGAAATAGACTTCATGTCACATTTGTCTGCCGGTTGAAAAGGTTTCAGAGTTAATCCCTGAAAGACCACTGTCAAACCCAAGAAGGAGAGGGATCCTTTAGTGGAGATTTTAGTAAGAAAATTCCCTTTATGAAAGCTTTGCATAATCTTGAAGTTGCCAGAGAAAGTGATTCATTTCAAACTTGGAAGTGGGATATGACTGCTAACTGAAGTTTAATAGTAGAAAAATTAACCCTGTCCTTAAGAATAGTGAGAAAAAGAATGGCCAAAGCAGATGCTACAGAGGATCAATATTCTGCCTGTAAGCCCATATGGAAAATCTTTTCCATTTGCTTCTGTACACTTTCTTGGTGGAAGGCTACTGGGAGGCCTAAAATTACGAACTGGGGAAGTGAGCCTGGACTGTCTTACTATCACTGAAAGTGAAGAACCATGTGCCAGTTTGAGGGTGTGGAGATTGGGATACTGAATTCCTGATGGATGGGATAAGAGATCCCTGAGTGGGCTCTAGTAGTCATGGTGGATGTATCAAGTGAGACCAGAGGAAGGGAAACCATACCTGTTGAGGCCAAAAGAGGGCAATGAGGATGACTGAGCTCTTCAGCCTGCTTTTTTCTGCAGAAACTATGAAATCAGCAGAAGGGGGGTAAGCGTAGAGGAGAGACTGGGGGGCCAATTGTGAATCAGAGCATCCCTGGGTGACTCCAATGGAGGGTGGGATCAGAGCAAAGTACTTGCTGCTCTTGTTCAGGGGAGAAGCAAATAGGCTGCCGCAAAGCTGGCCTCAGAGGCTGAAGATCATATTCGCTTGATTTGATTGAGGGATCACTCGTGAGTAATCAGGATGGACCTGCTGAGTGTTTGCCAGTGCATCAGTTTTCTCCAGTATGTGCACTGCAATAAGTAAGCAGTCTGAAGAGACTGCCCATTCCGAGACCCTCATGGCCTCTTGGCACAACGGATAAGGGTGGAATCCGCCTTGCTTTTGATGTACCAGACTACTGACATGTCTGTATGGACTGCAACAGCCCCTAGAGGAAGAACGCCCTAAAAGACTTTCAACATTAGTAGGACTGGTCTCATTTCCAAGACAGTGATATGCAACATGGTGCCCAGGGGGTGCCCACGTGCATTAAACCATCTTTCCCATGAAATGCAACCCCTCACCCCAGTTGGGAAGTATCTGTGGTCACTGTGGCTACTGGGGAAAGAAGAGAGAATGGCCTGCCCAGAAAGATGGGGTCTGAATGGATCCATCGAACATGATGTTTGCAAATTAGGGTGACCTTTATGGGAAATGATAGAGGCTGGTAAAGAATGGACCACTGTATACCCACTGTCCACTGAAGGATTCACAAAGAATCTTTTTAGAGGAACTAGATGAATAGCAGCTGACATTGACCCAACAGCTTGTAACTTTTAGTTATGTACTTACCATGACTTCGGATGTATGGGATCCATCTCGCCTACATTCATAACTGATGGGTTCGGAGCCGATCCATCGGCTCCGACTCTGCCACTATATACTAGAATGAAGTCTCTAATTGGCTGGGCTACCCCTTATCCCAGAATGCACCACGTCTGCTTCCCCAGATCTTGTTTGTTCGCTTTCATACCTACATCCAGACACAGAGACATACCAGCAACTGTAACAAACTAAAGTCCTTCAAGAGAAAAACTCAGTAAGTAGCAACATTCCATCTAAATCCAATGGGAAGGGGGAAGGAGGGCGGGAACATATGAATGTAGGAGAGATGGATCCCATACATCCGAAGTTATGGTAAGTACATAACTAAAAGATGTAATGGGATCCTATCTCGCCTACATTCATAACTGATGGGATAGCGTCCCTAGCACCTAAATCCCGGGTGGCTCATTGAAAAACACTCCTGAGAACTGTGGAACCAAAGGAAGCTCTACCTCGAGAAGCCACATCTACCTTGTAATGAGAAATGAAGGTGTGCGAAGTCCAGGTAGCGGCCGCACAGATATCATCTATTGATAATTTGAAGTGGAATGCTACAAAAGTAGCCATTGCCCTGGTAGAATGAGCCCTGACTGGGAAGGGTAGCTCTTTGCCGGACCGTGAATAAATGAAGGAGATGCAATCTTTAATCCATTTGGCTATGGTGGTTTTAGCCACCGGTTGACCCAACCTATTTTCCGCAAAGGACACAAACAGCTGATCTGACTTTCGTGTCTGATTGGTCCTACTTAAATAAAAACGCAGTTGTCTGTGAACATCCAACTGATGGAAAATATATTCTGCGCTATTGGAGAATTTGGGAAAAAACACAGGGAGCTCCAAGGATTGTTGAATGCATAAGGGGGATGCTACCTTGGGCAATAAAGAGGGATTTAACTTGAGGGACACACTGTCTTTGTGAAAAGTCAAATAAGGAGGATTAGAACAGAGAGCCTGAAGCTCTGAAACCCGCTTGGCAGAGGTTATTGCCACCAAAAAGGCGGTTTTCCAAGATAGAAATTTTATATCACAAGTAGCTGCTGGTTCAAAGGGGTGGGCAATTAAAGAAGCTAGAACCATATTCAGGTCCCAAGGGGGCACAGGATGGGCTATTGGGGGCCGAAGGAGCCACGCTCCTTTAAGGAAAGATTTGCAAAGCCTGTTTGCCATTAAGGAAGGCTCAAAAGAGACATGAAAATTAGAGATAGCCGCCAGTTGGACTTTAATTGTGGAAACTGAAGAGCCCAAATGAAACAAAGAAGCCAGGAATTCTAAAACCTGAGGTACTGGGGCGGTAAGGGGATCTATACCTCGTTGCTGGGCCCAAAGAGCAAACCTCTTCCATTTGCTGGAATACAGTTTAATAGTGGAAGGTTTGTGAGAAGAGGACAAAATGTGGATGAAGTCTGGAGAAAGAGAGTTATCACTGACTAAGGTTGGAAGTGGAGTAACCAAGCGGCCAACCTCAAGGACCTGAGGGATGGGTGAGACTGCCCCAACTGATGAGTTAACAGGTCGGGCACCAGGTCCAGAAACCATGGGCCTTCCACCGCATACCTCAGAAGGAAGGGGAACCAAACCTGACGAGGCCAGTGTGGAGCGATCAAAATCATGTCGCTTCCTAGATAAATCGCCTCCTGTATCACCTTCGGGAGAAAGGGAACCGGAGGGAAGGCGTAGAGTAGACCGGGGGGGGCCAACTGTGAGCTAGGGCGTCCCTGGGAATCTGCCCCTGAGAGGGAGTCAGAGTGAAGAACTCCCTGCATTTCGCATTGTGAGGGCTGGCGAACAAGTCGCAACAAGGGAGGCCCCACTTGGCGAAGATGTTTGCAGCCACTCTGTTGTTGAGGGACCACTCGTGGGGCAACAGGAAAGTCCTGCTCAGCCTGTCTGCAATCACATTGGATTTCCCCGGAATGTGCGTTGCCACTAGGAAACGCTTGGTAGCAATCGCCCAATGCCACACACTCATGGCCTCTCGGCAAAGAGGGTAGGACCTGGTTCCGCCTTTCTTGTTTATGTACCAGACTACAGACATGTTGTCTGATAGAATCGCAATGGTACCCCGGGGAAGAGCATGATGAAGTGCTTGCAACGCCAGTAGCACCGCTCTCATTTCCAGGATATTGATATGTAAGTGCGTTTCGTGAACCTGCCATGTGCCTTGTAATGACCTGTCCAGATAATGACCCCCCCACCCTATCTGGGAGGCGTCTGTGGTCACAGTGGCGACGGGAGGCTTAAGAACAAAGGGTCGCCCCTGGTCCAGGTTGGACCGAAGCAGCCACCAACGTAGGTCCCGATGGCAAATTTCCGTAATCTGGACCAAATGGTTCAAGGGGAGTTCCTGAAAGGACCATTGAACCGACAGTAGCCATTGCAGCACCCGCATGTGCAGCCTGGCTAAGGGGACTAGAAGAATAGTAGAGGCCATCGTGCCCAATAACTGCAGAATCAGTCTGGCCTGAACTCGTGATCTGGGTAACAAGGTTTGGACCTGAGACTGCAGGACCTGAATCCTTTCTACCGGCAAGAATACCCGCATTCTTCTTGTGTCTAACTCTGCGCCTATAAAGGTAATACGCTGAGACGGCTGCAGCACAGATTTTCCCCAATTGAACGTGATTCCTAGTGAATGACCCAAACTGACTGTGGTCATAAGCGCCCGAACTAATAGATGCTTGGAGGTGGCAGTAAAGAGCCAGTCGTCTAGATAGGGAAACACTTGGAATCCTAGACTTCTCAAGTGAGCTGTCACTACTGCCAGACACTTGGTGAACACCCTGGGGGCTGTGGTGAGACCAAAGGGCAGTGTTCGGAACTGGAAATGACTGGCTCCCAGGCGGAAGCGTAAATGACTCCTGGACTCTTGACTTATCAGAATGTGATAGTAAGCGTCCTTGAGATCTAAGGAGCACATCCAGACATCCTTCTCCAATAACGGGAGAATGGACTGAAGGGTGACCATTCGGAATTTGGATTTTTTTACAAAGCGATTCAATGATCTGAGGTCCAAAATGGGTCTCTTTTGGCACCAAAAATAGTCTTGAGTAAGTTCCTGATCCGATCTGGTTGGCGGGGACAGGCTGGATGACTCCTTTTCTTAGCAGCTTTGAAACCTCGACCGCTGCTTGATCCTGCTGACTGGGTGGCACATCCGGGATTTTCCTGATAGGAAAAGGGGGGTTCTTGATGAAAGGGATGAGATAGCCTCCGGTTATGGTCCGGAGCACCCACTGATCCTTGGTGACAGATTCCCAAGCCTGCGGGTGTTCCGCAAATCGACCCCCGACTGGCTCCGGAGATGCGCAGTCGGGCCACGTCTCAGGGACGGTGAGCGTAGGATGGACCACGAAAGGAATCGCGGTCTCCAGAGTTACGGGGGCCTCTGCCGCCTCTGGGGCGGCGTCTTCCTGAATCCCCCCCACGCCTCTAGAGGGGGGATCACTCGCTGGAGTAAGGAAAGGCCTTTGAGATTTCCTGAACCACATTTTCCCTCCTCTCTGGGCCTTGGGGTAAGGTCTAGAGGGAGCGGAAAAACGGGCCCCCACCGCAGTCAAGGTCTTGCCCTCCTGCTCGCACAGAGTCAGTGTGTCCTTCACCTTGGGTCCAAACAGGGAGGACCCATCAAAGGGGGCGTCGGCGAAGGAAGACTTAAAGGCCTCCACAAAGGGACACAAGCGTAACCAGGCGTGTCTTCTAAGAGCCACGCCTGTTCCCGCTGCTCTACTCGCTCCTTCGGCCGCATATGATATGAGACTCATGGACGAGTTGACTATCGAAGATAAGGTAGTCATCTGGGCGCCAACAGTTTGGGCTAACGCCTCAGGAAGATTACCCGTAAGAGACTCACCTAACTCTTTGAGGAGGTCCCTTTGGAGCCTGGTAAAATGACAAAGATAATTCAGCGACCGCAGGGTAAAGGCCGCTGAAGAAAGGGTACGCTTCCCGTACCTATCCATGCTCCCGGAATCCTTATTAGGAGGGTGAATAGACGTTGAAGCTTCTGCCACGTCCTGCTGAGTGGCAGATGCCACCACCATCGCATCTACTGCAACTCCTTTAGTCAAAAATTCCTTTTGAGGAGGGGCTGAGAGGAACTTGTTAGGCCTGGTAGGCACCGGTTCCACAGTGTCAGGGTGTTCCCACACCCTTCGAGAAACTAAATCTAGTAATTCATCGAAGGGTGGAGACACCCAGGAGGCGGAGGGCTGGGCCCCAAAAGCCTTGAGGAAGACTGACTCCTCTGCGGAAGGGGTTTTGGACTGCCAATCGCCTGTCTCAGGATCTCGAGGATATCTGAGAATGAGACGTCATCCGAGGACGATTTTGGGGACCCCTCCGCATCATCGAGGTCAGTATCTGATGTGATAGACTCATCCTGGGAGTCAATGTGCTTCCTCTTGCACAATTTTTTTCTTGGAGGTTCATCTGAAGCAGATTCAGAAGGACCTCCCGGGAGAAGGGAACCCCCGAAGGGGGTATCCTCAGGTCCTGGGGCCCCACTGTCGTGGGAATGAAGCACACCAGAAGCACCAGTTCCCCAAGTCTAGGGACGGTGAGGTAGAGACTTGCTGAGCCGGCAAGGACATGGCCAGCGCACTCCTCATGGCCTCAAAAACAGGACCTCCAGACTCTGCGGAGAACACAGGCTGAGAGACCACGACGGTACCGGGAATCCCTGCGGCCGATGCTCCGAGGGGAAGACTAGGCACCGAAGCTACCAGTTCCAAAGTGTTCCCCTCGGCCCTGACCGAGGAAGTCCCGGTACCGAACCCTGACGCCGAGGACAGCGTAGGAATGATGGTTGGAACACAGAAGCTCCGAGGGAGTCTCGGTTCCATCTAGACAACTCTGCTCCGCTCTACCATCACCGACTCCAACGGCTCCGAGGAGGTTGGAGGAGGAATCGGATGCGAAGTGGGGACCGGCTCTGGAGCAGAGTGGGCTGGAGCAGAGACCATTTTTGCAAAAACCGGGGACTGGAAAGGCCTCTGGATAACTCTGTCCAAAATCAGAGTCTGACAACCTGGAGGATTTAGAGGAAATAGATGGGGGCCGAGACGACTTCTCTCTTGGCTCCGATAGACCAGGGGACCTGCTCCGAAACTGCTCCAACACCATCAGCACCGGATCCGGAACCGTATGAATAAGCATCGGCGCCGAAGGAGACTTCGGGGCCAGGGAGGAGAGTCTGAGCTGCACACCTCCAACGCCTCCGAGACCAAAGGAGCCGAAGCAGATGATTCGCCTCTCGATCCCCCAACCTGCGGCTCCGACACCAATGGAGCCGAGGAAAGAGGTATCGAGGCAGACCCTTCTACCCGAGGCTCCGAAGTCATTGGAGCCGAGGAAGAAGAGGTCGACCTATGCTTCTTGGAAGTCGGTTCCGACGAACTGGTCGGAGCAGACGACCTTTTCTTTTTAGAAGCTGGAGAGGAAGGAGAAGCCAAAGCTTCCTCAAAGGAGGGCTTAATAAGGCCCTTAAGGATATTTATTTTTTTCATTCTTGAAGGACCCTAGAGGAAAAAGCATGACAAACACTACATGTTTCCTACAAATGTTTCGGTCCTAAACAATATACGCAAACAGCATGGCTATCAGTAAGAGACATTTTGTAGTTGCACTTGGTGCACTTTTTAAAACCAGACTTCTGCTCTTTCGAAATCCTATCACACAACTAACTCCCACAACGAAAATCAAACCTTAAAGTAGGGCACGAGCCCTTTGACTCAAAACGGGACTGGCCCGAGATACAGAACACAAAATGGGCAGAAGCCCTCTAACTTAAACGGGCTTAGCCCGATAAATCAGGATGTACAGCAGAGACAAAATCAACACACCCACACACAAATAAGGGCAAGGGCCCTCTAACTAAAACGGGCCTTGCCCGGTAAGTAGAAAAAATACCAACAACCAAAAAACAGGTTCACACACACACGTAAAGCTGTTAAAACAGCTGTTTGTTAAATTTGTGAAGAAAACCCTAGGTCAAAAGACCAAAAAGTAATTAAAAAAAACCCACTTAGCTCCAGCCAAGTCGAGACCACGTCTAGCTTGAAAAGCGGCAAATGAGATCTGGGGAAGCAGGCGTGGTGCATTCTGGGATAAGGGGTAGCCCAGCCAATTAGAGATTTCGTTCTAGTATATAGTGGCCGAGTCGGAACCCATCAGTTATGAATGTAGGCGATATAGGATCCCATAACATCACTAGTTCTGCTGAAGAGGCTGGACAAGACATTAAGTCTCCCACCTGATTTGTCAAAGATGTGATGCAATGAAGAGGTAATGATGCCACTTGAGTTGTAATAACCAGTTAAGTTCCTATAAATTCCAGAATCTGTACAGGAGTTTGCTTTGATTTGACAAAACTTATTGCAATGCATAGGGAGCCGGAGATCTAAAGCAAGTAATCCCTGGCTTTTGGCAGTTGATGCCTGGATGGGGTGGTGATTAGTCAATTGTCAAGATAGGGTAACACCTGGAATCTTTTGAGTCTCAGGTTAGCTTCCACGACTGTCATGCATTTGGCAAAAACCTGGGGGGCAGTGGCGAGTCCAAAAGGCAGTGTTCTGTATTGATAGTGACTGGCTCCCAGCCAAAAGTGTAGGTATCTCCTGGAACGCTGTCTATTTTGATGTGATAGTACACATCCTGGAGAGCACATTAAATCAGCCTTGTGCAGAAAAGGCAGGATGGATTGAATCATAACCATTCGGAACTATTACTTCTTTACATACTGACTCAAATTGCTTAGATCCAGAACTGGTCTTGGATTCCCTGTTTTCTTTGGGAATAAAAAAGCAGGACTAAGCTCTGAATCTTATCTGTTCGAGTGGGTCCTCCTGCATGACTCTTTTGTAGCAGATATTGTACTTCTTGGGCTACGTGTTTCCTTCCGACTGGGTGAAATGTTGGAGTTTCTTCCTTTGGAAAGGAGTTGGAAACAAAAAGGGTGTGTAGTAACCTCTGGATATGATTTCTAGCACCCACACATTTTTGTAATATTTGTCCAGGTGCAAAGAGTAATGACGCTCGACTGCCTCCAGAACTGGACAGTCAGGCAATGATTCAGTAACACTGATAGAGCCTATCAAGAGAAGTCTTTGAAGCCCTAGTTTTCTGGACCCCCTGCCTCTGGGACAATGTCTGCCATTGAAACCTCCTCCTCTGCCTCTGGAGGAAGGGTCCCCATGCAGGTCTAGAAAAGGTCCCAGAAACGTTTAGAAACACACTTTCTTCCACAGTGCTGTTTTTTACAAAATGTTAGTTAAGGGGTAGAAAACTTGATTCCAATGGCAGACAGGATCTTTCCCTCCTGCTTGCTACAGGTGAGCGCACCTTTCACTGATTGCCCGCATGAGGAGGATCCATATCTAAGGGGGCATTAACGAGAGACACCTTGAAAGGTTCCACAAAGTCGCATAGCCTCATCAGAGCATGTCTCCTAAAGTACAGTTTTGTACCTACCATAAATGTAGATGTTCGAGGATTCCCTTGCTGCAGTCCTGACAATTGGGTATAGTCCGCGTCCCAGTCGGCCCGAATACCAGAGTATAAGGCTGACGTCGGTCATGGCGCCTTAGACTGACGTCAGTACGTCAGGGTACTAATGCGCATGACCGGCGTCATTTCCTCAGTCTTTTCTTGCCCCAGATGTCAGAAGACCCAAAAAGACAAGTCCCAAAAACAACCTGCACCAAAAACATGTACAATATATACAGTAATATATACACAAAATATAAGCATGTAAACTCACCTACACAACCACCCTGAAACACAGAGGGGAAGGAGGGAGGGTAAATTGGACTGCAGCAAGGGAATCCTCGAACATCTACATTTATGGTAGGTACAAAACTGTACTATGTTCTTCGTCTTCCCTTGCTGCAGTCCTGACAATTGGGTAGAATCCCAAAGCAGAGGTAAGGGAGGCTGGCAAATTATAAAGTAGCAGGAGCTGACAACATGCCTTGTAAAACAGCTGTGGCAAAACCAGCTCTAGTCTTAGAGTATATAGGCAGGTGATAATGCCTAGAGAAAGTATGCACTGAACTCCAAGTAGCTGCTTCCAGAATATCCTTAGTTGCCACCCCTTAGAAATGCTGTTGAAGTGGCAGTAGCCCTAGTGGAATGAGGCCTAATCCCAGCTGGAACCTCTTTGCCATGATGGGAATAACAAAATGCAATGCAAAAGCCAATCCACCTAGAAATAGTTTGTTTTGACACAGGCTTGCCCTGTGAACTCAAAGCAAAGAAACAAGTAACTGCTGAGACTGCCTAAAATCTTTAGTCCTGCTCAAATAATAACGCAATTGCCTGTGTACATCTAAAGTGTGCAAAATCTTTTCCCCTTTATTTTGAGGATCTGCAAAAACGTAGGCAAATGAATAGTTTGGTTTAAAGCCACACTAGAAACCACCTTAGGCATAAAGGAAGGATTAGTGCGTAATGATACCCTGTCCTTATGGAAAATCAAAAGGGCTCTACTGCCATAAGGGCCTGCAACTCAGACACCCTTCTTGCAGAAGTAATAGCCAACAGAAAAGCAGTCTTCCATGACAAATATTTCAATTCAGCAGTAGCTGCAGGCTCAAAAGGTTGTAGAGTAAGTTTTTCCAACACAAAATTGAGATCCCAAGCAGGAGTAGGAGCTCTACGTGGGGTCTTATATTCTTTGCCCTCTAAGAAACTGCTTGAACAAAGGATGCGAAAACAAAGGTGGGTCACAATCATAGTGAGCTGAAATTGCTGCAGCATGAATCTTTATGGAAGAGAAGGACAAACCTTTGTCCAATAATTCAGTAAGATATTGAAGAGCCACACTCAAATTAGGCTCTGAAATCTCCAAATTCTTAGCTGTACTCCAAAATAAAAATCTCTTCCATTTTTCTGCGTACACTCTCCTAGTACTAGGCCTTCTAGCTTCCATAATTACATTTAAAACTTGTTGAGGAAGCTGAGACCTACCATGCTTCAACACAGAATATGCCAAGCTGTGAGATGAAGAGATTGAAGCTTGACATTGAGCAGATGACCGTCCTTCTGAGATAAATGAGGAATCAGAGGTAAAGGCCATGAAGGCTTCTTTACAAGACTCCTTAGAAGTGGGTACCAGTGTTGTCGAGGCCAATCTGGAGCTATCAAAATCATCCTTGGCCTGTCCTGTCTGACCTTTAGTAATACCTTTGGAAGAAGAGGTAGAGGTGGAAAGGCATAGACATGAAGGTTTTTCCAACTGAAAGACAGAGCATCCACTTTCCAAGCTGTGAGATGAAACCCCTTTGTGCAATACTTTGGCAGCTGGTGGTTTAGTGGAGAAGCGAACAGATCTATGTCTGGAGTTCCCCATGACACTGTCAATTTCTGAAATACATGAAGATCCAGTTTCCACTCGTGGGGATCCATGATTTGTCTGCTTAATACATCTGCTAGGAGTTCTGTGCTCCTGGCAGAAACCTTGCCTGAAGAGTCAGTTGCAGGCTTAACGCAGTCTCCCATAAAATCATTGCTTGCCTGCATAGAGGATAAGAATGTGTTCCCCCTTGCTTGTTGATGTACCACATGACAGTTGTGTTGTCTGTCAGAATCAACACCTGCCCTGGAAGAAGTAACTCCTTGAACGCCATCAATGCAAACTGGACTGCTAACATCTCCTTCATGTTGATATGTAGATGCTGTAGTCTGGCAGGCCACTTGTCTTGTATCCACTTTCCATTTAGATGAGCTCCCAAGCAGTGTCCGAGGCATCTGTCGTTAAAATCTGACTCGCCTCTGGCCGGGTCACAGAGAGTCCCTTGTTTAGGTGACATTCCTGAGCCCACCACAAGAATTCCTTTTGAAGGCAAGGTATTATTTGAATGACAGTGTCCAAATCTTGGCAGTGCTGTGTCCATACATTTTGAGATACCATTGCAGCTTCCTCATATGCAGTTTGGCATTGGGAAGCACTAGAATACAAGATGCCATGAACCCTAATGCTTGAAGGACTGTCCTTGCAGTCAGCACGGACTGATGAGATAGTTGATGGAAGTAAAGTGACAGACTCTTTTGTTTGTCCGGGGTTAAAAGGCCATCTGGGCTGCTGTATTCAGTCTCACACCCAGAAAGCACATGTCTTGAGAGGGTACTAGACTGGACTTTATTTCGTTCACAGAATACCCTAGGCATCTTAGCACTGCTATGACATATTCCAGATGCTGTAGAAGGTGTTCCTTTTCTTGAGCCAGAATCAGGCAGTCGTCCAAGTAAGGATAAATTTGAATGCCTTGAAGCCTGAAGTAAGCTATCACTGGAGCCAGAACCTTTGTGAATACTCTGGGCAGTAGATAAGCCAAAGGGCAATGCAGAGAACTGATAATGAAAATCTCCAGTTCGAAACCGCAGATACTTTCTGCAACTTAGCCTTATGGGCACATGAAGGTAAGCTTCATTGAGATCCAAAGTTACCATCCAGTGATCCTTGCCCAGCAGAGGTAACAGTTGCTGTAACGTCAACATCTTGAACTTGGGAATGTCCAGATAAGTGTTGAGGATAGATAAATCCAAAATTGGTCTCCACGTGTTCCCCTTCTTTGGTACTAGGAACAGGCGAGAATAAAATCCGAAGCCCCTTTCTGATACAGGGACTGGCTGAATAGCCCCTATCTGGAGTAACTGAGAAACTTGCTTGAGAGCCTCTTTTCTTTGTGGAGGAGGAACATCTGGCATGCCTTTGAAAGGGGCATTGTGTGGAAATAAAATCTGTACCCGTGATGAATGATATCCAGCACCCATCTGTCTTGAGTGATTAAATCCCAATTTTCTTTGAAAAGAGACAATCTTCCTCAAAGGAGCTGCCAGGCGAGAGTCCACTGGCAGCTGAAAAGGCAGGTCATTGGGTCTGCTTACAGAAAGGACTGACCCCTGCCCTCACCAGAAGTCTGAGCAGGTGAACTGTCTGATCTAGGCCTAAGCAGAACCTTGAGCCCTGCCCTACCACGTCTAGATCTACCCTAGACTGGGAACCATAAGCAGGATATGTCCACCCCTTAGCAGGCCAATTTCTACTAAACTCGGAGGCTGCACCTGCAAAATCTTTAACAGTCTGCATAGACTTAGCTTTGTCCTCCATTTTCTTTAAAACTGCTTCCACAGGCGGTCCAAACAACACATCAGACTGTAAAGGAGCATCCAAAATCCTGGTCTTAACATGCTCAGCTAAATTCTGATCCTTCAACCATGCATGTCTGCGAAGAACAGAACTAGTAGCAGCCACCCTCGAGGAGGCCTGAACAGCATCAAAACCACACTGCAAAGAATGCTTACCCACTTGTTCAGACACATGAACCAAATCCAGCAATTCTTTACACTCAATACCTTCCGCCAAAGCATCCACCTTAGATTTCAATTGTGAAAGGAGATAATTCTGATATTTCAGCATATGAAATTGACAATTCAACGCCCTCATGGCTAGAGTGGAAGAAGTATATACTTTCTTACCCCACCTATCCAAAGCCCTTGCCTCTTTATCAGAGGGACAGGATTTTTAACAACAGAAGCTTTAACACCTTTAGGCCCCTGAGAAACAGTTTCTGGGTCCGCCCTGGGACTCTTAAACAAATACTTATGAGCTTGGGCACCCTATAATACCTATCAGGCTTAACAGGAGCAGGAGGCAAGGAATCAGGGTTCAGAGAAGCCTCTGCAAAACATCCTCCACCACATTCAACACAGGAGGAATAGCTAAGGGCCTATGCTGAGGCAAAACAAGAATTCCCTAAGCCTTTTCTGGAGTCAGAGTAATCTTGGCCTTCCCATTTAAAGTGCTCCCTCATGGAGTGAAGAGTCTCTGAAAATGAAAAATCCTCAGGAGGAGAAGCTGAAGGAGTGGAATCATCCACATCAGAATCAGAATAAGCAGGAAACTCTTGCAAGTCTTCCACAGAAGACTCTGAAGCCTGTGAACACTGTTCAAAACTATCAAACTCCTGTTCCACCCTAGGCCTCTTATCAGGTGGGGGCATAGAACCTCTAATCAGAGTAATCAAATCTTCAACCATTTTAAGCATATGTTTCTTAGGCACAGAACCGAAATGCTAGGAGAAGCCCCTACAGAAGCTGAAGTTGGCCTTCCTCTAAAAGAAGCTCTGGAAACAGAAGGAGAGGCCCTAACTACCTTGGGAAGAGAGGGAAGAACAGTTACCTGAGAAGCCCCTCAGCCTGGCCTACTTCCTGAGAGGGCACATCCTGTAACAGTAAAGTATCTGCCTGAGACTCCATAGAGACTCCTGGCAAAACCTCTGGCTCCCCTGAGCCTTCTAAAGGAGCGACGTCCGGGACTGCGGTTCCTCACCCTAGACTTCACTGTTTTGTCCTTGCGCTTCTTAGAGGAAGCAGGCCGGAGCATCCGGCGGCATAGTATAATTGCAACGCTTCCCAAACACTAACCTAGCACAATCAAGCCTCCTCTTAATAGTGCGCTTATTAAATCTAGCACAAGAGCGGCAACCAACAACGTCGTGTTCAGGCCCTAAACAAGGTATACACAATGTATGATAATCCCTATGCGGTATCTGCTTCCCACAAGAAATACAGTTATTCACTTTTCTGACATCCGGTAATATACTGAGGCAAGAAAAACCAAAATGTTCTAGCGGGTACTTAGCCAACTCTGTACTCGGTCTGAAACTCCGGTTTCGGAAAATCTCAGAACGCCAACCTGCACTCGCAAAATTGCTTCTGCATCGGACCATGCGGCAAAAAAGACTGAGGAAATGGCGTCGGTCATGCGCATTAGTACCCTGGCGTACTGGCGTCAGTCTAAGGCGCCATGACCGACGTCAGCCTTATACTCTGGTATTCGGGCCGACTGGGACGCGGACTATACCCAATTGTCAGGACTGCAGCAAGGGAAGACGAAGAACATCGACTATGCCTGAACCAGCTGCTTATGAAGCACCCTCCACTGTGTGGGAGATGAGCCTCATCGATGAGATGGCAAAAAGTACAGCTAACTGAGGAGAAACCTTTTTGAGATCTGCTGCAGACATGGACTCAGAGTTTGAAAGCTCCTTGATCAAATCTCTCTAAGAGAGTAAAATGTGCCAAGTAATTTAACAGCCTCAGTGTGAATGTGGCTGAGGTGTTGATGCGCTTTCCAAATCTGTTCATTGTTCTGGACTCCCTGGTCAGTGGATGGACAGAAGAGCTCTGCTCAGCTATCTCCTTCTTAGTGGCTGCTGCCACAACTATGGTATCAAAAGGGAACCCTTACTCCAATGGGGCTTGTCTGAAGTAGTAACTAAAAATGTATCCAGGCATTTGGGAATGGGCTCAACAGTGTCCAGATCTTTACAAGCCAAGAGGAAACTAGATCAATAAGGTCATCCCTGGGGGGGAAGGGTCACCCAAGACATAGATAGGCAAGCCCCAAAAAGCTGCCAGGAACACAGATTTCTTTGAAGGTGTTTGGGAAGACCAGCCCCCCTTCTGCTTCAAGATTTCCAGGCTATCCCCAAAGGAGATATCATCAGATGGCGATCGTGAGGGTCCAGGATCCTTCTCCCTCATCAAAAACAAACATCTTCCAAGAGAGACTCCTTAGGGGAGCTTATGTACCACCTCTTGCATGTTTTCGTCTGTGGAATCTCCTCAGTGGGGTGCTCAGGGAAGGCATCAAAAGGAGGAAGGAACCCCTCTGGGGAATGAGTGTGGAGGTTTCCCGAGTTGGTTGACCTTCAAAAGAAGAACTGATGGGTTCAGACTTCAGACCAGATGAGGGGTAGGATCTGAGATACGAGATTGATGGGTCTCTAAGCAAAGAGAAGGCCCTCTTCTACCACCTGAAAGGCTGACAGACCCGAGGTTTCCTCTCCCCTCCTCCTCTGAGCCAAGGCCACCAAGGGTGGGAGGTCATGGCTGTCCCCAGATCTGAGCCTTCTGAAGAGAATCTAACCTGAGCTGTCAAGAGCTGATGCACCAAGGGGATGGATCCGACAAAGTAGGAGCTGAACTCAACCCCTCAGACCAGAGACAGACTTCCTGGATCACAGACCTGCTCTGATCTGAAGGTAATGGAGTAGGGTTGGTCAGGGAAACCATTGGAATCAAGGAAGGGAACTTCCTCAGATCAGACGCCGACTCTCTCGGGGATGCTGAATCCAGGGACACAGAGACCATAGGTCGGATCGAAGGAGGAGACTGTTCATCCTGTCCATATCTGTCTCAGTCAAGCTCCTAAAGGATCTGGATGATGCAGCGGATGCAGGCCTGGAATGCTTCTTAGGAGTTTCAATTTCAAAGGTAGAGCCAGAGAAACAGGCTTCAACACAAATTCTGGTGACCGGATCCTAGCTGTTGGATTCAAGGGTCTGGGATCAGAGTAGGTGGTGGATGGTACAAGAGAAAAGGTAATGGTTATCATGCCTGTCAGATCCAGAGACCCCTTATGGATCTGAGGAGGTTGAATCTCAAGTCTTAAGTTTTTGAGGAGGCACCGATGAAGCCCTCAGTGACTTCTGTAACTCTAGCCATGATGAGATTTAGAAGGGGGTTGGGGCCCAGGAGAAGAGGAGGAGGCTAGGAGTAAGCCCCATTATTAACTTATTGCACCAGTCAGAGATGGCACTGGGGTTAAAAGTGATGCATATATCACAGGCTGACTTCAGATGCTCAGGCTCCAGGCAGTAAACGCATTTCTTGGGGGCATCCGAATGAGGGATCTTCTGCCCACAAAAAGTGCATTTCTTGAAACCAGTGGGCTTTTAAGATGTCTACAACACCAGTACAGAACTGTACTAGAAAAAACTCAAGAAATAAGCGAGTAAGAACTACACTCTACCTGGGGTACACACACACTAAGCTGGCAAAACAGTTTAAATATGCACACCTAAATACAGAAAAAATATATATATTTTTGGTATATTAACTGTGCTAGGGATATTGGATGTGCCTAACCGGCACTAAAGGAAGTAAGGCAGACAGAGTGCGAAAGCACACACCCTAATGCAGACGCCTTGCTAAATATCAAAAAGAGGGTGGAGAGAAGAACACAGTAACTAAATTTTTTACTGTTTAAATATTAAAGGACAGACCATCCAAAGCGAATAAGTTTTAAGAAAAAATTCACTCTCACTGCAAGATCAGATCTACATACTGACACAATGGTGGCAAATGAGATCTGAGGAGTTGGGGATAAGACAGCATTATGGGTAGAGGGAGGAACTCGAAATTCAGAGCCTATGTCTTGTAAATGCGTCAGAGTCTGATCTGACGATCAGATCCTAGACTCATTGAGGAGGAAGAATGAAAACGACAAAAAGTACAGTTGTGTACACTTATAAATGTAGATGTTAAAGTGTATTCACTGTTGCAGTCATCACATTCGGTTCATCCCTGCCAGGGTAGTCCTCATTCGGCCCGAATACCAGAGGCTTAGTATTTCTGCGACAGTTGCTGTCGCTCCAGGACTGACGTCAGGTCGTCAGTGGTATAAAAACAGGCAGCTAACGTCATTACATCAGTTTTTCTTGCCCTGTCAGGAGCACCCAATAAGGAGCTAGGTTATGGTGGAAGACCACCACCAGAAGAAAGTAAATACCAAAAAATGTCTTGTAAGGGGAGAGAGACAGAGACAAGGGGGATGGAGGGAGAAAAATCGGGACTGCAACAGTGAATACACTCAAACATCGACATTTTTGGTAAGTCACTTGACTTGCAGAATGCATCAACTCTTGTAACTATATTTTCTGCACAAGCAAGGAAAGAAGGTATCTTTTCTTTGAGGAGCTCCATGGTATGTTGCTGATAATTCAGCACATGGCTCGGGCAATTTAATGCTGTAATAGCAAAAGTAGCAGAGGTGTATACTTTTTTACCCAATCTGACTAATGCTCGGGAATCCCTATCTGAGGGGGTGGGATTCTTAGCTGAAGTTGCTTTAATTCCTTTAGGTCCTTGAGAGATGACCTTGGGGTCAGCAGTAGGATTGTTGAAATGAAATTTGTGAGAATCAGGGACTCTATAGCACCTGTCAGGTTTCCTGGGAGCCGGAGGGAGGATGTCAGGGGTCAGAATGGATTCCATAAAAACATCATCCACAAATATTCAGGACAGGAGGAATGGCCAGAGGTCTGTGCTGTGGAAGATCGAAGAATTCCCAGAGTCTCTTTTGACTAAGGAAAGTCTTGACATCCCCTTTGGAAATGCTCCCTTAAAGTATGCAGGGTTCCCCAAAGGAAAAGTCCACGGGTGGAGAGGCTGAAGGGATGAATTCCTCTGCATCAGAATCCTCATATGCAGAGGAGGGTTGCATATCTTCATATTCAGATGCATCAGAGTCATCGGACTTCTGTTCAGATAAAACTAGTGGGGACAAGTCTCTCTCTTTTGGAAGGGGTAGTCTGGGCTTACCCTGATAAGCATTATAAGGTCTTCTGCCATTTTAAGCATTTGAGACTGACACAAGGAAGCAGGGGGCCTGAGCTTGGGTCATCGTTTGTTTGGGTGTGGTTCGTACCCTGGGCCTTAGAAACTCGGTAGTTTTCGAAAGAACTGTAAATGGGAAATCAGTCGGTCTGTCACTAGTATCGGTAGTACAAAGTACTTAATCGGAAGCCGGTGCCTGCTCAGCGGCTCCAGACCCATTCAAGGTAGAGACATCCGCAGGATCCTTAGTCGAAAGAAGAGTCTCGTGGCATACCGGACTCCGAAAGGGTCTCGGTAGTGGCCTGTGAATCCACAAACTGGCATCAGGGGCTGCAAAAGTCTCTCACGGAGGACCAGAGAACTGACTAGCTTAATGGAAGCATCGTCAGCAGCTTTGGACCTCTGCGGTCTGTCTCTGTCTTTAGTCTTACATTTTTTTGGAAGATCGGTTGTCGGATGGCTTACTGAAGCCATATCAGAAGTAGAAGACGGAGCAAAATTATCTAGCTACAATAAGGGCCTGACATATAGTTCTGGTGTTGAACAAAGCACAGATGAGACAGCGGGGGATGTCGTGGTCTGGGCCTAAACAAGTGACGCAGTAGGAATGAAAGTCCCTGTGTGGTATTTGCTTTCCACTGGAGAGACAATTGTTAACTTTTTCTGACATCGGTTAGAGCAAGAAAAAGGATCCCCAATGGGGTACTTGGCTTTAGAAGACTTCAACTTCAATTTGGAAACGAAAAACTCAGGTAGCGGCCGACCGGCACTCGTGCGAATTGCTTCTGCTTCGGGCAACCCGGCAAGAAAGACTGGTGTAATGGCATTGGCTGCCTGTTTTTATACCACTGATGACCTGACGTCAGTCCTGGAGCGACAGCAACCAATGCAGAAATACAAATCCTCTGGTATTCAGGCCGACTGAGGGCTACCCTGGCAGGGATAACCGAAATGTGATGACTGCAACAGTAAAACATGAAGATCATCAGATCCAGTTATGTCCACATCTGAGTGAAAAGCAGTCAGACAAACCAGTAAAGGAAAAATGTTCCGAAAGTCAGGACAACCATCAGGCTCTTTTGCAGTCAAGAATTCCTGCAGTGATGACTACAACAGTGAATATTAGGATAAATATCTTTGGAATATACAGACTGGAGGCTGTACTTTATGTGTTACTGCCCTCAGAGATGAGGCTTACACAGAGGAAGAAAGGCTAGCAAACTTGGGTATGAGAATGGCTGCATTTTGCAGTAGCCACCAAGGGAAGAATAAGTAGAATTTTAGCCAGTGTAGTGAAATTGCAATGAGACAGGCATAATTGCCTTTTTTGTTTATGCTTTCCAAACAGATTCAATATACAGGGGAATGTATTACTGGAAGAAGAGACATTTAGGAGGTTCCTGAAAATCAGAAAAGTCTTCCAAAGTCTCAAAAGCAGAATAAGTAATAAAACCTTCTACATTAAAAATAGAAAGACTTCCGGTACTGAAGGGCAGGCAGACCCACTCTGAAGTACTCAGAAGACGGCATTTGAAATACTTCAAACTCTAGCATTGAAAAAAAACACAAGAATATTCCCAAAACATCTTCCTCCTAATCAGTATTTGAGAACACACAAGAAAGTAAGGTGCAATAGTGAACAGAGCCAGGGGATCTATTTGGTATCTGAGAGGTGCACAACTTAAGTTGCACATACCAGTCATAACTTGGCTCTTGAAATTAGGGTCTGGAAATAAGTTTCTGGTACAACCTGAGAGGCATCTCTCTTGTTCATAGACACAATCAGCTTGATTTGGAGAAGTAATATGGAAGGTTTACATATCATTGTAGAATTCCTGTACAATATATCCATAAAAATGAATATGAATTTCTAAGAAAGGCAAACCCAGAAGCAGGCACAAATGACAATACTGACAAAAGCTCTGTAGACTCCCTCAGTGATCATGGCTTTTCATATGTTTTCAGCTATCAAGTCAAATGTGGGCTGGTAAAACCCCTCATTTCTTCATTTCCAGATTCAGGGTTCCTACTGATTTTCAGGGAACCTCTGTGATAAATGATCAAGAGTGACATTTTTGCTCAAAGGAGTTGTTCCTCTAAAAATGTTTCTGGAACATCATAGCATGTCAATAATGTGTAATCTGACTGACCTTTAAACAAAATCTTCCAGAAGATAACTCAGTTGAAAGTCAACAGTTCATCCTGGGTGCCATCTTGTGCCCACAGATATTCCTGAAAAATGTGAAGAAATGCTGAAAAATTACTTCCAGGATGAAAATAGGAACAATCCAGATTGATTTTGTTTTTCATATAGAGGAAACTCCCCAGTAGAAATCCATTAATACTAAGTGTTAAATGTAGCTGAAAAGTGTCGCAAAAAACAAAGAACTAAAAGTGGGATGGAATTGTCTGCTTTTCATTTTGACAGTCCACCAGATATCAGAACAGTGATCCAAAGAAAAAGTCAATACAAAAGAATATCCACTGCAACAGGATTAGTGCACTAGTGAAGACCCTCCTGCGGTCCATTATTCAGCATTAATGTGTGTCAAACAGACGCAAAGATGGAGTAAAAATGTGTAAAATCTTACCATAACGATAGATGTCATCCTCTTCACTGTTGCAGTATTCTTAACATAAGGGAATTCCCCACCTTGGGTGGCCTAATGTCCAGCCAGTATACCAATGCTTTTACCACCTAAGGTACACTATATGTCGGCACATAAGCTCCTCGCAGACATGGGGCATAAAATCGGATGTACCAGCTTCAGAACCAAAAGCCCCAGGAGGAATTCAAGTCCAAGGAAAAGAAATGGAGAGGTTAAAAGTACATCAAGAAGAGGGAAAGGTCCAGGGGGTAGGAGGTAGGGATTGAATATTGCAGCAGTGAAAAAGACATCTATCATTGTTAAGATTTTACACAACTACACTATGCCCTTCTAATTCTACTATTGCAGTATTCTTAACATAAGGGAGAGTGCCAAAGCTCAGAAAGAAAGTTGGGAGGAGGAAGGTTCTGTAGAGTTCTCTATGAATTGCATTGGCAAAACCAGCTCTAGCTCTGGAAATTCCATCCAAATTGTGCATTGAAATCCAGGTAACTGGCTCAAGAATGGAGTTTGTGTCCAAGCCTTTGAAAAAAAAAAAGCAGCAGAAGAAGCCACAGCTCTAGTAGAATGAGCTTTAACAGAGAAAGGAAGAGTCTTCACAGTGAAAAACATTAGAAATAGCTTTAGAAATACAAGAATAAATTGTCTGAGTGGAAACAGCCTCCCCAAAGACCTGGAATAAAAAGACACAAAAAGCTGATCAGATTTCCTGACAGCCTTTTTCTTATCCAAATAAAATCTGGGCTATGTACATCTAAGGTGAGTAGCACCTTTGCACTTGCAGATCATGCAGAAGGAGAAAAAAGTAGATAAATTAACAGATTGATAACAAATTCACCACCTTAGGCATACAGAAAGTATTAGCAAGCAAGGACACCTTGAACTTAAGAAAAAAAAAAAATTAGGACAAGTTATAAGGGCTTGAAGCTCACCCATCTGGCTGAAGTAAGGGCTAACAACCAAACTGTCTTACAAGAGCAATGTTGCAAGGAAGCTGAAGCTGCACACTCAAAAAGAGCCAGAGTCAATTACTCCAAAATAAAATTAAGATCCCAGGGAGGAGGAACTGGCTTTCCTGGAAGATCGGATGTGAAGGACGCCTTTAGGATTTTTTTTGCCTCCAGGCTAGAAGCTAAAGGAGATAAAGGCATTTTCACTTCTCTGCTTCATCCTTTGGTCTTTTCTACTGCCCAAAGGGTATTCACCGAATGCCTAGCTCCTGTGAGTGCTCTTTGCAAGCTTCAAGGCATCCAAGTTTTTCCTTACTTGGATGATCTCCAATTTCAGGCACTCTCTCCAGAGATCTTACTGAAAAACCCTCACTTTGCCATTACTCTTTTGAAAAGCCAAATTAATTTTTCACTGCCTTTAAATGAACTTTAAATTAAACATATGAAAGAAAAAAAATTCAATTCATGAATTCAAGACGACATGGATCTTGCAAGCAAAGGAAAAGATTAAATACCTTTCTTTCCCTTGATGCAGTTGCATATGCGAGCAATATTAAAAACTATCAGACACTAGTAGCTATTTTGCAGAACTCAAGAAGTGACAAACACTGCTCAAGACTTGGTATACAAAAGATTCAAGCAAAAAAAATCAGAGACAACAAAAGGCTGCTATCACCTACAACACTAAGGGTAGGCAACCTTTTTTGAAACAGTTTCTCCTAAAAATCACGACATTCTCTTGCAGTTTTTTTGGCAGACAAACTGCAGGAAGAGAGAGAGAAAGTGAACGATACTTGGACAGACACCTGCATATGTTACTGCCTACCCTCTCCACTAATTATAATAAATCTGCTCAAGTCTAAAAGGAATCCTTCACAGAGTGAATAGCCCTGATTGAAGGGCCAAGCAACATCAGCTTGAGTACCATTCTTTGGCATTGGTGCTGGGGTGTTGCTCACTCCTATACTAGGCAGTTAAAGATAGCAGCACAATGCTTCAACTCATGAATTATCTTACTGTATGTGTTGCATTAAGTGCAATTACAAGCCAACAAAAAGGGCAAGGATTTTTACACAGTACAATCTACAACTGAGAATTGGTTATATCACAGTAAGCAGTTCAGAGTGGCATTCCTGTTTATAAGGACAGTTGACATCTCAGAAATCTGAAGTGCTAAACCAAACGCATCAAAGCCACAAACTAAGAAATTATTAAATAAAATGAACAGACTTGCTAATAAGTTACCATTCATCAGATGATTAGGTAGTAGGTATTACAAGCAGCCCAACACTGTTTAATGCTCATCACATACTCCACACCTTTCAAGGCTACAGATCAGAAATACCTTTACTCTTGTTGCAACTCCTTCCATTCCTCGATTCTGAGCTTCTTTGCGTTTCTCAGCTGCTTCTTGACGCTTCTGCAGAGCATCTCTCAAACGCCTGTTGGCTGCAGCTGCCTGAGAATTAAAATGGAATATAGAAGTTTTAATTTATGGCATTGGAAATGCTGAGAACAGGCAGCAAAGGTAAACAGGGTGCAGTGAGAATTGACAAAGAATAAATCGAGAAAACATGGAAAAGAAAACCAAGCTACAGACTAGTTTATCTAATCACACATGAGAGAATCTCCAGACAAAAAAAGATAAGCCAGTATTTGCTATATCAGCTAGCCTTTGAGAAAAATATCTACAGATTGTTGAGAACTGGGTCCCCCTTTAATAAAAACTCCTCTCTCAGTCAGACATTCATTTTTCAGATTCTTAGTACAGCAAGAATTGGGGAGACAGGAACAAAATAAGAGGAATAAGGGTGGTAGACAGAGTTGACAAAACTCAATGGTATGCAATCAATGCAAAAACAGAGAAGGATGGAAAGAGGGTGACTTGGTTACAAAGAAAGCACAAATCACAATCAAGGAGGGAGACTTCAATCTTCTCAAAGTGGGCAGTATTCCACAGAAAACAGTGATAACGACTGTGGCTAGCGAAAATGAAAAGCACAGTTGAACAAGTAAACTTACCATAACAGATGTTCAAATGATTACTGCTGCAGTAGCCTTAGATATACAGGTTACATCCTGCCAAGGATGTAACAGCTGGCCAGCTTGCAAAGCCTTAGGACACCTTCCACTCACCCAAGCTGTCAGGCAGCTCACAGCTCAGCTGACTAAATGACAAGTTTATGCACGAAGTCCTTCAGAGTTTTCATGCCAACAGAGAGAGGAAGGCTTAGCCCTGAATGGACAATGCTAAGAACTAAAAAAATAAAATGTAAGTATTCACACCATGTTATAAACACATCAAAAGACAAGGGTGATGGAAGGAGGGAAGGGATACTGCAGCAACATTCGAACGTCTACTGTTATAGTAAGATATACATCTGTACTATTTTCATCATATTTATCACCAGTGCAGTAGTCCTAACGATATGGGCAGACTATCCTAGCTTACTACATTTAGAAGGTGGAAAAAGAGTCCAAGAGCCTCTGAAGAATGGTTCTAGCAAAACTTGATCTACATCTACAGAAGGAATCAAGCTTATACTGCTTTATAAAAGCATGTAAAGAGTACCAAGTTGCCACTTCTCGAATACATCAAAAATCAACCCCTTTCCAAAAAGTCAAAGATGAAGTCAAGGACCTGTCAGAGTGGGCCTTGATCCTGCCTGGAATAGTTTTGTTGCGATAACTAACAAAAGAAAATAGCCTTATACAACCATTTGTAAATAGTCTGCTTTGATACAGGTTGCCCTTTCTTATCTTCACAAAAAATGAACTGATACAAAGATCTGAAAGAGTTAGTTCTGTCAAGATTGTACCAGAGTTGTCTGTGGACATCCAGTGTATGGAATAGCCTCTCTCACCCATTTTTAGATTCAGAAAAGAAAACAGGAGATGGATAGTCTGGCTTAAAGTAAACTCTGATACCACTTTAGGCATAAAATGATTAGTTCCCAAAGAAACCTTAATCCTGTGAAAAATAACATACAGGATTGACTCACTATAAGAGCTTACAATTCAGACACCCTTCTTGCTGTGGTTAGAACACTCAGTGTAACTGTTTTCAATGTTAAGAAAAGCACAGTTTTGTACCTAACAAATGCAGATGTTAGAGTGCTCATACAGCTGCAGTCATTACAAATGGGTTATCCTGCTGTCAAACGGGTCCTCGGCCGGCCGAATTCCAAAGTCTAGGTCCGGTGTCGGTTGTCGTCGCTTCTTCCCTGAAGTCAGTGCGGCAGGGGTATAAAAAGAGGCAACAGACGCCATTTTCTTCAGTTTTTCTTGCCCCAGATGTCAGGTGCCCCCAGAAGGAAGGCAAAACATAATATTATGCAAACATGCAATGTAGATAAATCAAAAACAGTAGTTGCAAGCAAATACACCATAAAAGAATACCCCAAATAGGTTGTATGATAAAGGTGTTTGTCATAAGGCCTGTCCTAAGAGGGGATGGAGGGAGGGTAACCTGGACTGCAGCTGTATGAGCACTCGAACATCTACATTTATGGTAGGTACAAAACTGTACTATGTTCATCGTGCATACAGCTGCAGTCATTACAGATGGGTAGAATCCAAAAGCTAAGTAAGGGTGGTAGGTACTAAGTGGAACTAGGAGGGGCTAGGATGCCCTGCAGGACTGCTGTGGCAAAGCCCACTCTAGATTTAGAGTATAGTGGAAGGTGGTAGTGCTTGGAGAAAGTGTGCACTGAACTCCAAGTAGATGCTTCCAAAATGTCCTTTGTAGGGACCCCCCTGAAGAAAGCTGCAGAGGTAGCTGTAGCCCTGGTGGAGTGGGATCTGATGTATACAGGCACAGATTTCCCATGAAATGAACAAAAGTGTATACAGTGGGCTATCCATTTTGAAATTGTCTGTTTGGAAATAGCCTTTCCTTGAGCACCTGTAGCATAGGACACAGAGCTGCTCCGATTTCCTGAATGACTTTGTACTGTACAAGTAATAACGAAGTTGTCTGTGAATGTCCAAGGAATGTAGTAGTCTCTTCTCCTTTGTTCTGTGGATTTGGATAAAAGGTAGGTAATTGAATAGTCTGATTTAAAGCTACACTGGATACTACCTTTGGCATGAAGGTAGGGTTGGTTCGTAAGGAAACTCTGTCCTGATGGAAAATGATGAATAGTTGCACAGCCATGAGGGCCTGTAGCTCCGAAACCCTGCGTGCTGAGGTAATAGCCAGAAGGAAGGCTGTTTTCCACGACAAGTATTGTAGCTCTGTTGAAGAAGCCAGCTCAAAGGGAGGCAGGGTCAGCTTTTCCAATAGGAAGTTGAGATCCCAAGCTGGGACTGGTGGTTTCCGTGGGGGTTTTATATTTTTTGCCCCTCTGAGGAACTGCCTTAGAGGATGTGAAAATAAAGGAGGATCTGTATTGTATTGTGCAGAAAAGGCTGAAGTGTGGATCTTGACGGAGGAGAAGGAAAGGCCACTGTTTAACACCTCAGCTAGGTACTGTAAAATTTGAGGTATATTTATTACCCAAGGATTCTGGCCCTTTTCTTGATTCCAGGAACAAAATCGTTTCCATTTGGCGGGGTAGGTTTTTCTAGTAGAGGGTCTTCTGGCCTCCAAGATGACATCCTGCACCTCCTTGGAGAGGAGAGTCTGTTGGGAAATTAAGGTATTCTCCATGCATCTAGATTTAAGGTTTTGAGCTGGCTGTGAAGGGTTTTGTAGTTGTGCTGGGACAACAGAAGAGGAACTAGAGGTAGGATCCATGGAGGCGAGTGTGACAGGCTCTTTAGGAGAGGATACCAGTGCTGTCGTGGCCAGTGTGGAGCAATGAGAACATTTGTGGCCTCTCTGCTCTGGCTTTTAATAGAACTTTGGTCAGTAGAGGAAGAGGCGGGAAAACATAGACTGTCAATGCTGTCCAACTGAAGGAGAGTGCATCCACTTTCCAGGCCTGTGGATGATCGGTCCTTGAACAGAATTTTTTCAACTGGTAATTTCTGTGGGTAGCAAATAGATCTATGTCTGGCTGTCCCCATGCCCGAGTTATCTTTGAGAAGACTTGAGGATGCAACTTCCATTCGTGTGGGTCTGTCATGATTCTGCTTAAGTTGTCTGCCAGTGTGTTTTCCTTCCCTGGCAGGAATTGTGCCTGTAGATGAATTTGTAATTCCAGAGCTGTGTTCCACAGGGTCATGGCTTGCCTGCACAGGGGGTATGAATGAACCCCCCCCCCCATTTGTTTATGTACCACATGACTGTGGTGTTGTCTGTCCTTATCAATAGCTGGCCTGGATTCAGTAGGTCCTTGAAGGTCATTAGAGCATTTTGCACGGCTAGCATCTCCTTTTGGTTGATGTGTAGGTGCTTCTCTTTTGGGACCATTTTCCCTGAATGCACTGATCTGCCATGTGTGCTCCCCAGGCGTAGTCTGAGGTGTCCGTTGTGATGATTTGAGTTGCTTGAGGTAAACAGAAAGGGAGACCTGTGTTTCTTTGGCATGCTTGAGCCCACCACAAAAATTCCTTTTGAAGGCATGGAATGAGTGGTATAATTGTTTCCAAGCTGTGGCTGTGTTGAGACCATAAGTTTTTTTAGGTACCATTGTAGTTTCCTCATATGCAGCTTTGCACATGGTATCAGTAGGATGCAAGATGCCATGAATCCCAGAGCCTGCAGGACTTTCCTTGCAGTTAGTTTGGTTAAAGTTGCCATTTTGTTTAAGTATTGAGACAGTTGCCCTGATTTGTCTGGTGTGAGATAGGCCATCTGGGTGGTTGTATTTAAGCTGGCACCCAGGAAAATTATCTGTTGAGAAGGTATTTGTTCACTGTATATCCCAGGTAGTTTAACAGTTTTATTACAAACGCCAGATGTTGCAAAAGAATGTCCTTGCTGTCCGCTTGGATCAGGCAGTCATCCAGATATGGGTAGATTTGTATTCCTTGTTGTCTGCAGAAGGCAATTACTGATGCCAGGCATTTCGTAAACACTCTGGGTGCAGTAGATAAGCCAAAGGGCAATGCAGAGAATTGGTAATGGGTTGAACCTGCAAGAAATCTGAGGTATCTTCTGCAATCTTGTCTGATAGGAACATGCAGGTATGCCTCGAGGTCCATCGTTACCAGCCAAGACTCCTTGCCCAGCATGGGAAGAAGCTGCTGTAGTGTGAGCATCTTGAATTTTGGTACCTGTAGATATGCGTTTAGGATGGACAGGTCTAAGATGGGTCCCCAATCTTTATCCTTCCTTGGTACCAGAAATAGTCTGGAATAAAAACCTTGACCTTGTTCTTTTGCAGGTACCTCTTGAATTGCTTTCATATCCATGAGCGCGGAAATTTGTCTGTGCCTCTCCCCATTGATTTTCTGGCAGGTTTGGCAAGCCTCTCATTTTTGGAAGGGTGTGAAAGTGGAACCTGTAGCCTCTGTCTATAATGTCCAGAATCCATTTGTCTTTTGTAACAATGTGCCAGTTTTTTGAAAAGAATGCCAGTTTTCAGCCCAAAGGTGCTGCCATTATAGCTTTGTTTGACAGGCGTAGGGGGAAGTCATTGTGTCTGTTTTCTAAATGACTGTGGTCTATCTTTCTCCACCTCTTGGGGTTGGTGCTTGCCACTGTCTAGCTCTGTAAGATCCTTGAGGTTGTCCTCTACCCCTTGGGCATCTGTATCTGCCCCTTTGAGATCTGTCCGTGGCTGGAAAGGACCAATTTTTTGAAGGCCAGTTTCTGCTGAAGCGTGGAGGTTGCACCTGCAAGAAATCTTTAACTGTTTGCATAGATTTCGCTTTTTCCTCCATTTTCTTTAGTACCTCCTCAGCTTTAACACTGAACAAATACATCTTTTTGAAGTGCTGCATCTAATAACTTTGCTTTGACATGATCTGGTAAGGTTTGCTCTTTAAGCCAAGCATGTCTACGTATGACAGACCCTGTGACAGCAGCTATACATGAGACCTCTAAAGCATCAAAACCACACTGCAAGGCATGTTTACCCACTTGCTCTGCTCCATGCAACAAATCTTGCAACTCTTTCAAATCTGGTTGTTCTGTTTGTCATTTTGCTTTTCAGCTGGGATAACAGAAACTGTTGGTACTTTAACATATGAAATTGACAGTTTAATGCCCTCATGATTAAAGTGGCTGATGTATACACCTTTTCCCCCCACCTTTCTAATGCTCTGGAATCTCTCTCTGAAGGTAAAGGGTTTTTAGCAGTAGAGGCCTTTATCCCCTTGGGACCCTGTGAAATTGTTTCTGGGTCAGCAGTATGGCTTTTATAAAGGAACTGGTGAGAATCAGGAACCCAGTAATACCTGTCTGGTTTAACAGGGGCAGGAGGTAAAGAATCTGGATTAAGACTGGCTTCTGCGTACACATCATCCAAAATATCTAAAACAGGAGGGATAGCCAGGGGCCTATGCTGGGGGAGCAGTAGAAATTCCCTGAGTCTTTTCTTGGAATCTGAGTAATATTGGCCTTCCCAGTGGAAGTCTTCCCTCAATGTATGCAGGGTTTCCCCAAAAGAGTAGTCCTCAGGGGGGGAAGACTGAGGGAATAGACTGCTCAGCATCAGAGTCTTCAAAAGGGGAATAGGCATAAATCCTGGTCCTCAGAATGGTCTGAGGTAATAGAAGCCTGCTCTGAGGAAGGGTGGTCTTCCTCCAATCTGGGTCTTTTGTCGGAGGGGGGTTGAGAACCCCTGATGAGTTATCAGATCCTTAGCCATTTTAAGCATCTGTTTCTTAGGCATGGGGCCTTGAGAGGAGGTCTGAGGGCCCTGTTTTTTAGTTTTGATGGTAGCTTTAGATTTAGTAAAGGCTTTAATAGAGAAAGTGGTAGGCCTGAAAACGCCTTCAGAAATGGCAGGCCTCACTAAATTTTCAGTTTCCCCGCCAAGAGTGGCGTCGGTGTCTGCAGTGGGAATGGAGACCGAGGAGCATGCGACCTCGGGTACTGAAGACACCGGTAAAATAATTTCATCGGTATTCAGGGGCTGCGTATGCGCCTCACTGAGAACCGGTAGTCAGCCTAAGCGTGGTCTCAGTACTCGGTGCGGACGTCGGATGTCGGTCCTTGTCTTGGCGTCTTTTACCTAAAACAGGCGGTGTATCCGACGACATGATATAATTAAATTTTTTTCCAAAATAATGAAGGGCGAACTCCGCCCGGCGCTTAATAGTGCGCTTGTTGAATCTAGCACAAAAACAGCAGGCCGAGACGTCGTGGTCTGGCACTAAGCAAGGTATACAGAAAGAGTGAAAATCCTCGTGCGGTATTTGCTTCCCACAAGAAATGCAATTATTAACTTTGTCTGACATCGGTCTGAGGCAAGAAAAGTTTCCCCAACGGGGTACTTAGCTTTAAAGAAGACTTCAGCTGAAATACTGTTCGTAAATCTCAGGAGCTGGCCGACCGGCACTTGCGATCTGCTTCGGGCACCGTGCTGCAAGAAAGACTGAAGAAAATGGCGTCGGCTGCCTCTTTTATATCCCTGCCGCACTGATGTCAGGGAAGAAGCGGCGACAACCGACGCTGGACCTAGACTTTGGAATTCGGCCGACCGAGGACCTGCCTGACGGCAGGATAACCCATCTGTAATGACTGCAGCTGTATGCACGATGAACATCTCAAGTTAGCCAGGTTAGCAGGCTCAAATGGAGCAAGTGTTAGCTTCTCTAACAAAATTAGGTGGGGCCAACAGTTTTCTTGGAGAACTCTTACTCAAAAGTCCTTTCAAAAACTTTTTGAAATGAGAATGCACTGAAAGAGGAGAGTTAGTGGGCAGATGTGCTGAAATGGCTGATCCATGAACCTTAATGGTGGATTAATAAAGGCCAGAGTATAGTAACTCTCACAAATACTGTAAAACCAGAGAGTAACTAGCCCCAAATGGGTGCTAGTTATGCTGTTGGTACCAGCTACAAAATCTTTTCCATTTGCTAGTATATGATTTTCTAGTAGAAGGGTTTCTAAAATCCATTAGTAACAGCTGCATGTCCTCAGTATACAAGTGAATAAAGGAAATAAAGACCCTATCATCCAGGTAAGTCAGCTGTAGTTTACTGTGCCGGGTTTATCAACCACCACTGACCTTGAGTGAGTAGATTAGGTCTATAATGATGTTTGTGGCAATTGCCCCTGGACATTTCCAAAAGACGGCAGAAAGTACAGTTGTGTACACTTACCATAAATGCAGATGTTAGAGTGCATTCACTGTTGCAGTCATTACATTTGGGTAATCTGCTGGCAGGTTGCCCTCAGTCGGCCTGATTAATAAAGTCTTGGGTCCTGAGTCAGTTGCTGTCCCTTCTTCCATGACGTCAGGGGTATAAAACATGCAGCCGACGCCATTACATCAGTTTTTCTTGCCTCAGATGTCAGGTGCACCCCAAATGGGGAGCAAATAAAATTAAAAACACAAATATACCTCCAACCAAAAGCAAATGCACCAAAAAGGCTTTTAAGCATAGTAAAAGAAAGTAGAGGTACAGTAAGAGAAAAACAGGGGGGCTGGAGGGAGGGTAAAGTACAGTTGTGTACACTTACCATAAATGTAGATGTTAGAGTGTATTCACTGTTGCAGTCATTACATTAGGGTAACCTGCTGGCAGGTTGCCCTCAGTCGGCCTGAATAAAAAAGTATTGGGTCCTGCGTCGGTTGCTGTCTCTTCTTCCATGAAGTCAGGTTGTCAGGGGTATAAAACATGCAGCCGACGCCATTTTAATCAGTTTTTCGTGCCCCAGATGTCAAGTGGCCCCCCACAAATATACAGTATATATACACGTATTTTAGAACACCAAAAAATTTACCTCCAACTAAAAGCAAATACACCACAAAGGCTTTTGAGCTTAGTGAAGGAAAGAAGAGGTATAATACTAGAGAAGAAAGGGGGCTGGCGGGTGGGTAACCCAGACTGCAACAGTGAAAACTCTCGAACATCTACATTTATGTTAAGTGTAAACAACTGTACTATGTTCTTCGTGTTTCACTGTTGCAGTCATTACATTTGGGTAGAATCCCAAAGCTATGGATGGGAGAAGGAATTATACAGCATTAGGAGCAGCTATAAGGCCCTGCAGGACAGCAGTGGCAAAGCCTGCCCTGGATTTAGAAAAGAGAGGTAAATGGTAATGTTTTGGGAACAAATGAACTGAGCTCCAAGTAGCAGCTTCTAGGATGTCTCTGGTAGGAACCCCTCTGAGAAAGGCTGCAGAAGTAGAAGCAGCCCTGGTGGAATGGGATCTGATCCCCTTGGGGGCAGGTTTACCATGGTGCATGTAGCAGAAACGAATACAATGGCTTATCCATTTGAAATAATCTGCTTTGATATAGCCTTCCCCTCTGTTCCTGCAGCAAAAGCCACCAGTAGTTGCTCAGACTTTCTTAGAGATTTTGTCCTGTTTAAGTAGAATCTTAGTTGTCTTGTACATCCAATGAATGCAGAATCCGCTCCCCCTTGTTCTGTGGATTTGGGAAAAAAGTTGTTAGGTGAATGGTCTGGTTAAGAGCCACACTGGATACCACCTTAGGCATAAAAGGACTGGTCCTGAGGGCCACCAAGTCCAGGTAAAAGATAATGAAAGGCTCCATTGCCATGAGAGCCCGTAGTTCTGAAATCTTTCTAGCTTAAGTGACTGCTAAAAGTAAGGCTGTCTTCCAAGAAAGAAATTTTAAGTCCGCAGTAGCAGCTGGGTGAGTTTTTCCAGCACTAAATTGAGGTCCCATGCAGGAGTCAGTGCTCTCCTGGGAGGTCTTAAATTATTGGCCCCTCTGAGGTACTGCTTTAGCAGGGGATGAGAAAAGAGAGGAGGCTTTGTGTTGTAATGAGCAGAAATGGCAGAGGCATGGATTTTTATGGAAGAGAAAGATCGGCCCTTGTTAAGCATCTCAGTTAAATACTGCAAAATCTGAGCAATATTGGGAATTGCTGTGTTTATTCCTTGTGCTTGGTTCCAAGCACAGAATCTCTTCCATTTATCAGCATAAGATTTTCTAGTACTAGGCTTTTTAGCCTCCAAAATGACATCCATCACAGGTTTACTGAGAGATGTGATTAGTGAAATTAGTTGATTAGCCATGCTGCAAGATTCAGAGTTTGGAGCGGAGTGTGCAGAATTTGATAGTTCTGCTAAGACAATAGATGAGGTGTCTGAGGCAAGTACCATGGAGGAAGGTGTGACATATCCCTTAGAAGCGGGTACCAGTGCTGGCGAGGCCAGTTCGGAGCAATAAAAATCATTTTTGTTTTTCCTGTCTGACTTAGTAAAACCTTGGAGAGCAGAGGCAGAGGGGGAAAGGCATAGACTGATAGGTTTTTCCAGCTAAACTTTAAACAGTAGTGTCCAACCCGCGGCCTGCATGCGGCCCTCAGAGCTCTTCTATGCGGCCCGCGTCCTTTACCTGCAAGTTTAGTGTAATCATGCGTGCAAACGCTTTTTTTTCTATTTGCTTTTCGCGCCCGTGACCTGTAAGTATTAATGTTGGCGTGCGCATGCGCTAAAGCACCCTTCACGGTTTTTTTATTGAATCTGTTCCCGCCGCTGTGTTATTTCGCACCGAATAAGCAAAGTATGTGTGTCGCTGAAGAGGGTTGTACGGGGTACAGATTTGCCGTTCTTGGATTTCAAAGGGACAGCCCCTAACTGCAGTAATAGGTAAGTGCGAGTGAGTGAGTGCATGCATGAAAGCAAAGTGTGTGTGTGTGTGTGTGTGTGTGTGTGTGTGTGTGTGTGTGTGTGTGTGTGTGTGAGACACTTTTCTTTACATTGAGATTTGTTTGCAGGAAGTGTTTTAATTAGGGTCTGTATCACAGATTGCTCTGAGTAGGAGTTTAGAGAATCAAAATACTACTTTCTGTAAACATGTTAGTCTTTCTGTGTAGTCTACTTATCCTGATGATTGAATATAGAAAATTTATAAATCATTGGCTGAATGTTGTTGATTTGTGTGAGGAAGACTGATGAGTGCATTTATGAAGCTAGGTAAGTCATCAAAAGCCTGTTATACTGAGAAGCAGTATATGTATTGGCCATAACCTTGACCTCTGGTGTTACTGTTGTAACTACATTGTACATGAGGCTGAGTGATGTCAAACCACTATCAATTTACTGTACAACACTATGGCAGAAGATTAAAGTAATGGCCATTCTGATGCAATTAGACTTTACTATGTACTGCATTAGGTAAAACTGACTGGATTGAACACACACCCCCCCCTCCCCATAGTGCTGCCCTTCTTGACAGTGCATACGGCTAGCTAAAGTCTTGTGTGTTTTCCAGTTTAAAGCACCAGCAAGACTCATGCATTGTTACCATTTTCTCTTAAATAAGGCCATTGAGCATGGAAATATTGTTTAAATTACACACAGAATATTTATCTTGTAGCACCTTCGTAGTAACACATGCTTATAAACAGAAAATTAACTGCATTCAGACTTTCATCTTTAACGAGCCCCAGTTTGAACTGGTATATTTCAATTGCTGCTGTATATATTTTTAAATGTGTTGTGTGCCACAAAAAAAAAAATGCATAACTGGCAGTGTGTTTGAGGGCAGCAGTAAAAGTTACCACTGTTGTGCAAGGATTAATGGGTCCCTTTTTACGCTGTTTTGAAGTCATACTGATTGTGACATAATAAGTGCTTGCGCTCTAAGTGCTGTAAAGTTTACAAAATAACACAAGAACTCAGTTTGAGGCAATCACCACAATACCCATTAGATTAGCACCATATACATGCCTAACAGTGAATAAGTGTCTGTTAAAATGACACCAATTGCCGGGTTACTTACATTTATATGCACAGTATAACTAGCTGAGGTTTTGAACTCCACTTGCTTGCTTGGTGCTTTACAAATGGCTCTAGACTTTGTCGCTGTTACCAAATAGCTCTTGGGGCTGGATAGAATCTAGCCGCTACTAGATATTATTCAGTAGTAGTTCAACGTGGAATTCTGATGGTACAGCCAGAATAACCAGGATAACAGACTGCAGCTGAGGTGGGAAAACATATAGAAGTGAAGTACAATCATCCGTTTACCAAGTGCTTTTCCTTACAAGTGCAGGCTACATATTTTGTTCAGCTGTTATCCTCTCATTTGATTTGCCTGCTTTGGAGCTGAACTAATGCTATCAAAGCATGTTTTAATTATCTAGTTTCTAGTACTTGTGTCTATTTTGCTTATGTTTTATTCCTTTTTTATAAATATGCTTATCTAAATATTTATATGAAAGAAATAATGCCAATTTGGTGCTAGTTTGCTAGGGATTAACGATTAACTGGGGTTTGGAGGTGTGGCAACTCAGGATGCAATGGAAGGCTGCAAGTTTCCCACATAAAGCTAATCCCAGAAAATTGCTGGCTATTCAGTACTTACTGTAGTCGTCATCTTTCGGCTTTTACCGTTAGGGGTCGCCACAGCGGATCATCTCTTTCCATTTCTTCCTATCGTCTGCATCTTGCTCTGTCACACCAACCGCCTGCATGTCCTCTCTCACGACGTCCATAAACCTTATCTTAGGCATTCCTGTTTTCCTCTTACCTGGCAGCTCCATCCTTAGCATCTTTTTCTCAATATACCCATCATCCATCCTCAGCACGTCCAAATCAACGCAATCTCGTCTCTCTTGCTTTGTCTCCAAACTGTCCAACATGAGCTGACCCTCTAATATATTGATTCCTAATCCTATCCATCCTAGTCGCACCGAGTGCAAATCTTAACATCTTTAACTCTGCCACATCCAGCTCTG
Organism: Protopterus annectens; assembly: GCF_019279795.1. Taxonomy (NCBI): domain Eukaryota; kingdom Metazoa; phylum Chordata; order Ceratodontiformes; family Protopteridae; genus Protopterus; species Protopterus annectens. Next base: position 598,084,473 of record NC_056749.1, read on the forward strand.
ACTCCTGCCTTTTTGTCAATGCCACTGTCTCCAACCCATATAACATAGCTGGTCTCACTACTGTCTTGTAGACCTTCCCTTTCACTCTTACTGGTACCAGTCTGTCACAAATTACTCCTGACACTCTTCTCCACCCATTCCACCCTGCCTGTACTCTTCACCTCTCTTCCACATTCACCATTACTCTGAAATGTTGATCCCAAGTGCTTAAACTCGTCCACCTTTACCAACTCTACTCCCTGCATCCTCACCATTCATCTAACCTCCCTCTCATTTACACACATATATTCTTGTCTTAGCCCTGCTGACCTTCATTCCTCTGCTCTCTAGAGTCTCCTCAACCTAATTCCTACTCTCACTACAGATCACAATGTCATCTGCAAACATCATAGTCCACGGGGCCTCCTGTTTGATCTCATCTGTCAACCTGTCCATCATCACTGCAAATAAGGACGGACTCAGAGCTGATCCTTGATGTAATCCCACCTCCACCTTAAACGGATCTGTCACTCCCACTGCAGTCCTTATCACTGTCACACTACCCTCGTACATACCCTGTACCACTCTTACATACTTCTCTGCCACTCCCGACTTCCTCATACAATACCACAACTCTTCTCTAGGCACCCTGTCATATGCTTTCTCCAAGTCTACAAAGACACAATGCAACTCCTTCTGACAGTCTCTATTTCTCCAATAACACACTCAGAGAAAACATTGCATCTGTAGTGCTCTTTCCTGGCATGAAACCATACTGCTGATCACTAATCATCACCTCCCTTCTTAACCTAGCTTCTACTACTCTCTCCCATAACTTCAAACTGTGACTGATCAATTTTATCCCTCTGTAGTTACTGCAGCTCTGCACATCACCCTTATTCTTAAAGATAGGTACCAAGACACTTTCTCCACTCCTCAAGCATCCTATGACTTTCCAAAATTTCATTAAACAATCTAGTTAAAAATTTCACTGCCATTTCTCCTAAGCACCTCCATGCTTCCACTGGGATGTCATCTGGGCCAACAGCTTTTCCATTCTTCATCCTCTTCATAGCTGTCCTTACTTCCTCCTTGCTAATCTGTTTCACTTCCTGATTCACTATCCCCACATCATCCAACCTTCTCTCTCTCTCATTCTCTTCATTCATCAGCCTCTCAAAATACTCTTTCCATCTACTCAACACACTCCTCTCTTGTGAGTACCTTTCCCTCACTATCCTTTATCACCCTTACTTGCTGCACATCTTTCCCAGCTCTGTCCCTCTGTCTAGCCAATCTGTACAGGTCCTTTTCTCCCTCTTTAGTGTCCAATCTCTCATACAACTCCATACACCTTATCCTTAGCTTTCGCCACCTCTCTCTTTGCCATGCACCTCATCTCTTTATACTCATGTCTACTTTCTTCATCTCTGACAATCCCACTTCTTCGCCAGCCTCTTCCTCTGTATACTCTCCTGTACTTCCTCATTCCACCACCAGGTCTCCTTGTCCTCCTTCCTCTGTCCAGATGTCACACCAAGCACCTTTCTAGCAGTCTCCCTTACTAGTTCTGCTGTAGTTACCCAGCTATTCGGTAACTCTCCACTGCCTCCCAGTGCCTGTCTTAACTCTTCCCTAAACTCCACTTCACAATCACCCTTTTTTAACTTCCACCATTTAATCCTTGGCACTGCTTTCACACTCCTCCTCTTGATCACCAACGTCATCCTACAGACCACCATTCTATGCTGCTTAACTACACTTTCCCCTGCCATCACTTTACAGTCTCCAATCTCCTTCAGACTGGCCCTCCTACATAGGATATAATCCACCTGTGTGCATCTTCCTCCACTCTTGTACGTCACCCTATGCTCCTCCCTCTTCTTAAAATACATATTCACCACAGCCATGTCCATCCTTTTCGCAAAATCCACAATCTGACCTTCTACATTCCTCTCCTTAACACCATACCTACCCATCACTTCCTCATCCCCTATGTTCACTTCACCAACATGCCCATTAAAGTTCGCTCCAATCACTAGTCTCTCACCCTTGGGTACACTCACCACAACTTCATCTAACTCACTCCAAAATTTCTCTTTCTCATCCATTGCAGACCCAACGTGTGGAGCATATGCACTAAACATTCATCATTACACCATCAATTTCGAGCTTCATAAACATCACTGTCAGACACACTTCACGTCTAAAACACTGTTGGCATATTGTTCCTTTAGTATAACCCCTACCCCATTTCTCCTGCCATCCACACCATGATAGAACAATTTGAACCAGTTTCCTAAACACCTGGCCTTACTTCCCTTCCATCTGGTCTCTTGCACGCACAATATATTAACCTTCCTTCTCGCCATCATATCAGCTAGCTCTTAAGCATATTTAAAAGTTAAAAAAAATGTTACGAAGATATGTCCTTCCCAGAACTACAAATGGTACTTAGAAGGAAGAAATGCTTAGTGCAGGAGTTAATCAAAGTGACTGTTCCCCACCACTATTAGACTACTAAAGTAATATAATCTGTCTCTTTCGGCTTATCCTGTTTAGGGGTCGCCACAGCAGAACTCCGGTCCGCTAATGTTTGGTAGTGGATTTTTACGTGCCGAGTTACCAGCCCTGACGCACAACCCTCAACGAAAGAAACGCCCATTCATGCATGCCTCCACACAGAAGACGCCCTAGCTGAGAAACGAACGCGACGTCTTGCTGTGAGGCGACAACGCTACTGCAGCACCACTACCGCGGATACTAAAGTAATATAACAAAGTAATATAATAAACAGGTAAATTAGTAGAATTTTAAGAGCAGAAAATAACCTCAGGATTCTGTAATTAGTCATTAGTGGATTACCTCATGTTCCCATGTTATGTAAAGGTGAGAGGGAGAGCATTTCAGCTTTACAGGTAGTGCAAGTGTACTCTTACATAGAAGTGTAGGTAAAAGTTTTTTTTTAATTTAAATGTGTATGATATATCATATAACTCTGCAAATTCAAAGGATGTATTCTCAAGGTCTGTGCCTTTATGCCCTACATATGAGCTTGCAGATGTGTGTCACTCACACACACAAAAAACACACCAATTTATAACAATGTTATGCATATTGCAAGACGCAGTCTTAAAGTTTATCATTTAGGATCCACCTTGGTTATGCAAAAATCCTCCTAATACAAAATCAGTAATTATTTGCTTTATACATCCTGAAATATCACATTGGATCTGTAGACAAACTTGAGTATCTACACAGCTTGCCCAAGGATTACATTCTTGCTCACTTGCATGTTTTTATGGTTCGATATAAATTATATATTCATTTGGTGTACTTAAAGGTACTCACAGGGGAACATGATTTGTTTATCACCATGATGAGTTTAATCTATGCTTTTGCACGTCAGCAAGTAACCCATGACCACTGCAGTTCACATTACTTCTCTATATGTCCTATGTATTTACATGCTTGCAGCAACTGCATCCATGTTGTGTTCTCTCTCTAAGTCAATTTTCAGTTGCTAATACCATGGCTGTGTCATGTGACTTGTGCACTCAGCTGCTTTTTTTTCTCCTGACCTTTGCCATTTACTCAGTAGGACCTTTAGTTACCATGTAGTCTGGACTGTTCCATGGAAATTTACACATCCATCTCAAGTGGCTTTGCCCTGTGAGATGAGAGTTCCTCTGTTGCCTCATAGAACATCTTCATATGGCCAATGTTGTTTGGGAGACTAAGTAACTGCAGTGGAGTTTCTATGCTTTTTTACTGCTTTGTCTACTGACACTCACGGCCGGCCTTAGGCATAGGTGAACTAGGCAACCGCCTAGGGCGCCGTAAAGGCCAGCCTCTTAAAGGGCGCAGTTTTGATTTATTTTAATTAACAAATGTTTGCGCTCTTCTCGGCGTCCTGCTAAAGTTCAAGTTTGCGTTCGTGTCAGGCACTGTGCTGGCATACATAGTGGAGGAACTTGATATTCTCCTACTAAAATGGGATATCGCAGCTTTACCTTTTGCCATCGTCTTACCCCATTTGTGATGTAACTGGGACAGTAGTGGGGTTAGTGGGATCAGTTTGTGTTTTTCAAAAGGTATCTGTTAAGTCTCGCATAATTCAGAATGCATCAAGGTATGGATTAGGTACTTTTTGAATTTGGCACAAATATGTATGCAGTACTTTGCGTCAGAGAAGTAGTGTAAACCATTTTTTTCCTGCAGCTCACATTATGGTGTAACTTCTATAAGAGTGGCACGATGTAACTTGCAGGTCTGTTAAGAAAGCAGATCTAGTGTTACCGGATAAGCCCCCTCCCCCAGAATAAGAACCGCTTTGTAAGCCACAAAGCAAAGTGCAAGCTATTTTGTTTTGTACATTTTAGCAGTTGGTTAACAGACCCAGAAAAGGGTCTTTGCACCAGTCCATGTACCTATCTTGGAATACAAAATATCATGTCCTCCAACTTTTCTGCCTTTTATTTTAGATAAGATAGTGTAATTGGGGGGGGCGAGGGGGATTCTTCATTTTTGATGTTAGGTTTGAGACACTTTTCTTATAGAAAAAGGAAGTCTTGGGAGTTATGAGCTGGAGGTCAGTCAACTTATTGCCTCTGCTTCTGATGCTAATGTTAGAGAGAGACAGAACTGGATCTCTTTTGATGTTTTGGGGGAAGGCAAAATGGGTCTATATCACTTGATTGAAACACCAATTCAGGGAATACCTATTTATCAACCCCTATTCAGTGAACGTCCTTTTATCAAACACACAAATAAATGAATTTTTTTTCCCAAGACACTGAGTTATTTGGCCAACATGTAGAAATTTGCCCTTTTCCCACTGTAGTGTGATTTCAGAGTTTGTATATAAAATTGGGAAGGGTGGCATTGCCCCGTTTGGTGGGTTTGTTATACTGTGGTGTGTATCGCTCGGTATGTTGGCCTATTAAATTAGTGCCCTGCAAAAACATTCACTGATTTGATTGATTGATAAAAGGGTAGCTCACTGAATAGGGGGTCGATGAATAGGTATTCGCTGAACTGGTATTTTGATCAAGTGATATACACCCAGGCGAAATTGTGGTTTCTAGAAACAAAGGACCTGAATGCTACATAGCTGTTATGAAGAAAAGTATCAAAGCACAGAAGGCATTACCTTAATTTTAATTTTGGATCTTATTTAGGTGTTGTATGAGTGTGTTCTATAAGCTAAAGATTTTGGTTTGTAGAAGTGAAGAAATGTAATATCATGGAGGGTGGATGAGATGGAAAAATGGGTATAGGTTTGATTTGGAAGAGTTTTTTGATTAGTGCAGGAGATAAATATAATGGTGGGGGGGGGATTTTACTAGCAGGTAATATGAGCAAGAGCTGAGTGTAGAAAGAGTGGTAAGGATGGGTATTTTTTTTATAAAATACGTGTATGTGTTCGAGTGAATTAAAATGGAGATGAAATAAGGTAGAACAATGTATTTATTAGGACAGGAGAGAGAAGGGATGGGTCAAGGTAGGAGGCAGTCAGCAGAGGGAGTAGATCAGTTACATAGTAAAAAAAACTGGCAAAGCTTTTTTTCTAATGGTGTTAATTATTGTGATATTTGCTGCAATGAGGTATGAAGAAATGTATGAATGCTGCATGTTCTTAATGGCAAAATATTAAGAGACTTGAGAAGGTTAAGGAAGTGAATGGAATAACATGATGAAAAAGAAAATGTTTTATTGGCTAGATTAAATGTTACTCTTGTGTAAGGGATTGGACATGTTGTTATACAAGTAGACAAACCCTGGGAGTAGCAGGTGCTGGGTGAAAATCTTCCCTTCCCAAACTACCAGCAGTCAATCAGTGTGTATACAGCCCACAGCAAATCAGAAGAGAGGACACAATTAGCCATTTTCACTGCTAAAATTAAAACTTTTATTAGATAAGTTAACAATCTATAATGGAAGAAAATCCAAAAGGTATAAAAACCTGCACATCTTAATACTACCCTCATTCATTCACATTGCGGACAAAAAACTACAGCTCACACTACTGGGCAGAGTACTTTGTTACAGAAATGTCAAAGGATGAAGTCATTATTTTAGTTATCTCATTTGATAGTTCTGGGGCACAGCAACATTACATCAGGAGGCAAGAAGGAAGTTTGGTACTACTGAGAACATTGCATTCCTTAACAATTACAGCTGTCCTCTTTATAGTGGCAAGATGAGAAGGCATTAAAATACTAATTAAACAAGCACAGGTGACAAGAGATTAGTTATGGTAAGCTTGTGTTCATCATATAAAATGTTTTAGAATATTAAGGAATTCTTTAGAATGTTGTAGTTAACTTAATATTTTAGATGTTTGGAATATTTTAAGCAGAACAGCAACTGTTAATTTTTCCTCAGTAATGACTGGACTTAAATATGGCCTGCGGCTTTAATAGGACATGCTGGAGGGACAGATTCATCTCCCAGCAACTGCCACATCTTTGGAACAGGCTACCAATATATGTGAAACAGAGCACCTTTGTGAGACTGTTCAAGAGGAACCTGGACAAGTGGATTGGGCACCGTGAATTCCTATTGGGGATAGTGCCCACGACCCTCCTTGACATGGGCAGTCATCACTAAATGCAATATTAGATATTGACTAGTACTGCTATGGTATTATATTGGGTTGAAATGGCTAGGCTTAAAATGACCTCTGGGTCGATAGCCTAGTAATCTCCTGTCATTCTATGATCCTATGGAGGGCAGTGCTAAAAGGTAGCCTTATCTGTGTATCTTAATATGATATTTTTAGAGATGTGTGTCATCTGGAAGATTTAAAAAAAAAATCTAGTAATATCTTTAATAACTGTGAATAGTCACGTAGATGGGACTATTAATATTGCAGTGCCCATTTGATTGCTAATTATTTGGTGCATTTTAAGGGCGGATAAGGGTTTTACACTTCTAAGTATGTCCTCCTTTGTATGAGATGCCTAGCAACTATGAATTTGTTGTCAGATTAGTCATTTCCTGTTGCAATACTACCAGTTTACTAATTTTTAATGTAATATAGGCAATTAATTCTTCAAGGGCAACAGGCACTGAATTTGTAGATGAAACATTAGATGTAAAGTTGTTTGCCTGTGGCAATCTCTTCATTAGTTACAGATTTCTTTAATGTGAAATTGTTCAGATGATTTCTCTTCTGCAGAGATTGTTTGTATTGAGTGATATTGGTGGATTGTAATGACAGAAGTCTGAGTAGCCTTTTATGGTTGAAATTTTCTGAAATGGGTGGTTTTGTCATTATTGGTTTATACATTTTGTTTCTTTGCTTATTAAATGAATGCTTAAAACTACAAATTTAAAACACATTCTAAGTGGTGCTTTATTACAAAAGGAATATAATTTAATGCAACCAGGAAGTTGAATCAAAGAACAAATACATGTATGCATGGTCGTAAAAATGTTTGCAAGGAGTCAGTTTTGAAAACAGCCCAAATGTAAACTTAATCCTCCACTGACCAGATGCATTTTCATGCAATTTCAGTGGCAGAGAATTTTACTGTTCATGCTAAGCCTGTTTTCATTGCAAGATTGTATTGTTTATCAAATGGCTGTGTTAGTGCTATTCTAGCTTAAGCTTCTGTACACAGGGAGAGAGAGGTTGCTATTCTACTTTCCTGAGCTGTAATGTTTGCTCGCCAACCCAGAGTAAATTAAACTGTTTAGATTAACTTAAGCAACCCTTTGAACCAAGGCACATAGGCTTCCATTTTCTGAAGACATAACTTTTACAGTAAAGTATGTGTGAAGGAGTAACAGATAAAGCAGGTTTATTAAAGGAAATTTCCATCTTCACTTGTAGTTTAAACCACATTACAAGGTATCCTTTCTTCTATGCCTTTAAATAATTAAAGGAAATGACTGGACTGGCTTTCTTGGGGAATGAATGACTGGAGTGGCCTACCTGTGGGCATGGCTCGTAAAGGTGTTTCATGAGTATGACGTGGGTGGGGCTTAAGGGGTGCCAGAGCACTACTTCGCCTAGGGCGCCATATCAGCTAAGGCCGGCCCTGCCAACACTACCCCATGCCAGATGTGCACTCACTCTTAGCATGAAGGCTAGTGGAACAGATTCGACAAATCTGAGCACGTAATTTAACTTTTAAGAGAAACAGGATTTTTCAGTGCAGACACTACAGCTAAAAATTGCAGCTTTGTTCAAGTTGAGGTGATCTTGCATTTGTTGCATATTTCAGGGATGTGAGGAGCACATCTCTTGTATTGCGAGACCTTCACAATTGATTATGTAACTTTTTTTTTTTTTTTTTTTTTTGAGAAAAATAGGCTCAGTGAATCAACTGTAGTGGCTATAATTAATCTATTTTGGCTAGTCATTAGACTTGGAACTTAACTAGTTTCCTGGCTGCTTGTTTACTAGTCGAATAGCTATAGTTGTCCTAATTCCCACAACCCAGCTCTACAGTGACTGTGCTTATAAAATGCAAACTTAAAACATTTCTGTTGGGATAGCTGCAGCATTATTTTTGCATACTCAGTACCACCCCAGCTAACCTGAACAGTTTATACTTCCTGCTTTGCTATATGTCCATGACTTGTTGTGCTTTCACTGCCCCTAACCTCTTTCTTGCCACTTGACTGTGAACTGCTGCTGAGTCTCTGTTAAAGAAACACTGATGCTCTGGAAGCAAAAGGACAATTGTTAGCATACTGCTGTGATTTTCTGTTCTTCTCTAACTCTATTTTAGATGGTGTAATTTTTTTCTTGTCAACTGGATGTTTGCCCTGATGTCCAAGCTGAAAGTGCTTTTACAATGACTGTTTCGTGATACGAATGAATGACTCATTTTCTGTAGTTCTCCAGTTTTATGCCAGTTGCTAAGTTAATGTTGCCCTATCTGTTTTCAACCATGTATCGTCAGTTCTGATCTTACTTATGCAAGTGTTTTGTTCACACTGCCCTTAGGGCTACTCAATGCCAGGTGTATTATCTGTGCTAACAAGATTCTACTGTGTCATTCTAGATCAGCCATTGTAGTACAACTTCTTCTGCATATCTTCGGATATTCTAATCACTCCATATCCATTTTTTATTCAGTGCTGTGTAGCTGTCCTGCGACAGATTTCCTTCTTTTTTCTTTTTTTTGCTTTAGTTTGTTATACTTCGTTACAATGGCTTAAATTCCTTTTCATATTTCAAAGTCTACTCTAACACATTAAAATGGACAATAAAAAATGCCAGGATATGCAGTGAATTAGTAACAGCTACATGCCTCAGCTTTCAAAAGCTTGGCAGACATACGCTTAGACTAACAGTAGGCAGTTGAAACCTTTGAGGAATGAGTAGCCCCAAACATGGTATTATCAAACAGAATAGATCTCAAACCTGGAAGTAGGTAGACATGTAGAACAAGGATCACCAAACAGCATGTCTCACAATTTACTCAACCAGAGTCAAGCTAATCAAATTGTAGGTTCTAGACTTCAGGATGGCATAATTTTACATACAGGAAACTTGTCTGATAAAAAAAATTCTAGGTAACAGGTATAATCAGGAAGATAATATGAATGTATCAGCTCTAGTATCAAAGAAGCAAAAAAAATGTTTGTGCAACTCGAAATATAAAGACAAAAGAATGTATTTCTTAAGTGAAGTTTTGTCAGCATTGTGTGGACTCATCTGTCACTCAGGAAGAAAAACATGGAGTGATGTATATAGAACAATTTTTGCTGCTGTGGAAGGAAGCAAGAAATATGTAGACTAGAGAAAGGCCCAAAGTGGGGAAAGAATATCCATTTCAGTCAAGATGAGAAAAACAAACACAATGAAGTACTGAAATGGAAGCAAACCACACAACAAGAGACAGTGAAGTCAGTGCTTAATTCTATGTCAAACAGAGATAAAGACTTGACTATAATTTAGATGACCCCTGTTCAACTATTAATTTGGGTAATAAAGAAGTCAGGTGGGGCCGATTGGAGGGAGTTGCTGATGCTAACCTGACCTTCCTGGTGCGCGGTAGCCAGCTTGTCCCACTGCCTGTACTAATGCCCAGTATATGCTTGGGTATATACAAGTATACAAGGTGTCAGCATGCAGCTATTGAGATGTGGGGGGCAGGAGTGTCTTTAATGGACTTCTATAAGTTGTACCGGCCTAAAGAAAAATATCCGTCACTTCAGAAACATGCCCTGTTCATGTCATCTCTGTTGAGGAGTACGTACATTTGCGAGCAATTTTTTTTATCATATGAAATATACAAAAAATAAAATCAGAACGAAAGTTTCAAATGAGCATCTTGAAAATACTCTTCGCATTGCCACTACCTCTACTAAAACCAATATAGACACACTGGTATCAAAAAGACAGGCTCAGTGTTCACATTAAAAAGTTTATGTTCATAATGTTTATTACACAAAAGAACAATCTTGACTTGACAGCCTGAACCTCCTGATATGGACACCAAGTATAACAAGAACTATGACCAATGTGTTTGAATTCTGTGAAGGTCTGTGCCTGGCTGCACCCTTGTGAACAAGTTTCATGAATAAACATTGCCACTACTAATAGTCAGTTATTTGTTGAAATTTGTGAAAAGTAAACACTGGAAGACCCCTTTCAAATTTTCAGCAAACACTGGGAAACGACTCAAGTTGGAGACGTATAGTGATCTAAGGAAGAAGTACAAAAAGGTGTCATCTGATGATGCTATGCCTCATTGGGTGGATCTGTACAAGTCATCTGATGATGCTACACCTCATTGGGTGGATCTGTGCAAGTCGTCAGCTGAAACATGCACTCATGCATATTGGAGAGGTAACTGCAAAAAAGCAGGTGTGAGAACCTTGTGAAACTGGTGTGTGTTGTCGCATATTATCATGTTCGTTGTGGCTCCAAAGTAAGTGGATGAACCAAAGTTGAATGTGTTCGACCATCTGTTAGTCAGTGGAACAAATGTAAAAATACAAATTGTTCATTTTTTAAGAAGTAAAGGTCTCATCATTCCTGCAAGCTGTGCATCACCACTGATGCACCTTATTTCATCTTCAGACCAGCTTCACCAGACAGCATTGCAACAGCAACAAATCTTGCCAGTGCCAGATGTAGTCATGTCTTGAATAATTTTAGGGACAGATTCCAAAGATAGAAATGTGCATTTCCAAAGGGGTGCTCAGTTTGAGAAGACCATTTAAGATGGCAAATAGAAAACTGTGGGAAACATCCACAGAGTGAAATTGTTTGTTTGGAGTACTAAAGGACAGAGAATTGTAGGTCTCATCATTCCTGCAAGCTGATCACCACCACAGATACACCTTCTTTCATCTTCAGACCAGCCCCACCAGATAGCAGTGCAACAGCAACAAATCTTGCCAGTGCCAGATGTAGTCATGACATGAATAATTTCAGGGAGAGATTCCAAAGATAGAAATGTACATCTCCAAAGGGGTGCTCAGTATGAAAATACCACTGATGCACTTTCTTTCATCTTCAGACCAACTTCACCAGATAGCAGTGCAACAGCAACAAATGTGGCAACAGCTTCATCCACAGAGTATTCAGCACTTCATTGATGCTACAGAGTGACAAAGCAGAGGTCCAGTATCCCAGTAGTGGAGAAATACTTACTGCAATGGAACTGGAAACAGAAGAATACATGAGCTCTTTGGATGACATATGGACATTAAGGACATGACAGAAGACATGCAGATGTTTAAGAAACCAGCAAAATCAAGAGGTATGATCTCATGCAAATGGAAGGGTTCCGTACCTGTTAATTTTTTTTTATTATTTTTTTTACAGATAAACTAAGATGTTAGTTAACTGTTATTTTAAGAATTAGAATGAGAATTTGAATTTCCGGGCAAATATTAGGCATTCATTACATTTATTCATTGTTCAAATTCACCTACAATACAGCCAGGGAAACAATTTTGGTAGCCCGCGACAACGAAGCAGTTAACTATATGATATATTTTATATGCGGCCCCAAGACAAATTCTGTTGACTCAATGCGGCCCCAGCAAGCAAAAAGGTAGGACACCCCTGAGCTAAAGGATAGAGCATCCACTTTCCAAGCGTTTTTGTGAAGAGTTCTTGTGCAGAATTTGTCCAACTGGTAGTTTTGGGGAGAGGCAAATAGATCTATGTCGGGGCTCCCCCATTTTCGTGTTAACATGCTGAAGATTTTGGGATCCAGTTTCCATTCATGTGGGTCCATAAGATTTCTGCTTAGGTCGTCTTCCAGAGTATTTTTCTTTCCTGGCAGGAATTGAGCTTGAAGATGTATTTGGTAAGTCAAGGCTGTGTTCCACAAGGCCATGGCTAGTCTGCAATGAGGGCAGGAGTGGGTACCCCCCCCCTGCTTATGTACCACAACTGTGGTGTTGCCCGTCTTTATCAGTAGTTGTCCTGGATGAAGGAAGTCCTTGAAGGCTGTCAGAACATTATGTACAGCTAGCATTTCTTTCTGATTGGGTATGTAGGTGCATTTGATTTGGGCTCCAGTCACCCTGAATGCATCTCCCTGCCAGACGGGCTCCCCAAGCATAGTCTGATACGTCTGTAGTTAGGGTTTGGGTGGCAGGGGGTAGAATGAATGACGGTCCCTTGTTTTAGTGACATGCCTCTGCCCACCAAAGGAACTCTTGTTGCAGGCAAGGAATGAGAGGAATCATGGTTTCCAGGATGTGACAATGTTGATTCCATAAGCTTTTTAGGTACCACTGAAGTTTCCCTCATATGCAGTCTTGCATATGGAATTAGTAGAATGCAGGATGCCATGAACCCCAAACCCTGCAGAATTTGTCTTGCAGGTAGCTGAGTTTTTGTTGCCACTTGTTTGAAGAATGTTGTCAATTGAATTTGTCTGGCATGAGGTAAGCCATCTGGGCAGTTGTATTCAAGCTTGCACCCAGGAATGTAATTATTTGAGAGGGTACAAGTTGTGATTTATTTTCATTTATGGTGTACCCTAGGCATGTTAGAAGCCTTTTTACAAACGCCAGATGTTGAAGAAGTGTCCTTGTCCTCTGCCTGAATTAGACAATCATCCAGATATGGATAAATTTGAATGTTTTTTGTCTGCAAAATGCAATTACTGGTGCCAGGCACTTTGTGAAGACCCTGGGTGCAGTAGATAAGCCAAGGGCACTGTAGAGAACTGGTAATGGAAATAACCCGCTTTGAAGCGGAGGCATCTTCTGCAAGATTCCCTGATTGGGATATGAAGGTAAGCCACTTTTAAATCTAGAGTTACCAACCAGGCATTCTTGCCTAGCATAGGCAGTAGCTGTTGTAGAGTCAGCATCTTGAATTTTGGAATGTCCAGGAAAATATTTAGAATGGGTAAGTCCAGACTTGGACGCCTGGATTTGTCTTTTCTGGGTACCAGGACAAGTCTTGAATAAAAACCTTGTCCTTTTTCCTTTTCTGGTACTGGTTGACTATCCCCCATATCCATGGGGGACAGGACTTGTTTCTGGGCCTCTGCCCACTGATTTGGGGGCAGATCTGGCCATCCGTTTGGAATTTGCAACATGTGGAAATGAAATCTGTACCCCTGGGATACTATATTTAAGACCCACCTGTCCTGGGTAATCAGATGCCAATTTTGAGCATGAAGTGCTAATTTCCCCTCCAAAGGGGGCTGCCAAAAGATAAGTGCTTGGAAATGGCACAGGAAAGTCATTGAGACTGTTTACCGCACGGTGGTGCTTTGCTACTTCCTGATTTGGAGGTGGAGGCACCCCATTGTTTTGTCTTGTAAGATCCTTGTGACTGAAACCTGGAGCCTTTGGTGTGTCTGGATTTGACCTGAGCGGCTCTGCCGTGCACTGGAAAGGACCAATTCATAGTAGGCCAGTCTCTATTGAACCTGGGTGGCTGTACTTACAAGAAATCTTTTACAGTTTGCATAAATTTAGCTTCGTCTTCCATCTTTTTTAAAACCTCTTCTGCCTTATTACCAAACAGACTGTCCTGCTGTAAAGGAGCATCCAACAATTTAGCTTTAACATGATCAGGCAGATTTTGCTCCTTGAGCCAAGCATGCCTTCTTATCACAGATCCAGTTACGGCAGCCCTGCAGGAGGCCTCCAAGGAATCAAAACCGCACTGCCAAATATGCTTTCCAACTTGTTCAGTTGAATGTAATAAATCCTGTAACTATTTTCCACACAATCAGAAATCAACATAATTTTCTGTTTCAGTAAGTCCATGGCATGCTGTTGATATTTAAGCATATGAAATTGACAGTTTAAAGCCCTGATTGCCAGGGTTGCAGACTTATAAACCTTCTTACCCCATCTATCCAGCACCCTGGAGTCTCTATCAGGAGGGGTAGGATTTTTGGCTGTAGAGGCCTTAACACCCTTTGGGCCCTGAGAAATAGTTTCTTTTCAAAAATCCTACTGCTGACCCTGAAATTTGTGGGAGTCAGGAACCCTGTAATATCGGTCTGACTTGCTAGGAGCCAGAGGCAGGCAATAAAGGAGCCATGCTGGATTCTGAGAAAACATCAATGTCTAAAACAGGAGGTATAGTCAAAGGCCTATGCTGAGGAAGAAGAAAATCCCTAAGCCTCTTTTTGGATTCTGAAAAGTCCTGACTCTCCCAATGAAAATGTTCCCTTAAGGCATGCAAAGTCTCTCCAAAAGAAAAATCCTCAGGAGGAGAAGCGGAAGGGATAGATTCCTCTGCATCAGAGTCCTCATAATGGGGAATAGAAAATTCCTGATCAGAAGAGGAATCAGAAGAAATAGAAACCTGATCTGAAGATTCATAATCAGTGCCTTGCCTAGGCCTCTTAGCAGGGGGGGTTGGGAACCCCTAATGAAGGTAATTAAATCCTCAGCCATTTTGATCATTTGTTTTTTAGGCATAGGGACCTGAGCACATGGCTCATGCATCTGTTTTTAAGACATAGAAGTAGGTTTTGGCCTTGTTTTTGATGATTGCGTCGATTTAATATACAAATGTTTAGGCCTGAAAACACCCCTCAGAAGCCAGTGCCTGCTCAGCGGCTCTGGACCCATCCAAGGGAGACACATCCGCGGGTTCAATACTTGAAAAATCTTGCGGTATACCAGACTCCGAATGTGCGTCGGTAGAGGCCTGCGACCGAAAGTAGCAGGCATCAGGGGGCTGTGAAAGTCCCTCACTGAGTACCGGCGACTGGCTTAGGAGAAGCTTCCTTGGTTTTGGACCTTGACTGTCTGTCTTTCTTTGCGTTTTTTTGTGAATTCCGGTAGTCAGATTGCTAACAGACATTTCAGGATAGTTGAATCTTGAACCAAAACACTTAGAAGCCAAAATATACAGACGCTTAAGCATGCGTTGGTAAAATGTAGCACAAAACCGACAGCAAGGCACATTGTGATCAGGGCCTAGGCAAGGAATACAGCACAAAAGAAAATCCTTATGAGGTATTTGCTTCCCACAAGTAATACAATTATTAATTTTTTCTGACATCAGTAAGGAGAAAGAAAAAGTTTCCCCAACGGGGTACTTAGTTTGAAGACTTCAGTTCTGAAACTCGAAAACAAAAATTTCAGGAGTTGGCCGACCGGCATTTGCTTCAGGCACCACACAGCAAGACCGACCGATTAAAATGACGTCTGCTGCATGTTTTATACCCCTGATGACCTGACGTCATGGAAGAGGAGACAGCAACCAATGCAGGACCCAAGACTTTGTTATTCAGGCCGACTGAGGGCAACCTGCCAGCAGATTACCGTAATGTAATGACCAACAGTGAAACACTACCATCCAGGACTGCAACAGTGAATACACCTGAACATCTACATTTATGTTAAGTGTACACAAAGTACAGTTGTGTACACTTACAATAAATGTAGATGTTTGAGTGTATTCACTGTTGCAGTCATTACATTTGGGTAATCTGCTGGCAGGTTGCCTCAGTCGGCCTGAATATCAAAGTCTTGGGTCCTGTGTCGGTTGCTGTCTCCTCTTCCATGACATCAGGTATATAAAAAACCAGGCAGCCGACGCCATTCTCTTTAATTTTTCTTGCCCCAGATGTCAGGTGCCCCCCAAATGGGGAGCGCAAAAAAATTATATATATATATATATATATATATATATATATATATATATATATGTGTGTGTGTGTGTGTGTGTGTGTATAAAAAAACTAAAATACATGCAATTATCACAACATGAACTTTACCATCATCTAAAAGCAAATACACCACAAAGGCTGTAGAAAATAGCAAAGGAAAGAGAAGCTGTAGAATAAAGCGGGATGGCGGGTGGGTAACCCGGACTGCAACAGTGAATACACTAACATCTACATTTATGGTTGTACACAACTGTACTATATTCTTCATGTTTCACTGTTGCAGTCATTACATTTGGGTAGAATCCCAAAGCTATGGATGGGAGGCTGGAACTAAATAACATTAGGAGTGGCTATAAGGACCTGCAGAACTGCAGTGGCAAAGCCTGCCCTGAACTTAGAGAAAAGAGGCAAATGATAATGCTTTGTAAAAGTATGAACAAAACTCCAAGTAGCAGCTTCTAGAATGTCTTTGGGTTGGCACCCCTCTGAGAAAAGCTGCTGATGTAGATGCAGCCCTGGTGGAATGTGACCCAATGCCCTTGGGCACTGGTTTACCATGATGCAAATAGCAGAAACGAATGCAGTGGCTTATCCACTTTGAAATAGTCTGCTTTGAAATAGCCTTTTCCTCTGATCTTGCAGCAAATGCCACCAGTAGCTGCTCAGACTTTCTTAGAGATTTGGTCCTGTAAGTAGAATCATAGCTGCCTGTGTACGTCCCAAGGAATGCAGAATCCGCTCCCCCTTGTTCTGCGGATTTGGGTAAAAAGTTGGCAGGTAAATAGTTTGGTTAAGAGCCACGCTGGATACCACCTTAGGCAAAAGGAAGGATTGGTCCTGAGGGGCACGCTGTCCGGGTAAAATATAATAAAATGCTCCACAGCCGTGAGGGCCTGTAGTTCCAAAACCCTTCTTGCTGAAGTGATTGCCAGAAAGAAAGCGGTTTTCCAGGATAAAAACTTTATATCTGCAGTAGCAGCTGGTTCAAATAGAGGAAAGGTGAGCTTTTCCAACACAAAATTGAGGTCCCATGCAGGAAATGGTGATCTTCTGGGAGGCCTTACATTTTTGGCCCCTCTAAGATACTGTTTTAGCAAAGTATGAGAAAGGATCGGTGGCTCTGTGTTGTAATGAGTAGAGATGGCAGAGGCATGGATTTTTAATGATGAAAAACATAGGCCCCTGTCTAGCATCTCAGTCAAGTATTGTAAAATCGGAGGAATATTTGGCTTTGCTGTGTCAATTCCTTGTGCTTGGTTCCAAGCACAGAATCTCTTCCATTTATCAGCATAAGATTTTCTAGTACTAGGCCCTCTGGCTTCCAAAATGACATCCATCCAAGATTTACTTAGTGGTGTAGTTTGAATAACTACATTATCAACCATGCTGCCAGGTTCAGAGTTTGGAGCAGATTGTGCAGGATTTGGCTGTTCTGTTGAGACAGTAGATGAGGTATTTGAGGCAAGCACCAAGGAGGGAGTTGAGACATATTCCTTGGAATTGGATACCAGTGCTGGAGAGGCCAGTCCGGGGAAATTAGAATCATTTTTGGTTTTTCCTGTCTGACCGTTAGTAGGACCTTGGGAAGAGTCACAGGAGAAAAGGCGTAGACTGATAGGTTTTTTTCCAAGTGAAGGATAGGGCATCCACTTTCCATGCTTGTCTGTGATAAGTCCTTGTGCAGAATTTGTCCAGTTGATAATTCTGGGGAGAGGCAAATAGATCTATGCCTGGACTCCCCCATTTCTTTATCATGCTGAAGACTTGTGGATCCAGTTTCCACTCGTGAGGGTCCATAAGGTTTCAGCTTAGGTCGCCTGCCAGAGTATTTTGTTTTACTGGCAGGAATTGAGCTTGAAGATGTACTTAGTAAGTCAAGGCTGTGTCCCACAATGCCATGGCAAGTCTGCAAAGGGGTTAGGAATGTGTGCCCCCCTGCTTATGTACCACATAACCGTGGTGTTGTCAAGTCTTTATCAGTAGATGTCCTGGATGAAGTAAATCCTTGAAGGCTGTCAGGGCATTCTGAACAGCTAACACCTCTTTCTGGTTGATATGCAGATGCATTTGTTTTGGGCTCCATATGCCCTGAATGCATCTCCCCGCCAGGTGGGCCCCCCAAGCATAGTCTGATGCGTCTGTAGTTAGGGTTTGGTTGGCAAGAGGCAGAGTGAAAGACCATCCCATGTTCTGCTGACATGTCTCTGCCCACCAAAGAAACTCCTGTTGTAGGCAGGGAATGAGAGGAATCACTGTTTCCAGACTGTGACAATGTTGACTCCATAAACTTTTTAGGTACCACTGTAGTTTTCTCATATGCAGTCTTGCATATGGAATCAGTAGAATGCAGGATGCCATGAACCACAAAGCCTGCAGAATTTATCTTGCAGATAACTGGGGGTATTTTGCCATCTGTTTGAAGTAAATAGTCAGTTGCCTTTGTCTGGCGTAAGGAAAGCCATCTGGACAGTTGTATTCAAGCCTGCACCCAGGAATGTAATTTTTGAGAGGGTACCAATTGTGATTTATTTTCATTTACGGTGTACCCTAGACAAGTTAGAACCCTTTTTACAAATGCCAGATGTTTTAGAAGAGTGGCCTGGTTTTCTGCCTGAATTAGACAATTGTCCTGGTATGGATATATTTGAATATTTCTTTGCCTACAGAATGCAATTACTGGAGCCAGGCACTTTGTAAATACCCTGGGCGCAGTAGATAAGCCAAAGGGCAGTGCAGAGAACTGATAATGCAAGTAGCCTGCTTTGAAGCGTAGGTATCTTCTGCAAGATTTCCTGACTGGGATATGCAGGTAAGCCTCTTTTAAATCTAGAGTTGCCAACCAGGCATCTTTGCCTAGCATAGGAAGTAACTGGTGAAGAGTCAGCATCTTGAATTTTGGAATGTCCAGAAAGGTGTTTGGAGTAGACAGTTCCAGCATTGGACACCATGATTTGTCTTTTCTGGGTACCAGAAAAAGTCTGGAATAGAAACCTTGTCCCTTTTCCTCTTCTGGTACTAGCTGAATTGCCCCCATGCTTAGAAGGGAAAGTACTGGTTTCTGAGCCTCTGCTCACTGATTTGGGGGCAGGTCTGGCCACCCGTTTGGAGTTGACATGTGGAAATGAAATCTGTACCCCTGGGACACTATTTAAAACCCATTTGTCCTGGGTTATAAGTTGCAAGTTTTTTGCATGAAGAGCCAGTTTTCCCCCAAAGGGGCAGCTACGAGATAAGTGCTTGGTAACTTTAAAGGGAAGTCACTGACACTGTTTACAATAGGGTGGTGGTTTATTTCCATATTTGGAAGCGGAGGCACCCCATTGCTTAGTTCTGAAAGGCCCTTGGGACTGAAACCTGGTGCTTTTGGAATGTCTGGGTTTGGCTTGAGTGGCTCTGGAAGTAACTGGAAAGGGTTAGTGCCTACTAAATCTTGGAGGTTGCACTTGTAAGAAATCTTTCACAGTTTGCATAGATTTACCTTTATCTTCCATCTTTTTTAGAACTTCTTCAGCCTTATTGCCAAACAGACGGTCCTGCTGCAAAGGAGCATCCAACAATTTTGCTTTAACATGATCAGGCAGAGATTGCTCCTTAAGCTAAGCATGCCTTCTAACCACAGACCCAGTAACAGCAGCCCTGCAAGATGCCTCCAAAGAATCAACTACATTGCAAAATGTTTTCCAACTTGTTCAGCTGAACACAATAAATCCTGTAAATCCTTATTTTCCACACAGTCAGAAATCATCATCATTTTCTGTTTAAGCAGTCCCATGATATGCTGTTGATATTTTAGCATATGGAATTGACAGTTTAAAGCCTTGATTGCCAAGGTTGCACAAGTATAAACATTTTTACCCCATCTATCCAGTGCCTGGAGTCTGTAGCAGAAGGGGTGGGATTTTTAACAGTAGAAGCCTTAATGCCCTTGGGTCCCTGAGAAATCGTTTCAGGGTCAGCAACAGGATTTTTGAAAAGGAATTTGTGGGAGTCAGGAACGCTGTAGTATCCGTCTGGTTTACAAGGGGCCAGAGGCAGGGAATCAGGGGCCGTACTGGATTCTGAAAACACAACAATGTCTAGTACAGGAGGTATAGCCAAAGGCTTATGCTGAGGAAGAAGGAAATCCTAAGCCTCTTTTTGGATTCAGAAATATCCTGACTTTGCCAGTGGAAATGCTCCCTTAAGGTATGAAAAGTTTCCCCAAAAGAAAAATCCTCAGGGGGAGAGGCAGAAGGAATGGAATCCTCTGCATCAGAGTCCTCATAAGTAGGTATGGACAAATCCAGTTCATTATAAGAGTCAGAAGAAACAGAGTCCTGTTCAGAAGATTCATAGTCAAGTTCAGCCCTAGGCCTCTTAGGTGTGGGGGGGAGGGGTTGGCCACCCCTGATTTGAGTAATTAAATCTTCAGCCAATTTGATCATTTGTTTAAGCATAGCGGCCTGAACATGTGGCCTGGGCGTCAGTTTTTTAAGCATAGATCGAGATTTTGGCCTTAATATTGAAGGTGGTGTCGGTTTAATATGCAAGTCTGTAGGCCTGACTACACCCTTAGAAGCTGGTGCCTGCACAGCGGCTCCAGATCCCATCCAAGGTAGAGAAATCCGTGGATTCCATAGGTGAAGCATCTCACGGCATACCAGATTCCGAATGGGTCTCAGTAGAGGCCTGCAAATCAGAAGTAATGGGTATCAGGGGCTGCAAAAGCTCCTCACTGAGTACCGGCAAACTGGCAACTGGCTTAGAAGCGTCGTCGGCAGTTTTGGACCTCAATGGCCTGCCTCATTCTTTTTCTTTGCGTTTTTTTCAGTATTCCAGTACTCGGATGGCTAACTGTCATTTTTGGATAATTAAACCAAGAACCGAAATATTTAGAAGCAAAATTGTACTGAAGACAGATAGTGCGCTGATTAAATAAAGCACAAAACCGACAGCAAGGTACGTTGTGGTCAGGGCCTAGGCAAGGAATACATTACAAATGAAAATCCTTATGAGGTATTTGCTTCCCACAAGTAATACAATTAACTTTTACCGACATTGGTAAGGAGCAAGAAAAAGTTTCCCCAATGGGGTACTTAGCTTTTAGTTGAATATATCTGTTCCGAAACTCGAAAATGAAAATTTCAGGAGTCTGCCGACCGGCACTTGCGAACTGCTTCTGCTTCGGGCACCGCACGGCAAGAAAGACTGATGTAATGGCGTTGGCTGCCTTTTTATACCCCTGACGTCATGGAAGGGCAGCAACCAACGCAGGACCCAAGACTTTGTTAATCAGACCGACTGAGGGCAACCTGCCAGCAGATTACCCAAATGTTATGACTGCAACAGTGAAACATGAAGAACATTCATTGTTTCCAGGCTGTGACAATGTTGACTCCATACACTTTAAGTACCACTGACGTTTCCTCATTTGCAGTCTTGCATATGCAATTAGAATGCAGGAGGCCATGAACCCCAAGGCTTGCAGTATTTGTCTTGCAGATAGCAGGGTTTTTGTGGCCACTTGTTTGAAGTTACCAAATTAATTTGCTTTTCTAGCATGAGGAAAGCCATCTGGGCAGTTGTATTCAAGCTTGCACCCAGGAATGTAATCTGTTGAGAAGGTACCAGTTGTGATTTCTTTTTGTTTATGGTGTATCCCAGCCAAGTTAGAACCCTTTTTACAAACGCCAGATGATTTAGAAGTATGGCCTGGTTTTCTGCCTGAATTAGACAATCGTCCAGGTATGGATATATTTGAATATTTCTTAGCCTGCAAAATGCAAGATAGTGTGGAAATCCAGGAAAAGCTTTTGGCTAAAACACAGGTTTATTGAACAAAGTCTCAAAACGCACTCCAAACAAACTGGCACAGGTGAAGATGAATTAAACTTCACATCCAAAAAAATCGCATTAACGCACTTCTCCAAATACGTTTTCGTCCTGTTACAGACTTCATCAGATCAACACTCTAAACCCCAACCTTTCTATTTATATATACACTAATAGGTCAAATAAATCAATTAATTAAATAATCAATCAATAATATTCTTAGTTAAAACATTAAAACCCATTTTAAATTAGAAAGAGATTCTCTATCAAAACTTGTTATATACATATTGAATACTTTACATTCAGTTTAATTGTTATTAAAAAGTTGATATACATTTGTATAGGAATTAAATGTTCAACAGTAAAGTCATTGAGACACATTATTGTATCTAAAAAGTAAATGAAAAAGAAATAACAATGCCCTCTAGTGGCTATTTGTTAAAATTACATATATGTAGTGGAAGGAATTCTTTAAAAGAATTTTGTCTTGCATCTTAAAATTCTCTTAAATATTACATAAAATTATATAAAATTATGATGTTATGATTCAAGCAGTTTCCCTTCTTATACTAAAACAAAGGTGTATGGATGACCATAAAAGAAATGTATAAATTTCTATTTAAAAGCTGGGTCAATTCATAATTTAGCTGCTCTTAACTTTAAAATGGGGGCTATACTTATGTGTTCATTTAGGCCTGGGGCTTTATATGCTTCTAGTGACATTTGCCACCACAACTCACGGTATTCTAGCCTTTCTTCCCAGGGCCCTCCTCTTATATCTTTTTCTGTGTGTTCTAAAACAGTAAAACTAAAACTAGATTTCTCACACATTTTACTGTGCTTATATAGGGCATTCGTTTCTTTGCAATTCTTTATATCATTTAGATGCTCGAATATTCTTCTTTTTAATTTCCTCTCAGTTTTCCCTATGTAAAAAGATTGACATTCGTTGCACATACTTAGGTATACTAGACCTGTGGAATCACAGTTATAGAAGTACTTGTCATTAGTTATGACCTTATTTCTACTGTTAATATAGATAGTATTGGTATTAGAAATATTTGCACATTGTGCACACCTACCACACTTGTAGGTGCCCTTTCTCCTTCTATCTTGTGGACCCATGGTATGTTTATTTTCTAGTAAATTTTTTATAGTTAAGGAATTTTTAAAAACTACCTTGGGAACACTGTTACTTCCTAGGTCTAATTCTGTTAATTCTATAAACCTATCCCATTCCTTGTTAAAAATCCTTCTTATTTTACTGTTAATTGTATTGTATTCTAAAATTAAGGCTAAGTCAAAATTTTCTTGTTTGTTTTCTTTACTCGGTCCACTTGGATTGTCAATTACTTTTTCTTTTTTAATTATGGGTGCAAATCTGTCTTCTCTTCCTAAAGCCACCTCTTTTCTAATTTCTTTAATAAAATTAGTTGGGTAGCCCCTTTCTTGGAACATACTCTCCAATAAATCACATTCTAAAAGGAAGTCCTGATTCTTACTGGTCATTCTACTTCCTCTCACAAACTGCCCTTTTATTATGTTCTTTTTTACATGTATAGGGTGGGCACTATCAAAGTGGAGAAAGGAATTACAGTATGTGGCTTTTCTGTATATTTTGGTTTCTAAATGTCCTTGTTCCTTATATATTTCTAAATCCAGATATTGCACAAAGTTGTGTGTCACTTTATGAGTGAACTGTAAAAAACTACAAGTATTGTTCAAATATGTTAAAAAGTCCTTGAGTTTGTCTTCTCCCCCATTCCAAAATATAATTATGTCATCCAAAAACCTACGGTAAACTGTCATAAATGGTTTGTATTCACTTTCCAATACAAATTTTTCCTCCCATTTTGATAATACCAAGTTTGCATATGTGGGGGCGCATGCCGCCCCCATTGCCACCCCTTGAATCTGTCTAAAAAATTCTCCATTAAAAAACAAGAAATTGTTGTACAGAATCATCTCCATTAACCATTTGCTGACTATCTTGTCATTATGAGATATATTCCCATTTTCAAAAATTACTTCCTCAAACATATCTAGGCCTTCCCCATGTGGGATAGATGGAAAAAGGTCTATTACATCTATAGTTACAAAAATGAGCCCCTCAGTTTTAATCGTGTCTCCAATAGTGTGTAATAGATCCCATGAGTCCTTCAAAATATGTACTTTTTGCAGCCAAATGTTTTTAGTTTTGATGTCTACAAACTTAGCTAAAGCATTAGTTTTAGAACCATTAGCTGCAACTATTGGTCTCAGAGGAGGATCACATTCATTTTTGTGTATTTTAGGGATCCCAAAGATGGCAGGAACCTTAGGCTTATCTACTTTTAAAAAATTGTAAGTTTCTAAGTCAATTAGTCCTTCCACCATCATATCATACAGATTCGTGTCAATTCTGTTGTATGCAATATTTATCTCGTTCTTTGACACAGGCTCATATTTGTTCTCGTCCCACAATATTTTGTACATTCTAGAATCATATTCAATACTTTCCATAATAACAATTCCTCCCCCTTTGTCAGGCTTCATAACTCTTATATTTCTATCCGCCTTTAAGCTATTCAAAATATCTTTTTCTTTTTGGTTTAAATTGTCATATGAAACCCTTTTAAATTCAACTTTCCTAATTTCTTTCTCTAATAATTTTTCAAAATTCCTTAATTGGGGGTGTAGGGGTGTGTTATAAGTGGATCTTCGTCTTAAGGAAAGTTCATTCTCCTTTCCATGATTATGAAAAAGGGTTTTAAAGTTAGCTTTCCTTAAAAATATTTTTAGATCCAACAGGGATTTCACCACACTTCCTTTCGTGGATGGGATAAATTTTAAACCTTTGGAAAGTAAACTAAAATGTCCTTCTTCTAATTGAATAGAGCTAAAATTATAAATATTAAAATAGTTAAAAGTCCATTTATTACCTTCCTTGGTGATCTCATTACTCGTGGGGGGGGTGGAGAGTATGTGGGGTAACATGGGGGTTCAATAATAATTCCCCCTCCCTCTTCTCCCCCCTCTCCAAAAATTTCCTTCCCTTTCTCCATATTTGTTAAAAATTCTCTCTGACTTCCTAAGGGGAGGAAAATCTTCTCCATTAAAAAAATTGTCTTCATGTGTCTCTAGATTATCTATTGGTTCCCTGACCTCCATGTTGCTAACTTTGTCAACACTACCTCTTACTCTGTTTCTAAAGTGTGGGTTGGGGTAACAGGTGTTGCTTTTGTACTCATTCATATCACGTTCCATCTTTTTATGTTTTCTTTGAACTAAATCATCTCTTAGCCTGCAAAATGCAATTACTGGAGCCAGGCACTTTGTGAATACCCTGGGAGCAGCAGACAAACCAAAGGGCAGCGAAAAAAACTGATAATGCAAGTAGCCTGCTTTGAAGTGTAGGTATCTTCTGCAAGATTCCCTGACTGGGATATGCAGGTAGGCTTCTTTTAAATCTAGAGTTGCCAACCAGCCTAGCATAGGAACTAACTGGGGAAGAGTCAGCATCTTGAATTTTGGAATGCCCAGAAAGGTGTTTAGAGTAGACAGGTCCAGGATTGGATGCCATGATTTGTCTTTTCTGGGTACCAGGAAAAGCCTGGAATAGAAACTTTGTCACTTTTCCTCTTCTGGTACTGGCTGAATAGCCCCCATGTTTAAGAGGGAAAGCACCTGTTTCTGAGCCTCTGCCCACTGATATGGGGGCAGGTCTGGCCACCCGTTTAGTGTTGGCAACGTGTGGAAATGAAATCTGTTTCCCTGGGACACTAAATAAAACCCAGAGCAATCTTTTCCCCCAAAGGGGCGGCTAAAAGGTAAGTGCTTGGCAATTTTAAAGGAAAGTCATTGAGACCATTTACCATTGGGGGGGGGGTGTCTTGTTATTTCCAGATTTGGAAGTGGAGGCCCCCCCATTGCTTAGTTTTGAGTCCCCTGGGACTGAAACCTGGTGCTTTTGGTGTTTCTGGGTTTGGCTTGAGAAGATCTGGAAGGAGCTGGAAAGGACCAATTCTTAGTAGGCCAGTGCCTACTAAATCTTGGAGGTTGCACTTGTAAGAAAGCTTTTACAGTTTGCATATATTTAGCTTTATCTTCCATCTTTTTTAGAACTTCTTCAGCCTTACTGCCAAACAGGCGGTCCTGATTTAAAGGAGCAAACAATTTTGCTTTAACATGATCAGGCAGAGACTGCTCCTTAAGCATAGCACGTCTTCTAAGCACAGACACAGTAACAGCATCCCTGCAAGAGACCTCTAAAGAATCAAAACTACATTGCAAAGTATGTTTCCCAACTTGTTCAGCAGAATGCAATAAATCCTGCAAATCTTTATTTTCCACACAGTCAGAAATCAACATCATTTTCTGTTTAAATAGTCCAATAATATGCTGTTGATATTTTAACATATGAAATTGGCAGTTTAAAGCCCTGATTGCCAAGGTTGCAGAAGTATAAACTTTTTTACCCCATCTATCCAACCCCCTGGAGTCTCTATCAGAAGGCGTAGGGTTTTTAGCAGTAGAAGCCTTAATGCCCTTGGGCCCCTGAGAAATGGTTCTGGATCCGCAACAGGATTTTTGAAAAGGAACTTGAGGGACTCAGGAACCCTGTAGTATCTGTCAGGTTTACTAGGAGTCAGCGGCAGGGAATCAGGGGTAATACTGGACTCTGAAAACACATCAACAGTGTCTAATACAGGAGGTATAGCCAAAGGCCTAAACTGAGGTAGAAGGAGGAAATGCCTAAGCCTCTTTTTTGATTCAGAAAATTCCTGACTTTCCCAGTGGATATGCACCCTTAAGGTATGTAAAGTTTCCCCAAAAGAAAAGTCCTCAGGGTGAAGCAGAAGGAATCCTCTGCATCAGAATCCTCATAAGTAGGTATGGACAAATCCAGGTCATTGGAAGAATCAGAAGAAACAGAGTCCTGATCAGAAGATTCACAGTCAAGCTCAGCCCTAGAACTCTTAGAAAGGGGGGGGGGGAGCTGACTACCCCTGATTAAAGAAATAAGATCTTCAGCCATTTTGATCATTTGTTTTTTTTTTTTTTGGCATAATGGCCTGAACATGTGGCCTGGGCATTGTATTTTTAGAGATTTAGGCATTAGTATAGAAGGTGGAGTCAGTTTAATATGCAAGTCTGTAGGCCTGAATACACCCTCAGAAGCCGGTGCCTGCACAGCGGCTCCGAACCCATCCAAGGTAGAGACATCTGCGGGTTCCATAGGTGAAGCATCCCGCGGAATACCGGACTCCGAATGGGTCTCAGTAGAGGCCTGCGAGTCAGAAGTAGCAGGTATCAGGGGCTGCGAAAGCATCTCACTGAGTATCGGCGAACTGGCGACCGGCTTAGGAGAAGCATCAGCAGCAGTTTTGGACCTCAACGGCCTGTCTCGGTCTTTTTCTTTGCATTTTTCAGTATTCTGGTAGTCGGATGGCTAACTGACAATTTCTGGATAATTAAACCGAGAACCGAAATAGTTGGAGGCAAAAATGTACCGACGGCAGATAGTGCGCTGATTAAATAAAGCACAAAACCGACAGCAAGGTACGTCGTGGTCAGGGCCTACGCAAGGAATACAATACAAATGAAAATCTTTTTGAGGTATTTGCTTTCCACAAGTAATGCAATTAACTTTTATTGCCATCAGTAAGTAGCAAAAAAAAAAAGTTTCCCAACGGGGTACTTAGCTTTAAGTTAAAGACTTTGGCTCTGAAGCTCAAAATCAAAAATTCCAGGAGTCAGCCTACCAGCACTTGCGAACTGCTTCTGCTTCCGGCACTGCAAGGCAAGAAAGACTGATGTAATGGCGTCGGCTGCAGGTTTTATATCCCTGATGACCTGACGTCATGGAAGAAGGGACAGCAACCGATGCAGGACCCAAGACTTTGTTAATCAGGCCAACTGAATGCAACCTGTCAGCAGATTAACCAAATGTAATGACTGCAACAGTGAAACACGAAGAACATCCACTGTTGCCTGGGCCAGAAAGGAGTCACCACAACAATCCTTAGGGATTCCTTCTGAATCTTTAGAAATTACCCTGAATACAAGTGGAAAGCATGGAAAAACAAAGGAACATTCCTGTCCAAGGAAAGAGCCTTCTTACATGAAGTTGTGGAGCAAAATCTTGCCAGTTGATTCTTCAGAGGGGAGGCAAATATGTTTACTTGAGAAACTCCCTACCGAGGGATCAAATCTTGAAAGACCCCCATCTCTAGTTATTTGTGAAGGTGTGGTCCTGTCTGTTCATCCTGTATGCCACACAATTTTGCTCTGACAGACTAAGATACCTGTGGAGTGAAATTGTGTTGTGAAGCTATATCCCAAGCTAACAAGGCTAGCCTGTAAAGGGGGTTCAACCTAGTTCCTCCTTGCTTGTTGATGTACAACATGACTATGGCATTGTCTGATGCATAGAGGAGTGCCTTAATTAGGGCAAGCATCTCATATTTGCGTGTGCTGGCATCTGTCCTTAGTGTCCCCCACACCTTGCTCATATCCCCTGAAACTGCTCCCCAAGCAGTTTGCGACATCTGTGGTGACTAACTGCTTTGGAACAAGGAGGGAGGAGGATAGAGCAGTACTTAAAGGTATCTGCTGTCTCCAACACGATTTCTCCGCTGACGAACCCCAGCAGTGTGATTAGAAAAGACAAAGGATGTTGGTGCTGGGACCAGAGAGACTTCAGATAAAATTGAATCATTTTCATGTAGAGTCTTGCTAAGAGTATCATGAGACCCAAAATCTTAAGGCATTCCCTCAAAGTGACGAAAGTCTGAGTAGAAAACCTTGGAAATCGATCCCCCCTGAATTGCGTCAATGACAACCTAGGAATACAATGTTGTTTAAAGGGAGTCAAAAAAGACAAATATTCTCTTGGAATTCCAGCTTGTGCAAGTGATCTCTCAGTCAAGATACATTTTGAAAAAGAATCTGCAAAGATAAGCAACTTGTCACACTATGGGAACATTTGGATACCCTATAGCCTGAATGATCTATTAATGGAGCTAGACACTTTGTGAAAATCTTGGTGCAATAGATACTCCAATGGTACAGCAGAGAATGGATCCTGTGATCAGACAAAACCTTAAGAAACACCTGAAGTCTGAAGTCTGGATGACTAGAGATGTCACAAGCATTTTTTTCCAAATGAGTGTTACCAGGAAACTTGAACGAGGAAGAGGTAATAGATTATGAAGGGACATCATTTTGAACATGGGCACTATCACAAGCAGGTTTAGGAAGGAAATATCCAGAATTGCTCTCCAAGCATTTTCTTTCTTTGGCAGTGAAAACACCCTTAAATGAAAACATTTCCCTACCTGGGAAGGAGGAACTGGTTCTATCACAAAGGCGGAAAATAAATTCTATAAAAGTAGACATTCAGACTTTCTAAATGGAAATGGAGCTGCTAAACAGGTGAGACAAGGTCCCTTAAATAATTATTCTGACTTGCTGGGCTGTCCTTGGTTTGGAAGGTTCCAAAATTCTTTTTGTAAACCCCCCTTGCCATTTCTTCTTAAACATCTGTTTACCTCCATTTTGTTGAGACTGTTTACTTTGTTTTTTTGCCAAAACTGAGTGAGGGGTTAGACAGTTTTAGAAAATTTGGAAAAACAGGGCTGAAAAATCTTTATCAACGTATCCCCTTAAGCACGCTTTTTAATCACCTTTGCAGTAGAGGAGCCAGAAACCGAAATCTCTAGCCAAACAGAAATTTAAAATCTTATCTATTCTGAGAACGAAGCCAAGCAAACCTACTCAAAACAGTACCAGTGGTTACAGCCCTAGAAAAATGATCGAGAATACTACACACACTGAACAATTTGTAGTGACTTGTACAATAGAAGAAACCAAATTATTTAAAGCAGATTTTTCCTCACAAGAAATTGCAGACACAGTATGCCTCACACTTTCACAATTACTCAAAAGTGCAGTTGTGTTCCACTTACCATTTATTGTAGATGTTCAAAGTACATCAGTATTGCAGTACTGATTACTGGGTCTTCCTGCTATGCAAAAGCACACAGCCGGCTCAATTTCCAGATACTTTACATCATCCCTAGCTGATGGATGTCTGAAGACCATCTGGCTGTCAGAATGTAAGAAGGGTGTCCGCCGATACCATCTTCAGGGCTTTTCTAAGTGGGAACAAGCAGTCTGATGCCTACTGACACTACAACCTCCCTAGTTGTCTGAATTTAAGTGAGGAGCAGGGAGAAACATAGGAAGCAGAGAGGATGATGTAGATGAGGATTATCTGCAAGAAAAGACTCTTCTACTCCTCAAACCCAGCAAGTGGAAGACAAGTGGTTAGCAGAAACAGGGGGTTAGAAGGTGGAAGTATGTACAGCAACACCAAGCTACTCAAAAATCTACAATTATGGCAAGTGAAGCCCAACTGTCATATGTTCTTCATAACCAGTATTGCAGTGATGATTCTTGGGAGAATGCCCAAAGCTGATGGTGGATCATCAGTATGACCCTAGGTGATAAAATTCTGTGGATAGTAGCAGCAAAACCTGCTTTAGCCCTAGAAACACTGACTAGGTTATAGCGTTTTGTAAAGGTGTTTACAGTTCCATGTAGTCGCCTTTCGGATAACCTAGGGAGGAACTCCTTTGAAGAAAGGAGTGGTGGTTGCCACATGCCTGGAGTGGGCTTTAACATTCCCAGGTAATTTTTTTCCACTCTGAAAAAACATTATGTACTTACCACAACATTCCGTGTGTGTTGCCTTTCTTAACCTTTATTCTCACTGATGGGTCAGATCCGATGCGTCAGATCAGTCTCGGCCTTTCCTAAAGCTCAAAGTTTTCAGCAAAGCTCATGAGCATCCTTCCCTATGGATAATGCAGTCCCCCAACTTCCTCAGAACTTGTTTGCCCAACATGAAAAAAAAAATACAACTGAACTAAATGTCTTTTATACGGATCAATACCTGAAGTACATACATATATAACTGAACCAAAACAGCATTTCTGACGCTATGCAGATCTGTCTACCCAAAAACTACTGTGTATCCTAGGAGTATAGGCAGTGGGGTATATGGAGGGAGGGTTGTGAGAATAAAAGTAGAGATGGACAACACACATGGAATATTAACAATAAGAAGTTATGTACTTACCATAATCTCACCTTTATTCTCACTTATGGGACCACGTCCCAAGCAACCTGACTCTTGGGTGCCTCAAGGGAATATATTCCTCAGGGGTACGCAGTACTTCACCTAAAACTCATTTTACCTAAACTCATTTCACCAAGACCATATCACCTAAAGTTCATTTCACCTAAAACTCATTTCACTGACAAGTATTACAATAAGGCAAATCAAAGTATATGTCCTTTTCCCCACTGTAGTGCGACCCTGGTGTTAGTATACATAGTAAGTAGCCCCCCACCTAGTTGGCTTTTACCAAATATAAAACAAAACCATACAACATGCAACCAAAATAAGTGGGGGGCTGCAACTCCCACACCCCACAGCTATATATACTAACACCAAGATTGCACTACAGTGGGGAAAAGGACACCCCTTTGATTTGCCTTATTGTACTACTTGTCAGTGAAATATGTTTTAGGTGAAATGAACTTTAGGTGATTTGGTTGAGGTGAATTGAGTTTAGGTGAAATGAGTTTTAGGTGAAGTGATATGTACCCATTCCTCAGAACCACAGAACCAAAAGAGGCTTTACACCTGGAAGCCAAATCCAGCTTGTAATGAGTAATAAAGGTATGAGGTATCACCCACGTAGGTGCAGAAAGTACAGTTTTGTACCTACCATAAATGTAGATGTTAGAGTGTTCACCCTGCTGCAGTCATCACACTTGGGTTATCCTGCAGTCAGGCGGTCCTGCAGTCGGCCAGAGTTTCAAAGTCTTAGTCCGGCGTCGGTTGCTGTCGCTTCTTCCCTGACGTCAGTGCGCCAGGAGTATACAAGAGGCATCCAATGCCATTTTCTTCAGTTTTTCTTGCCCCAGATGTCGGGTGCCCCCAATAGGTAGGTAATACATATTGCTATATAAAAATGTACATATAAAAATAAAACAATACCTTCAGGCACAAGCAAATACACCACAGGGGTTGTATAGGATAGAAAGGTATATACAAGTCCAGCTAGTTCAGAGGGGATGGAGGGAGGATAACCTGGACTGCAGCAGGGTGAACACTTGAACATCCACATTTATGGTAGGTACAAAACTGTACTATGTTCATCGTGTTACCCTGCTGCAGTCATCACACTTGGGTTGAATCCCAAAGCTAAGGATGGGTGGTGGAGTTAAACAGGGTTAGAAGCTAGTAGGCCCTGCAAAACTGCAGTGGCAAAACCAGCTATAGTCTTAGAATACAGAGGTAAATGATAGTGTTTGGTGAAGGTGTGCACTGAACTCCAAGTTGCAGCTTCCAGAATATCCTTGGTTGGCACCCCCTGAGAAAGGCTGCTGATGTAGCTGTAGCCCTGGTGGAGTGGGACCTAATGTTAGCAGGTACCGGTTTCCCATGATGCGTGTAGCAGAAACGTATGCAATGTCCTATCCATTTTGATATGGTCTGTTTTGAGGTAGCTTTTCCTTGTGATCCTGCAGCATAGGCTACAAAGAGCTGGTCAGATTTTCTGAAAGCCTTAGTTTTATCCAAGTAGTAACGTAATTGCCTGTGAATGTCCAAAGAGTGAAGGAGTCTTTTTCTCCTTTGTTCTGGGGATTTGGAAAAAAGGTGGGCAAATGAATGGTTTGGTTTAGGGCCACACTGGATACTACCTTTGGCATAAAGGAAGGGTTAGTTCGTAGAGAGACTCTGTCTTGATGAAAACTGAGGAAAGGCTCCACTGCCATTAGTGCCTGTAGCTCTGAGACTCTTCTAGCTGAAGTTATTGCTAGTAGCAGGGCAGTTTTCCATGAAAGAAATTTTATATCGGCTGAAAAAGCTGGTTCAAAGGGCGGCAGTGTAAGCTTTTCCAGAACAATGTTGAGATCCCAAGTAGGTGTTGGTGCTCTCCTGGGCGGTCTTATGTTCTTAGCCCCTCTGAGGTACTGTCTTAGGAGTGGATGTGAAAATAAAGGAGGATCCATGTTGTAATGAGCTGAAATCGCTGAAGCGTGGATCTCAATAGATGAAAAGGAAAGTCCTTTGTGCAACATCTCAGTTAAATATTGTAGAATCTGAGGAATATTTGAATCAAGGGGATTTTGGCCTTTAGCCTGGTTCCAGGCACAAAATCTTTTCCATTTGTCTGAATAGGTTTTCCTGGTGCTGGGCCTCCTGGCCTCCAGAATGACATCCATAACAGCTTTGAATAGAGGTGTTGGCTGGTTGTTTAGGTAATTTGCCATGCAGCCAGGTTTAAAGTCTTGAGTTGGCTGTGTAGAATCTGATTGTCTCGCTGGGTGAGCAGGGGAGGAATTTGTGGTAAAATCCATGGTGGGCCATGTTCTTTAGAATTGGATACCAGTGCTGGCGTGGCCAGCTTGGTGCAATGAGTATCATTTGTGGCCTCTCTAATCTGACTTTCAGCAGTACCTTTGCTAGAAGAGGCAGTGGAGGAAAGGCATACACTGTTAATGTTTTCCAACTGAATGAGAGGGCGTCCACTTTCCAAGCTTGTGGGTGGAATGTCCTTGTGCAAAATTTTTGAAGTTGGTAGTTTTAGGGGTTGGCAAACAGATCTATGGGCATCCCCATTTTTGAGTTATTACAAATACTTGTGGATCTAGTTTCCACTCATGGGGATCCATGATAGGTCATCTGCCAATGTGTTTTTCTTTCCTGGCAGGAATTGTGCTTGTAGTTGAACTTGGTAAGACAGTGCTGTGTTCCACAAGGTCATTGCTTGCCTGCATAGAGGGTAGGAATGTGTGCCCCCTTGCTTGTTTATGTACCACATTACTATGGTATTGTCCGTCTTTATTATTAGTTGTCCTGGGTGTAAGAGGTCCTTGAAAGCTGTTAGGGCATTCTGTACTGCTAGCATTTCTTTTTGATTGATATGCAGATGCCTTTGATCTGTAGTCCATTTGCCTTGAATGCACTGTCCTGCCATGTGTGATCCCCAGGCATAGTCCGATGCATCTGTTATAGTTTGCCTGGCTGTGGGTAAGGTGAAAGGCTGACCCTCGTTGAGGTGACATGCCTGTGCCCAACACAAACTCCTGTTGAAGGCAGGGAATGAGTGGTATCATTGTTTCCAAGCTAAGGCTGTGCAGAGTCCATACGCTTTTCAGGTACCATTGTAATTTCCTCATATGCAGTTTTGCAAATGGTATTAGTATGCAAAATGCCATGAATCCCAAGGCCTGCAGAATTTTTCTTGCAGGGAGTTGGGTCTTTGTTGCCATTATTTTGAAGTATTGAGTCAGCTGTTGTTGCTTGTCTGGCGTGAGATAAGCTATCTGGGCCGTTGCATTCAAGCTGGCACCCAGGAATATTATGTTTTGTGAGGGCACTAGTTTTGATTTCTTTTCGTTTACTGTGTGTACCCTAGGCAACTTAGAAGGTGTTTGACAAATGCCAGATGCTTTAAAAGAATGTCCTTGCTTTCTGCTTGAATAAGGCAGTCATCCAGGTATGGGTATATTTGAATTCCTCTGTCTGCAGTATGCAATTACTGGTGCCAGGCATTTTGTGAAGATCCTGGGCGCAGTAGATAAACCAAAGGGTAGTGCAGAAAATTGATAATGGGTTGTACCTGCAATGAAGCGGAGGTATCTTCTGCAATTTTGTCTGATAGGGGCATGCAGGTATGCCTCCTTGAGATCCAACTTTACTAGCCAAGCCTTCTTGCCCAGCATGGGAAGCTGCTGCTGTAGTGTTAGCATCTTGAATTTTGGTACTTGAAGATAGGTGTTCAGAACTGAAAGATCCAAAATGGGTCTCCATGCTTTGTCCTTTCTGGGGACTAAAAAGAGTCTTGAGTAAAATCCTTGTCCTTGCTCCTGTGTAGGTACCTGTTGAATGGCTCTCATGTTCATGAGAGCTGTAATTTGTTTTTGTGCCTCTGCCCATTGATTTGGTGGCAGGTTTGGCATTCCTTTTATCCTTGGCAAGGTATGAAAGTGGAATCTGTATCCTTGTAAGACAATGTTTAGGACCCATTTGTCGTTTGTGGATTTGCCAGATGTCAGTAAAAAGTGCTAATTTTCCTCCCAAGGGAGCTGCCAAGAGAGATTTGCTTGGTAGTTTGAGGGTTGAGTCATTGTGTTTGTCTTCTGCTAGCTTGGGGCCTTGTCGTCTCCTCCTTTCTGGGTAGCAGTACCCCATTGGCAAGGTTTGTAAGGGCCTTGTGACTGACCACAGCCTCCTGGGCGTCTGTACTTGCCCCTCTGTGATCTGTCAGAAGCTGGAAAGGACCAGTTTTTTGTTGGTGAATTTCTGCTGAAACAAGGGGGTTGTACCTGTAAAAAATCCTTGACAGTCTGCATAGACTTTGCCTTATCCTCCATTTTCTTTAAAACCTCTTCTGCTTTGACACCAAATACTACATCATGCTGTAAAGGTGCACCCAATAATTTTGCTTTAACATGATCTGGTAGGGTTTGTTCTTTTAACCAAGCATGTCAGACCCAGTAACAGCTACTCTACAGGAAGTGTCCAATGAATCAAATCCACATCGTAAAGTATGTTTGCCCACCTGTTCAGCTGCATGCAACAGATCCTGCATTTCCTTGAATTCAGACTGTTCAGAATGGGTGCTCATGTTTTTGTTTTGAGACATTAGGAATTGCTGATATTGCAGCATGTGAAACTGAAAATTTAATGCTCTCAGAGCCAGAGTAGCTGAGGTGTATATCTTCTTTCCCCATCTATCTAGGGCTCTGGAATCCCTTTCAGAGGGTACAGGATTTTTAGCCATAGAAGCTTTAGCCCCTTTGGGACCCTGGGAAATTGTTTCTGGGTCAGCCACAGGGCTTTTATAAAGGAATTTGTGTGAGTCGGGTACTCTGTAGTATCTGTCTGGCTTGGCTGGAGCAGGAGGTAGAGAGTCTGGATTTAGACTAGACTCCAAGTAAACATCATCCACAATGTCTAAAACTGGAGGGATAGCAAGTGGTCTGTGCTGTGGTAGTAAAAGGAACTCTCAAGAGTCTTTTCTTAGAATCAGAGTAGTCCTGGCCTTCCCATGGAAATGTTCCCTCATGGTATGTAAAGTTTCCCCAAAGGAGTAGTCTTCAGGGGGAGATGCTGAGGGAATAGTGTCTTCAGCATCAGAGTCTTCATAAGGGGGAAAAGCGTAATCCTGTTCCTCAGAAGAATCTGAGGAAACTGAAACCAGGTCAGAGGAAGCACAATCCTCTTGTCTTGGCCCTTTATCTGGAGGGGGATGGGAACCCCTGATTAGGGTAATCAAATCTTCAGCCATATTAAGTATCCGTTTCTTAGGCATGGGGCCTCGAACTGGAGATTGATGTACAGTCTTTTTTGGTTTTAATGGAGTTTTAAGCTTAACATAAGATTTAATGGTGAGTGTAGTCTGTCTGAAGACACCTTCTGCAACCGAAGGTGTTTCTACTGCACCGGGATCTCATTCTGCTCGTGTCAGAAGGGCCTAATGAAGATGGCTGCAATGGCCTAGTACACTCTGCTTGAGAATCCGCAGCGGTCTGGGGTTCCAATTCTGCGGTCATCAGGGGCTGCATAGGCGCCTCACTGAAAAGCGGAGAACCAGCAACAGGCCCAGCAGAGGCCTCGGAGTCTGGCTTGGTCCTAGGCTGCCTTTCCCTATCCTTGCATTTTTTATGCATGCCAGTCGTCGGCTGCTCTGACGGCATGATATAATTAAATTTCCTACCAAAGTAATGTTGTGCGAAGTCAAAACGGCATTTGTTCGTTTATTAAACCTAGCACAAATCCGACAACCTGTGACGTCGTGGTCTGGGCCTAGACAAGGAATACAATAAGAATGAAGTCCTTATGAGGTATTTGCTTCCCACAAGAAATGCAATTGTTAACTTTTTCTGACATCGGACTGAGGCAAGAAAAGGTTCCCCAACGGGGTACTTAGCTTTATTGAAGACTTCGGACTGAAATTCGATTTGAAAATCTCAGGTGTCGGCCGACCGGCACTTGCGAACTGCTTTGGGCACCGCGCGGCAAGAAAGACTGAAGAAAATGGCATTGGATGTCTCTTATATACCCCGGGCTCACTGACGTCAGGGAAGAAGCTACAGCAACCAACGCCGGACCAAGACTTTGGAACTCTGGCCGATTGCGGGACAGCCTGACGGCAGGATAACCCAAGTGTAATGACTGCAGCTGGGTAACACGATGAACATTACATATTATCAAAGGGTAACCTTGCTTGGAAAGCAGCAGATGTAGCTATCGACCTGGTGGAATGAGCTTTAACAGGGAAAGAGAGTTTTGTTCTTAGAGTTGTAGATGTAGGCTATACAAAGGAAAAGCCATCTGGATAAGGTAACTTTTGAAATTGGATCACCTTTTTTAATCTCAAGGAGTAGGAAATAAGAGTTTATCTGACTTCTTGAATTGTGAAGTTCTGTGCAAGTAAAAACGTAGCTATGTATGTCCAGAAGATGCAAACCATATTCACCTTTATTTTGGAAATTTGGGAAGGAAACTAGCAGCTCAATAGATTGGTTTAGGTTACTTTCAGAAACAACCTTTGGGAAAAAAAAGGATGTGTGTAAAGAAACGCTC
Organism: Protopterus annectens; assembly: GCF_019279795.1. Lineage (NCBI taxonomy): Eukaryota > Metazoa > Chordata > Ceratodontiformes > Protopteridae > Protopterus > Protopterus annectens. The sequence continues at coordinate 598,121,991 of NC_056749.1, forward strand.
TTCATAAAAAAAAAAAAATGGGATGGAGGCTTGATAGACAAGGACTGCAATTCTGAAACTCTTCTGACAGAGTTAAGAACCACTAAAGAGAGCATTTTCCAAGATAGAAATTTTAAATCACATGTAGCCAGAGGCTCAGAGAGGACAAATAATGTCGGTCAATATGAAATTTAGATCCCAGGGAGGAACTGGGTTTCTGTATGGGGGTTTTATCGCTGTTCCTTTCAAAAAGGCATTACACAGCCAGTGCGACATAATTGAAATGAACTTTAATAGTAGAAGCAGCAACTAATTTTGCTAGAAATTCCAGAGTAACATGCACGGGTGCAGAAAAGGGGTCTGATTATTCGCCATATTACAAACCTATTCCATTTACTCTTGTAAATTCATGTAAAAGTTTTATGGGAAAATAATGTCTGAAAAGGAAAGGAGAGGAAACCTGGCAATCAGGGGAATCGGAGCAGCCAAGCTCTCAATTTGAGGTTGTGAAGGCTGGGATGAACCTTTCCCAAAAGGTGAGTCAGAACGTCTGGAGCATGGTCCAGCATCCATGGTTTGTCCACAAGATGAGGCTGAAGAAAGGGAACCATATTTGATGAGGCCAATAGCAGACAATCAGGAAAATTGTAGTCTCCAACAGGCTTGCTTTCTGTAACAACTTGGGAATCGGGAGAATTTGAGGGAAAGCGGAGGTGTCCCAGAGGCCAATCGCAAACAAGTGCATCTCTTGGTGACCCCCCATGGGACGGATTAGGGCAAAGTAGTTGCTGCATTAGGCATTGGTGGGTGATGCAAAGAGATTGCAAGGATGGCTTCATTTCTGGAAAATCTCTTCTGCAACTTTCTCATTTAGGGACCAGTCGTGTGGCCATAATATGGCTTTACTCAATTTGTCTGCAATCACTTTGTATTACCCCGGGATGTGCGCTGCAATAAGAAAACAGTTGGAGGTCATCAAAGGGGGTAAGATTTGGTCCTCCTTGCTTATGTACCAGACTACTGACATGTTGTCTAACTGAATTGCTATTGTTCCTGGAGGGAGTGTGTCCTGAAATGTTTGCAATGCTAAGAGCACTGCTCACATCTCTAGGACTTTTATGTGCAAATGAGCCTCATGTTCCTGCCAGGTGCCTTGGATGGTCTTCCCCAGATAAAACCCCCCACCCTATCTGGGAAGCATCCGTGGTTACCATGGCTTGCGGTTGAGGGGAGATGAAGGGACGGCCTTGAGATACTAAAGGAGAGTGAATCTACCACTGGAGATACCTTTTGCAGGAGTCGGTTAGGAGGATCTTGTGCAACACTGGTAGTTCTAGGATTGACCATTGTGTGGAAAGTAACCATTGAAGAATCCTCATATGCAGGCGAGCTAGGGGAATCACTAAAATGGATGCTGCCATCTTCTCCAGCACTTGAAGGACTACCTTTGCAGAGGCTCTTATCTTCCAGATTAACAGTTTCACATGAAGGCAGAGATCGAAGTCTGTCATGAGGAAGTCTTGCTATCAATGTAGTTGTCCATCTGTGCTCATATAAATATTAAGTTTTGACATGGCTCTAGAGCAGATTTATCGTAATTGATGGTAATGCCTATGGAGAAACAAAACTGAAGTGTATAGTCTTCTGGTTTGTAGCAGATGATGCCTGGTTGAGGGAGTTATGAGCCAGTAGTCCAGATACAAAAACATCCAGAATCCTCGGCATCTCAGGTGAGCCGCTACTACCGCCATGCATTTGGTGAACACCCTTGGGGCGAGACCCAAGGGCAGAATGCGAAATTGGAAATGACTGGAATAGCAAGAAACTTCTGGATTGCCTTTCCATTCGAATGTGGAAGTACGCATCCTGAAGATCTATAGAGCACATCCAATTTTTTCCCAGAAATGGGAGTATTAGCTGCAGTGTCACCAACTGGAACTTGGTCTTTTTCACAGATTTGTTCAGACTGCTGGGATCCAGAATTGGTCTCCAGTCCCCTGTTTTCCTTGGAACTAAAAAATCTTGAGCAAGTTCCTGATACTCTCTGGTCTGCATGAACTTCTTGGATGACTTTTTGTTAGCAACTCTTGAATTTCTAATGTTGCTTGTTCCTTTTGACTGGGTGGAAAGTCTAGAACAGATTTGTTTTTGGGAGTGGGGGAGGAGAAGGGAATTGTGTATCCTCTGGATATTATGCCTGCACTCATTTGTCTTTTGTTAATTTGCCAGGTTTCGAGGTGCAGACACAACCGCTTCCAAACTGCCTCTAGAGGTGGGCAATAAGGCACCCATTCAGGAGCGCTGGAAGGGTCTGCCAAAGAAAATCTCTCCAGCCCGGATTCTGCGGGCCTCCTCTCCTGGGAGGGCTGCATCTTCTGTTATTGTTATCCCCTCTGACCCTGGGGGAACTTCCACCTTGTGTGTCCTGGTAAGACCTGTGATTTCTTGAACCACATCTTTCCACTACCTCTCCGACACTTAGGAATGGTTTGGTAAGTGCAGAAAAATGTACTCCAACTGCAAATAAGGTCTCACCTTTCTGATCATACCTGGTCAGTGTTTATTTTACTTTAGGCCCAGAGTTATGAGCCATCAAAAGGAGCATTAAAGAAGACCTGAAGGGCACACGAAATCACAAAGGCACATCCATGCCTACTTCCTGATAGAGATGCCTGAACTCGCTGCTCTACTGGCTCCATCCGCTGGATAAGAAATGAGTCTCATGGACGAGCTGACAACCGAATTAAGGGTAGTGAGCTGGGCATGGACGTTATCTGCTGCTGCCTCAGCTACAGCTCCTTGCAGTGAGTCTGAAAGTCCCTTTAACAGATCCATCTATAGTTAATGAAATGGGTAAGGTAGTTCAGTGACGGTAAGGTAAAGGCCACCGATGAGACACTTCCCATGCCAATCCATGGTCCTGGATTCCTAATTAGGAGGATGGCTAGAAGAACTGGTCTCAAAGTTTTTTTCGTAGCTGCCACCACGACCATGGTATCCACTGCTATGCCTTTGGTTAGGAAAGGCTGATCCTTTGGGGCTGTAATATACTTGTTTGGCCTCCCAGGAGTGGGTTCTACAGAATCTGGGGTCTCGCAAGTCTTCCAAGAGATTAGCTGAATAAGCTCATTGGAGGGAGAGAACACCCAAGAGGTTGAAAGGTGAGATCCAAAGTCCTTCACGTACACAAACTCCTTGGCCGAAGGAAAGGATGACTGCCAGTCATCTGTGAGTTTTAAAATTTCCATGAGGTCTCCCAAAGGAGATGTCCTCAGGAGGTGATCGTGGGGACCCTTCTGCTTCATTGAGGCTAGTATTAGATGTGATGGACTCTTCCAGGGAGTCAAGATTCTTCTTCTTGCATGTTCTCTTCCAAGGGACTTCCTCAGTGGGATAATCTGGAGAAGTGTTGGAAGAGGGTGGAGTTTCCTGAGGGACATCCTGAGGCCTGGGATCTCTGCGTCCTCTGGATGGCTGAGAGTAGCAACAACACCTTCGCCAATGAGGGGGGAGGATCTGAGTAAATTTGTGTCAGACTGGGGGGTAGTCATCACCCCACTCAAGATTTCGAAGGCAGACTGCACCCACTCCGAAGAACTTCCCGACCTAAAAAACAGGTTGTCGCAACCAGTGGAATCTCTGGAGTAGAGGACAGCAGCTCCAAAGCTGAGGTAGGAGCCGAACTTATCTGTGCCAAGGCCCCGAGAGGCAGGATCAGCTCTGAGGAGATCCACACCAGCTCAGAAGACCCAACCAGAGTGTCAGCTCCCAGAGGTCTCTCGCTTCAACTGGAAGGAAACGCTCAGGGCAGATATCTGATCTAAGAAGACAATGGGTCCCGGACCCTATATCAACACAAGCTGGATGTTAGAATCTTCCAGCTCCAAAACCACAGATCGGAGGAAGAGCAGGCAATGACGAGGAAGATTGTGTTGGATCTGACTCCTTTGGGTTCGGATCTAAAAGTAGCTTGGCTATAGCAGGTGTCTAAGGAGCCTCTGCACTACACTATTCACATTTTCATCAGAGAGACTCCTGATGGACCAGGTAGAAAGTGTAGAACACCTGGATCTAGTCAGGAATGAAGAAGGGAGCCGAGAAGTGATTGGCTCCAAGGAAGGAGATTGGCTCCGATATTGAAACTCTGAAGGCAAGGAGGATTTTGAAGCTGAAGACTCAGTAGTAGACTTCAGAGCCAGTGGTTCTTTCTGCCCCGATGAAGTCTGTTTCAAAGGTCTTTGTCTGCTCCACAGGTTCAGTCGGACTGGACAATTTTGGCTGTTTCAGTTTTGAAGATAATTTTGGAGCTGAAGAAAGACGTTTTCCCACTTTTGCAGACCTCTGAGAGTTCAAGCAATGGGGTAGATAGCATCAGGAAAGGAGGTTTTCAATAACCTCTTCAGGATCAACTTTTTATGTTCAATGAGCGCGTTCTGATTAAACGAGTGGCAAAAAGAACAAGATTCCTGCAGGTGAAGAAACACCAAACAATACACACAAAGTGCGAGTCGTTGAGGGGCATCTTCTTGCCACATTGCTTGCATTTTTTTAAAACGGAGAGGTTTTCTTTCCTTTTGAGACATGTTAGTGGAGGCAATCATGTCAACTCCCCAATTATAAGACTACATAGAGAAAAAGAGGTAGGATTTTTTTTTTAACGTGTGTGGGAGGGGGACATCCTCTAACTGAAATGGACGCAAGTTAGACACCAACTAAAATGGATGCTAACCAAAAAAGGGGGGGGGGACAACCACCTAAAAGCTATAAATGACTTCACTACAATAGTAGAGATTAAAAGGGTGAAAAGAAGCATCCTCTAACTTAAACGGGTGAGAGTCAGAAGTCCTCTAACTTAAACGGGTCTAAAATCTAGAAACAAGTGGGAAAAATTACACTAAGGGAAGATACATAGGGACTCAGAGAAAAAAATAAAGGTTGAACTATAAGAAAGATACTAAAAATGATGAACGTAGCCCAAAGCTTGCTAGAAACAAGATCCTTCTCACAGAGTGGTAAACGAGATCTGAAGAAGTTGGGGGACTGCATTATGGGTAGGGAGGGATGCCCACGAGCTATGCTCAAGACTTCGAGCTTTTGGAAAGGCCAAGATGGATCTGACCCATCAGTAAGAATAAAGGTGAGATTGGCAACACAGTTATGTACTTACGATAACTTGGTATCTGTGTCGGTTTCATTCCTCCTCACATATGGTTTATGAATCTGACCCTCAGATCAGGCTAGGTTGCATTTCTTCTGACTAGGATCCACGTCTCGAGCTCCTTGCACTTCCCACAATGCCCTGCACTCCAACCAACCTTCTCAGATAAAGTTTGCTGCCCATTAGACAATAGAGAGCAGAGAAAAAAAGAAGGAAAAACAACCAGAGCCCACAGTTTCTAAAAAGTACTCTCCAGGACTTCTAAAGCAACAGGAAGGGGGGAGTGACAGGGTGGGAAGGTAAGGAGGAATGAAAATGACAGAAGACAACGCAGATACCAAGTTATGGTAAGTACATAACTAATAAAACTGATGTTCTCTCTTTCATTTCTCCTCATATGGGTAGTCTCTCCAGCTATACAACTCATAAGTGGTCTCAATGAAGGATATGCTGGAGCACTACCAAACCGAATAAAGCCCTGCTCCAGGAAACAAAGTTCACTTTATAACATGAGCCAAATTTGGGAGCCTTACACCAAGTAGCTGCAGCACAGATATCATCCAAAGAGGCCCTGAAAGAGAAGGCAGATGAGGTGGACATAGATCTAGTAGCATGGACTTTAGGAAGACAAGGCAGCTGTAAAACCATTCTTGTTATAAACCAAGGTAATACAATCAGGGATCCACTTAGTAAGCATAACCTTTGAAACCACCAAAGATTGCTAGTAGAAAAGTACAGAAACTCTTCTGATATTCTAAAGGGCTTCATCCTGTGCGGGCAAAAACATAACTGCCTGTGAACATCAAGGCATCAACTGGAATACCCTTGGTCCAGTATGGTCTATCCTTAGGGGGAGATTAAATCTAATCTTGAAGTTTGGGAATTGGCTCGAGAGTCCATCTCCTCCAGGCCTGGCAGAACACGAAATCCACAAGCTCGTCTGCCGGAAGGACTACCCAGAAGGTAGTTGGGTTTGTTTCTAAAGCCTCCAACACACATACTCATCCAAGGAAGGAGGCTGGGCCAACTAACCACCTCTTTGCTCAGGATCTCTAAAATGTCCCCAAAGGAGACACCCTCTGGTGGTGATCTGGGTTATTCTCCTTAAACTCTATGTCCTCACTGATGGTCTCCAAAGGGGAGTGTATGTGCCTCCTTTTGTATGCCTTCTTACGAGGAATCTCCTCTGCAGGATATTCAGGGGAGGTCACGGAAGAAGAGGGGACCTCCCTCTCACGAAAGAGTTTGGAGGCTAGTCTGGATGGGCTGACTCGGGGCAGGCATAATGGGTTCAAGTCTCTGATCCAAGGGGAGTCAGCAGGGTCATTGCTCAAAGAGACCAGATCACTATGAGCACAGAAGGTCCTTTCCACAACCTGGAACACCGAGGGACACAGTGAATCTCTCCCCAGTTCCACCATAGCCAAGGCTACTGAAGAAGAAAAAGAAGGGATCCCCAAGCCTTAGGTTCTAGTTAGACTTGGATTCAAACTGTCCAGTGCCGAAGCGCGAGAGGAAGACACGGCTCCAACAAAGGTGGAGCTAACCCCCTCCCACTGAATCTGACTGGGACATCCCGGATCCAAGAGCCACTAAGATATTAATCAGAGCAGAGGAAATCAAAGCAACGGTTGGGAGTGGAGGAAGGGTAGCTCCTCAAACCCAACCAGAGCTCTCTCAGTTGGCTATGATCCTGACACTCGGATACTGAGGGACGGATCAGAGAAGACTAAGCTTGGAGGGAAACGCTTGCAGTTTTCAGAAGGGAAGGAGCAGAGAAAACCCCCAACTGGATCAGAGTCTTTAAAATCTTCCTGATCCTCCTCTCCACATCGACCACAAAGTCTCCTAGAAGACCTGGAAGAAGACACTGATGGGGAGCTAAACTATATAGTTCTACCTATTTCTTCTATATTATTTTTTTAAACAAACAGGGAAAAGGTAAGCCCATAAACAGCTAGAAGAGGAGAAGAGAAAGTGCGGACAAAGCCCAACTGCAGAGCAAGGAAGAGAAAGGAAAGGATTCTAACCTTGGACTGCGATGGAAGGGGAGGAAAAGGAAACAAAGGGCACTTATCTGAAAATTTGGTAGTAAAAATATCAATCCTACTGTTAAAAAAAACAAAAAAAACAACCAAAGGTTCGAGACTTGAGAAACCACATCTGTCACTGCTGGAGGCAAATGAGATCCAGGGGAGTTGGACAGAGGACAGTGCACTATTGGAAGTGGAAGGAGCTCGTGACTTGGTTCCTATTCTGCAAACATGCATCCGAGACAGATCCAAGGGATGGATCCATAAACCAACCATGAGGACGAAAGAAAAAGACAGAGTCCAAGTTATGCAGGACACGCTCACTAGCAGACTTAGCAGGAGGAGTAAAGGAAGGTAATCTAGGACTGATTTAAGGACAAATCATTAACAACTTTAGAGACAGGCATAAAGAATAATTAGTAGAGAGACACCTTGTCAGTGTGAAAAAACAAAAAAGGAAGAATAGGTAAAAAACTTTCTTACACTGAAGGACAACAACGAGGAAAAGAAAAGAACACTAACAACTCCTGTTTGTCCACCACGGCAGTAAAACTTAAAATCAAAACTTTAATAAAAAAAAAATATATAACATAAAAGAAGCAGTCCTCAGTCTTCCGAAAAGTGCTTTCGGCAAATATGCCTTCCTCAGATCATAAAAAAGGACGGTTCAGCTTTTGTATTTATAAGGCATCACAGCCATTCATCTGCGACAAGCCCTTGTTGCAAACCAAAAGGAGGCCAGCTAGCAAAGAGGTATAATTTCCTTCATTATAATTAAAGACGCAGTACTTCTTTTTACTATGAGATTGTATATGAGAAAACTACTAGCTATGTATGTGAATACATTATATGAATGAAGCAACATTCAAGTAAGCTTGCTGATCATATTCCTTCTATTCCTAAGCACAGGTTTTAATGGCACAATGGTATTCAAGCCTAGTAATCTGTTCGCTCTTGAATTATCCAGCATGTTTCCCTTAACTCTGTGCGATTATGAACATCGCCTCCTCTTGTGGTCTGACTGCCACTATGGCCTTAAATACAAAGTGATGAGAAGGATACTGTACTATATGGGCTGCTAAGGCATTATTGGGATCTTTCTGTTTGATGTCCCTTAAATGTCTAAGCATACGTTCCTTAAGACGTTGATCTGTTTTGCCAACATAGAAAGCACTACATTGGAAGCAAGTCGCTAAGTATATAATGTAGGAACTAGTTGTTGTATCTTTTGGCTTTTAACCGGTTAGGGATCGCCACAGCAGAACTCCGGTCCGCTAATGATTGGCAGTAGATTTTTACGTACCGACTTGCCAGGCCTGACACAACCTTCAACGAAGGTACGCCCATTCACGCATGTCTCCACACAGAAGACGCTTTAGCTGAGAATCTAACAGGACAACGTCTTACTGTGAGGCGACAACTCTACCACAGCAACACCACTGCAGCTAATGTGGGAACTAGTACAATCAGCATAAACATTAAAATTGTACTGTTGCCTGGAGTATGGATGTACAAAAGTATTGGAGCAGTCAATGGAGTTGCAAGCTTTGCATCTCAGGCATTTGAAAGTGCCCTTTCTGTTAGAATCATTGAAGGTTGTGTATCAGGCCTGGCAAGTCGGTACATAAAAATCTACTGCCAATCATTAGATGACCGGAGTTCCGCAGTGGCGACCCCTAACCGGGAAAAAGCCAAAAGATACAACTAGTTCCCACATTATATACTTAGTGACTTGCTGCCAATGCAGTGCTTTCTATGTTGGCAAAACAGATCAACGTCTTAAGGAACGTATCCTTAGACATTTAAGGGACATCAAACACAAAGATCCCAATAATGCCTTAGCAGCCCATATAGTACAGTATCCTTCTCATCACTTTGTATTTAAGGCCATAGAGGCAGTCTGTCAGACCACAAGAGGAGGCGATGTTCATAATCGCACAGAGTTAAGGGAAACATGCTGGATAATTTAAGAGCTAACAGATTACCAGGCTTGAATACCACTCTGCCAATAAAACCTGCCCTTAGGAATAGAAGGAATACGATTCAGCAAACTTACTTGAATGTTGCTTCATTCATATAATGTATTCACATACATAGCTACTAGTTTTCTCATATACAATCTCATAGTAAAAAGTACTGTGCCTTTAATTATAATGAAAGAAATTATACCTTTTTGCTAGCTGGCCTCCTTTTGGTTTTCAACAAGGGTGTGTCACAGATGAATGGCTGTGATGCCTTATAAATACAAAAGCTGAACAGTCATTTTTTATGATCTGAGGAAGGCATATTTGCCAAAAGCACTTATCGGAAGACTGAGGACTGCTTGTTTTAGGTTATATTCTTTTTTTTTTTTTTAAAGTTTTGATTTTATCAAGTTTTACTGCCGTGGTGGACAAGAGTTTTTAGTAGTAAAAAAAGGAAGAATGGTCATAAAGGCCTGAAACTCAGAAACCCTCCGAGCAGGAATAATAAGGCAGTCTTCCAGGAACAGTGTTGCACAGAAGCTGTAACTGCAGGCTCAAATGTAGTCTGAGCCAATCATTCCAAAATAAAATTAAGGTCCTAAGGAGGAGGAGGAATATGCTTCCTTGGTGGACTAAAACGCAGGATGTCTATTGGAAATTGCTTGAGCTCATAGTTTGAAGCCAAAGGAGGATTCAAGGACAGAGGCAGAAATAGCTGACAAATGGGTCTTCACAGAACAGGCCAAATCATACTGGAGCAACTAACAGAAGAGAGCCAATGGGACCCCCCCCACTGAAAGAGTCCTGGCTATGAGCATGACACCAAGCAGAAAAACTTTTCTATTTGGGTATATAAAACTTTCTGGTTTTAGGTTTTCTTAACTCCTGTAAACACCTGAGCATGTCCTCTTTAGAGTTATCTAAAATGGATCAAAACCCTGTCACTTACAGTGTCAGTTTAGAGTGGACAATTAATGGATGAGTGACCCCTTGTCTTGTGAAATGAGGTCCAATTGGTGAGAACTCATGGTGCTTGCCCCTGGCTAGATCCATAAAGTGGGGGAACCTGTGGAATCTCAACCAACAGGGTGTCACTAGCAAGATTTGTGGGGTGTCCAGCTAAATCTTCTGAAGAACTCTTGGAAGCTTAGAGAAGCATCCCCTTACAAGGGAAGGCAAGGGCATCTATTTTCCATGCGAGATGGCATGACAGTCTGGAACAGAAATGAGGGAAGGCAAAAAGATCTACCTGAGAAATACCCCACCAGATAGAATGTTTTTATGTCCAGAAACACGTCTCTGTGGAGAATTCTTTTGTTAGCTCATGTTTTGGAACTGCTTAACTGAGTTTGCCACTAGATTGTGTTTTGAAAGAACATACACTGCCTGAAGAGTTGGATGATAACTGGCAGCCAGATCTCAGGCCTGAGGAGCCAGCCTGCAAAGTAGGCAAGACTTTGTGCCTCCTGCTTGACATACGACATCACTGTGGCTTTGTCTGTAATAACCCTTCAGGGACCCGGAGACAGCATGGGGAGAAAAGCCTGAAGGGCCAGAATCACAGCTCTCATCCCTTTGATGTTGATATGGTCTGACTTCTGATGAGGGATGCCAGAGACCCTGAACTTTCAGTTGACCACAGGAAGCCCACCACTCCACATCTGAAGCATTGAACAGCTCTTGGGAAGGAACTGGAAGCTGAAAGGGTAAGCCTGCGATGAGGTAAGTTGCTGAATTCAATACTCTATTTCCCTCAGACAAAGAAGCAGCAGAACTCTGAAAACCAGAGTGGCAATACTGAAGCCAAACTGACTTGTACCATTGAAGCTTCCTTGTATGCAGTCTAGCAAGAAGGAGCATTGGAACAGAAGAGGTCATGAATCCTAGGGCCCAAAGAAACTCCCTGACTGGAATGGCAGGCAGAGGAAGAACAGACTGAAAGAAAACCGTAAAGGACAAAACCTATGCAGGAGGAAGAGCCATCAACATAGGCAATGTCCGAATCCAGCAGCATAGATGCACTTGATCCTGAGGACGACAGACTTTTGGAAGTTAACAGTGAAGGCCAAACTTTGATGGAAAAATATGGTGAACTCCAGAACCTGTAACGGGCAACTGGGAGAAGCCTGAAGCTACCGGTTGTCTAGATAATGAAAAATATGGATGCCTTGAAGCCTGCAAAAGGCAGGCACAAGAGCTAAGCATTTCGTGAATACCCTTGGGGCAGTCGAGGTGTCAAAGGGCAAAGCAGAGAATTGAATTGGGGACCCCCCCCCCAATACAAAAACTTCCTGAAGAGAGGTTGAATAAAAATCCAAAGTTAAACATCCTTCGGATCCAAGGACACCAGAAAAATCTGCGACAGCAGCTAAGGAAAGAGGGCTTGAAGAGAAAGCATACTCAAGGAAAGAAACTTGAGAAAAATGTTGAGTAATGAGAGATCCAAAATAGGCCCCCAAATGACCTCCTTTCAAGGAACCAGGAGCATTCTGAAATAGAATCCCTTTCCTACTTGCAAAAGAACGACAAGTTGAATAGTTCACTGATCCACCACAGATCCTAGAACCTCTGAGAAATAGGAAAGTTGTTCTCGAGGCAGATGGGAAATCCGTGAAGAAAAAGTGAAATTTCCACACATTGAAGTGATCTCGACAGATGGACAGAACCAAAGAATCTGAAGTGATGAATTGCCAGTTTGGAAGACAGAGGGACAGTCAAAGGGATAAAGGTACCTAGAACAAAGGTTGGAAGGCAAAATGTCAAGACAGGCAAGCTTAGTAGATAAACTAGACTTTTGAGACAGGAGCCTGATAAGATTTAGCAGGACTGACGAAGCTGCCAACAGACTAAAGCAGACCTACTCTTTTAGAACTTAGAGATGGGGACACAAACATGTTTAAGGTCTTGCAAAGCTTTACCTTTTTCTTGGAGGCTTAAACATATTAGCAGCAGCAGTCCCAAAGACATTTTAAATATCCAAAGCAGCCATCCAGCAAATGGGTCAATGTCTTCAGGTATGACTGCAGACAAAGCCAAGAATAACATCTCGTGACAAACCCAAACGCAGCAGTTATGGAAATGGTATCAGCAGCATTGAAGCTGCACTTGATAGAGTGGCAAGCCACCTGACAGGTAGAACTCAAAACAGAAAGAGTAGAGGACTTTCCTTCAGAATCAGAGGTTAGAAATAACCTGACAAGTTTGGGCAATCAAGGCCAGAGCATATCTGGTCATATGGTTCTGGTAGTTAACAGCCCTAAAAGGCCAGGGTGGCTGCAGTATAGATATTTCAATCCTCTCCATACCCTATCTGTACCAAAGGGCAGGAGCTTGGTAGAGTGGAAAAAACTCAGGCTTGTCAGAGGAGAGTGACACCATGGCATGATCAGCACAAAAGGACACAGCAACAGACCATCCTCATGAACCTTACAGAACCTGTCAGGTTTCTTAGCAGCAGGCTGAGAATCAGGAGTCTTAGAGGCGGCTACAAAAGGGTCCAACAAAGCAGCCAGCACAGGAGGTACTGCAGAAGGTTTAGCCATGGCCAACTGAAGCACCTCATAATACCTCTCTGGATGTCAGACACCTGACAAGAAGACACTTAAAATATTCCATCATTCTGGCTAACATGTCCCCAAAAGTCAATTCCTCCAAAGGAGAGTCAGGGCAAATGGATTTCTCTTTATTAGAGCCATAAGCCAAGGGAGAAGGGGTCTTAGAAGAATAAGACAAAGACCCATTATCAGACTTCTACTTAGAGGAATCAGGCATACCTACCTAGGCCTTTTGGAAGGAGTCTGAGGAGGAGTAGGCAATGAAGGCTTCCTTGGGGGGGGGGGGGGCTAAGATAAAGGACGCCTTTTAGAAACTGCTAGACTTCAAAACGAAAAGCCAAGAGAGGATTCAAGGACAGACTGGCAGAAATAGCTGACAAATGGATCTTCACAGAACACCACACCAAATCATACTGGAACAAGTCACACAAACAGAAGAGAGATAAAGGCATCTCCACTGAAAAAGGGTCCTGGCTACAAGCATGACACCAGACAGAAAATATTTTCTATTTGGAAGCAAGACTTTCTGGCTGCAGGTTTTCTTAATACCTTTAAAACCCTGAGCATGTCCTCTGAAAAAAGGACCTATACCAGTCTTGGGGAGGGACATTAAGGTATTGAACAGCCCCTGCATAAACTCCAGCTATTCCATTTGGGGGTACTTAGGACACACAAGAATGTTTAGTTTTCTGTTTTTTTTTTTTAGTAAGGATGTCAGCCATAACAAACACTGGAGGTTATGACCCCTGACGAGATTTAATAAGAGTACCCGGAACCTCTTCCCTGGCTAGAGTTTGTAGAATCTCTCTATAGCAATCAGAGATGAGGCAGGTGCAGTTCCCTTTCAACATCAAGGGCAGATGCCTACAAAATCTCAGAGGATGTGTGAAAGGAAGGACCCATGCTCGCCTCCGATGGGGCTGTGGTAGAGGAATCTGAAGTGGACCCAGTACAGCTTACAGAGCAATCATCCACTTCTAGAGATGTCCGATGGAGGCTGGACAGCCAAACAATCCAAGGAAGATTTGTTGGCCTTCTTGCTTAAAGGCAGAACCTCAGGTTTAATTGATTCCAACATGCTACTCTGGGCTGTTTAAGACTCTGGTTTTCGAGATAGATGGCCAGGGAAGACAACCAGCTTCAGAGAATCTTGGGCACAAACACCTTAGAAATTAGAAATACTACAGGAGGTACGGCTGTGGGAAGTACCCAAACAAAACAGACACTGTTTGTGATGATCCTTATGAGGAATCTGCATCCCACACTGAGATATTCCCTTCCTGGATAGCATGAACTACAGGTAACCAAAAGAAAAACAAGACTAAAAATAATAAAAAAAGACCCCAACTGGGCACTTATGTGATGGCTACATATTCAGCACAGCAGACAGCATTCAGACCTATGAGCAATATTGGAGTTCAGATTGGTGGCAAAGTCGTCCTGGGTAACTGACTGTACATCACCTTTTTGCCCTACATCCCGTGTAGTGCATATACAAGACCTAAAGCCTTTGGTATACAGGCCAGACGTTAGGCTATCCTCAGCAGGAGAGATCTACATTTAAGAATACAACAGTGATATAGAAAGACATTGAGTAAGAAAACAGACTACAAAATTAATCAAACTTTAACATATGACCTTGACAATACAAAATCAAAGTTACAGATGCATGCACTTTTTCCCTATACTTAGCAATAATCTTCCCACCCTTAACAGAAATGCTAGGACTTTAACTTTTTTGGCAGCAGTAAGATTAAAAATATAGCTGCTGGGTCAGCTTTGATAGAGTGAGTAAAAACGTAGACCGAGAAATTTTATACATCACATCTGCCTTTTTAGGGTCAGTGGCAGAGTATCAGGAAAATAGCAGGTAGTAGCACATACATCCTCAAAAGCTAAGACTGGAGGAACGGGTGAAGGTTCTGGAAATACCTTCTGTAACAGCTCATAGTATATATTCGGAGGGACTGAGAAACATCAGTGTTTTCCCACTGAAAACAGTAGCATATTCTAGCAATAGTCTCAGAGAACACCCCCCCCCCCCCAGGGAGATTCAGAAAAATAGCTTTCCTCTGCATCAGAAAAATGAGGAGAAAACCCTGCATCTATCTTTATACCTTCCTATTCATATTCAGAATTGTGTATCTTCTTCAGAAAGAGGTATCCCTCTTTCTTTTACCAAAAACTACTGGATAAGGAGGATCAATAGCGTGAATTAAACCCTGAACCAGGGTCAAAAAATAAATTAAAGAATTTCTTCAGAGAAAAGAAATATTTTTCAAAAACTTTAAATAACTGACAGGATAAAGAGCACTCTCGTTTAAAAGTACGATAATGCGGTGAAGGCCCACTAAAAATGAAGTTTATAGCTTTAAAATAGCTTTCCGGAATGTGAAAGTGTTCAAAAAATGTTATAATGCAAGTCCCCCCCTGCCCAAAGAAAACTTATCTGCCCAAGAAAGAAGAGCACAGTCAGACCATCCTTGAAAGCCTTAGAGGAACGTACTTCTTCAGCAACAGGAAAACTCTGAATGGCTTGGTGACTACACCAGTCTTTTTAGTTAGCTCAGCTTGAAAAGACTGATGGTTTGGGGTATGTGAAAATAAAATGCACTGAGGCTTTGGAAGCTGACTGGCTGTTTTATACTTGGTAGGATATAATCTATATAGCTAAAGCTACTGCAGCAATGATCATTATTGATCAACATCTCATGTTAAGTTTCACCTTCAGTGAAGATGCAGAGTACAGACGTGCTGCTGCTAATGAAGGACTGTGCCAGCAGAAGTGGAAGTCCCATCAGACTCCGTGGAAGGTTAAGGTGGGCTGCAAGGTCAGCAGAGAAACAGACTGCCATGCAGAAGGGTGGTACAATTAGAAGCATTATGTGTGAAGAATTTATGATCTGGAACGTGGGAGACATCACACATCCAAGGATGATAAAAGGGAAATGTGGGTATTTTACTGAAAGAAAAATTAGGAATTTAATGCAGGTAAAAAAGCCATATGTGGAGTTTCTTTAGGTTTATACAAATCAGTTTAGAAGTGGAAGGAAAACAGAGTAGCAATACACCTAAAGAAAAGGATGACTGTATCAATTCAGGGAAAATAAAATACGAATAGGAGATGAAGATAGGTTTAAAGAGTAGACGAAGTATATGACCAAAGTCAAAAACGGATGTTTCTTTTTCTTTATAAGAAATTCTGAGGTGTTTGGTAGTCTTCAGGGACAGGTGAAGGTTGAACTTACAAAAACTGGCTATCACCACATTAGAAACTGAAAACAGGAAGCATAAGAAATGTTGGTTTGACAGGATCTCACCTAAGTGAGTTCACATTAAGAAATACAAAGCAGGAAAAGGGAAGGATCATGAGTGGAACAGTGGTGAACTACAGTGCACTTACAAAGGCATGGTGGTGCAAGCTATTAGGCATGACTGGTTCTTTATTACGAAAGTTTAGACAAAGTGCTTGAACAGGGGGTTGTCTCAGACTGCGCCCTGATAATGACTGAATTCTCACCAGATATCAAGAAAGGGAGGTTCTAAAATGTGGAGTAGGAATCAATGAGGCCAAGTGCAGACAGATAAGAGAGCAAGAGAGTTTGGGGAACTATCAGGAAGGCAGCCGGAAACATACAGCTGGGATGCGCTTAGGGCACTTAATAGGGAGAGAATAATGCAGAACGCAAGGAAAAAAAAAAAAAGACTAGTTACATCAGAAGATAGACAACTGAATGTGGGCCCCAAGGACAACAGCAGACGATGGAAAATGCAAAGAAAGACATGTCAGTTACAACATGTGAAAGACAAAGAAATGTTCAGAGGTCCCCCCCACCCTGGTGGTGGGTTGGTGGATAAGTCACGTAAATATCCCATGTCAAAAAAGTACAGTTGTGTAACACTTACCATAAATGTAGATGTTGGAGTGTATTCACTGTTGCAGTCATTACATTCGGGTATTTGCTGGCAGGCTGCCCTCAGTCGGCCTGATTAACAAAGTCTTAGGTCCTGCGTCGGTTGCTGACCCTTCTTCCATGACGTCAGGTCACCAGGGGTATAAAACATGCAGCCGATGCCATTACATCAGTCTTTCTTGCCCCAGATGTCAAGTGCCCTCCAAATGGGGAGCCAAATATTTAAGCAATTAAAAACACAAAAATATACCTCCAAACAAAAGCAAATTCACCATTTTTTAAGCATAGTAAAGGAAAGAAGAGGTATAGTAAGAGAAAAAACGGGCTTGGAGGGAGGGTAACCAGGACTGCAACAGTGAATACACTCAAACATCTACAATTATGGTAAGTGTACATAACTGTACTATGTTCTTCGTGTTACACTGTTGCAGTCATTACATTTGGGTAGATTCCCAAGGCTATGGTTTGGAGGATGGATTTATACAACATTAGGTCCAGCTATAAGGCCCTGCAGGACAGCAGAGGCAAAGCCAGCTCCGGATTTAGAGAAGATAAATGGTAATGTTTGGTGAACTTATGAACTGAGCTCCAGGTAGCAGCTTCTAGAATGTCTCTGGTAGAACACCTCTGAGAAAGGCTGTAGAAGTAGATGCAGCCCTGGTGGAATGAGATCTGATCCCCTGTGGGATAGATTTACTATGATGCATATAGCAGAAACTAATACAATGGCTTATCCATTTGGAAATAGTCTGCTTTGAAATAGCCTTTCTGGCTGCCGCTGCAGCAAATGCCACCAGTAGTTCAGATTTTCTTTGAGATTTTTGTCCTGTTTAAGTAAAATCTAAGTTGTCTGTGTACATCAAATGAATGCAGAATCTGTTCCCCCCTGTTCTGTGGATTGGGAAAGAAAGTTGGCAAATGAATGATCTGATTAAGAGCCACAATGGATACCACCTTAGGCATGAAGGATGGACTGGTCCTGAGAGACACCCTGTCCGCATGAAAAATAATGAAAGGCTCCACTGCCATAAGAGCCTGTAATTCAGAAATCCTTTTAGCTGAAGTGACTGCTAAAAGGAAAGCAGTTTTCCAGGAGAAATTTTAAGTCTGCAGTAGCAGCTGGCTCAAAAGGAGGGAGAGTGAGTTTTTCCATTACAAAATTGAGGTCCCAGGCAGGGGTTGGAGCTCCCCTGGGTGGTCTTAAGTTTTTGGCCCCTCTGAGATACTGCTTTAGTAGAAGATGAGAAAAGAGGGGAGGTTCTGTGTTGTAATGAGCTGAAATGGCTAAGGCATGGATTTTTATGGAAGAAAAGAATAGGCCCTTGGTGAAGCATCTCAGTTAAATATTGTAAAATCTGAGGAATATTGGGCACCGTTGTGCTTATCCCTTGTGATTTATTCCAGGCACAGAATCTTTCCATTTGTCAGCATAAGATTGTCTAGTACTAGGCCTTCTTGCCTCCAAAATGACATCCATCACAGATTTGCTGAGGGATGATGAGGGTGAATTTAGCTGATTACGCTGCAAGATTCAAAGTTTGGAGCAGTGTGTGCAGAATTTGGTTGCACTGCTGAGACAGTACGTAAGGTGTCTGAGGCAGGTGCCACGGTGGAAGGTGTGACAAATTGTGCAGGAGTGAGTACCAGTGTTGGCTTGGCCAGTCTGGAGCAATCAAAATAATTTTTGGTTTGTCCTGTTTGACTTTTAATAGAACTTTGGAGAGCAGAGGCAGAGGGGGAAAGGCATAGACTGATAGGTTTTTCCAGCTGAATGACAGAGCATCCACTTTCCAGGCTTTTTTGTGATGAGTTCTTGTGCAAAACTTGTCCAACTGATAGTTCTGGGGTGAGGCAAAAAGATCCATGTCTGGACTCCCCCATTTGTGTGCCAACATGTTGAAAATCCGTGGTTCCAGTTTCTATTCGTGTGGGTCCATGAGATTTCTGCTTAGTCCGTCTGCCAGAGTATTCATCTTTCCTGGCAGGAACTGAGCTTGTAGTTGAATCTGATAGGCTAAGGCAGTGTTCCACAATGCCATGGCTAGTCTGCAAAGGGGGTAGGAGTGTGTACCCCCCCTGATTATGTACCACATAACTGTGGTGTTGTCTATCATTAATTGTCCTGGATGAAGGTAGTCCTTGAAGGCTGTCAGTGCATTCTGTACAGCTAGCACCTCTTTTTGATTGATATGAAGGTGCATTTGATTTGGTCTCCATTTGCCCTGAATGCACTTCCCTGCCAGATGAGCCCCCCAAGCATAGTCTGATGCTTCTGTAGTTAGGGTTTGGGCAGCAGGGGGTGGAATGAATGGCAGTCCCTTGTTTTGGTGGCAGGCCTCAGCCCACCATAGGAACTCTAGTTGCAGGCAAGGTATGATAGGAATCATTTTTTCCAGGCTGTCACAATGTTGACTCCATAAACTCTAAGTACCACTGAAGTTTCCTCATATGCAGTCTTGCATATGGAATTAGAAGAATGCAGGAGGCCATGAACCCCAAAGCTTGCAGAATTGGTCTTGCAGATAGCAGGGTTTTTGTGGCCACCTGTTTGAAGTAAGTCACCAAATGAATTTGCTTTTCTAGTGTAAGGTAAGCCATCTGTGCAGTTGTATTCAAGCTTGCACCCAGGAATGTAATTTTTTGTGAGGGTACCAGTTATGATTTCTTTCGTTTATGGTGTACCAAGTCAGAACCCCCTTTTTTTTTTTTTTTTTTTTTTTTAATACAAACGCCAGATGTTTTTGAAGACTGTCCCTGTTTTCTATCTGAATTAGACAATCATCCGGGTATGGATATATTTGAATATTTCTTTGCCTGCAAAATGCAATGACTGGAGCCAGGCACTTTGTGAAGACCCTAGGCACAGTAGACAAGCCAAACGGCAGTGCAGAGAACTCGTACTGCAAATAGCCTGCTTTGAAGCAGAGGTATCTTCTGCAAGATTCCCTGACTGGGATATGCAGGTAAGCCTCTTAAGTCTAGAGTTACCAACCAGGCATCTTTGCCTAGCATAGGAAGTAACTGCTGAAGAGTCAGCATCTTGAATTTTGGAATGTCCAGAAATGTGTTTATAGAGTAGATAAGTCCAGCATTGGACGCCATGATTTGTCTTTTCTGGGTACCAGGAAAAATCAATAGAAACCTTGTCCCTTTTCCTCTTCTGGGACTGGTTGAATAGCTCCCATGTTCATGAGAGATCACTTGTTTCTGGGCCTCTGCCCACTGATTTGGGGGAAGGTCTGGCCATCCGTTTGGGATTGGTAATGTGTGGAAATTAAATCTTTATCCCTGGGATACTATATTTAAAACCCATTTGTCCTGGGTTATAAGTTGCCAGTTTCTTACATGAAGTGCCAGTTTTCTGCCCAAAGGGGCGGCTGAAAGGTCAGTGCTTGGTAAGTGTAGAGGGAAGTCATTGAGACTGCTTACCGCAGGGAGGTGGCTTGTTGCTTCCAGATTTAGAGGCGGCACCCCACTGCTTTGTTCTAAAAGTTCCTTGTGACTGAAACCTGGAGCCTTTGGACCGTCTTGAATTGACTTGAGCGGCTCTCAAAGGAACTGGAAAGGACCAGTTCTTAGGCCAGTGCCTACTAAATCTTGGAGGTTGCACTTGTAAGAAATCTTTCACATAGATAGTTTGCATAGATTTAGCTTCATCTTCCATATTTTTTAAAACTTCTTCAGCCTTATTAAAGAGATGGTCCTTTTGTAAAGGAGCATCCAACAATTTTGCTTTAACATCATCAGGCAGAGTTCTCTGAGCCAAGCATGCCTTCTTAGCACAGAACCAGTTACAGCATCCCTGCAAGAGGCCTCCAAAGAATCAAAACCACATTGCAAAGTATGTTTTCCAACTTGTTCAGCTGAATGCAATAAATCCTGTAAATTTATTTTCCACACAGTCAAAAATTATCATTCCTGTTTAAGCAGTCCCATGATATGCTGCTGGTATTTAAGCATATGAAATTGACAGTTCAAAGCCCTGATTGCCAAGGTTGCAGAAGTGTAAACCTTATCCCATCTATCCAGCACTCTGGAATCTCTATCAGGAGGAGTATGATTTTTAGCAGTAGAGGCCTTAATGCCCTTGGGACCCTGAGATATGGTTTCAGGATCGGCAATAGGATTTTTGAAAAGGAATTTGTAGGAGTCAGGAACCCTGTAGTATCTGTCTGGCTTACAAGGAGCCGGAGGCAGAGAATCAAGTGCCATACTAGATTCTGTAAAAACATCATCAACAATGTCTAGGACAGGAGGTATAGCCAACGGCCTATGTTGAGGAAGAAGAAAATCCCCAAGTCTATTTTTAGATTCAGAGAAATTCTGACTTTCTCAGTGGAAATGTTGCCGTAAGGTATGTAAAGTTTCCCCAAAAGAAAAATCCTCAGGGGGAGAAGCAGAAGGAATGGAATCTTCTGCATCACAGTCCTCATAAGTAGGTATAAACAAATCCTGTTCATTAGAGGAGTCAGAAGAAGTAGAATGCTGTTCAGAAGATTCATAATCAATGTCTTGCCTAGGCCTCTTAGAAGGGGGGTTGGCTACCCCTGATCAGAGTAATTAAATCTTCAGCCATGCTGATAATTTGTTTGTTAGGCATAGGGGACTGCACATGTGGCACAAGTGTCGGTTTTTTAGACATAGATTTAGATTTTTGCCTTAGTTATGAAGATGGCGTCAGTCTAATATACAGATCTGTAGGCCTGAAAACATGCTCAGCAGCCGGTGTCTGCACAGTGGCTCTGGACCCATCTAAGGTGGAGACATCCGCGGGTTCCATAACTGAAGAATTTTGCGGCATACCGGACTCGAATGGGTCTCAGTAGAGGCCTGCGAATCAGAAGTAGCGGGTATCAGGGGCTGTGAAAGAGCCTCACTGAGTACCAGCGAACTGGCTACTGGCTTAGAAGCACAGTCAGTTCTGGACCTCGACGGCCTGTCTTTTTCTTTGCGTTTTTTTAGGTATTCTGGTAGTCGGGTTGTTAACCAATGACATTTCTGGATAACTAAAGAGTGAACCAAAATATTTAGAAGCAAAAATATACCGTTTAATAGCGCATTGATTAAATTTAGCACAAAACCAACAGCAAGGCACGTTGTGATCAGGGCCTAGGCAAGGAATACAGTACAAATGAAAATCCTTATGAGGTATTTGCTTCCCACAAGTAATGCAATTATTAACTTTTACTGATATCGGTAAAGAGTAAGAAAACGTTTCCCCAATGGGGTACTTAGCTTTTTAGTTGAAGACTTCGGCTCTGAAACTCAAAAACGAAAATTTCAGGAGTCGGCCGACCGGCACTTGCGAACTGCTTCTGCTTCGGGCACCACGCGGCAAGAAAGACTGATGTAATGGCGTCGGCTGCATGATTTATACCCCTGACATCTTGGAAGAAGAGACAGCAACAGACGCAGGACCCAAGACCGTTAATCAGGCCGACTAAGGGCAACCTGCCAGCAGACTACCCAAATGTAATGACTGCAACAGTGAAACATGAAGAACATCAAAAGGAGAGACAACAATGTTAAAGGGAGACAACAGAAATAGAAGGAAATAACTGAAAAACAATTCATCTTGTGACAACATTCACTAAAAAGCCTGGCATTTACATGCAAAATTCCTTAACACTTTGTTGAAAAAAACTTTTTTTTTTTTTTTTTAAATGTGGCATCTGAGGGAAGGATATTTAAAATTATTTTCTCCAGACGTACACTTTGTAGCTGTCTTAGGTACTCTTTCAAGGGGGTGCGTTCTAAACAAGGCATGCTTGTCTGATTACAGAGGCAGAAGCAGCCACCTTAGTAGAAATATCTATAAGCGTCATAATCATATTTGACTGTTAGCTCATTTTCAGGAACATCTGAGGTAGCATTAAGAACCTTGTTTAAAGCCTACATCTGAAATTTCTTGAGATTAAACACCTTTTCTCCAAAACTCTCTAAAGGATACAGTTATGAAGTTTAGCTGGTACCAGCTTAGAGACTGAATGCATCCAGTGAGATAACAGCAAGGTCAACCACTAGATTAAAGTATTTAAATTTATCTTGTATCCCAGAGAGCTCATCAGGTTTACTAAATGCTAGTGACTGAGAATAAGGGTCTATCAAAGATGTCCTCCAGTGAGTCTGAAATTAACAGAAGGCTCCATACACCATCAAGCCAATTACCTTTTCTGGAAGTCTTAGTTTTTTCATCTCTCCTTAAAATGAACCCCCATCAAATTACATGTTTCACCAAGTAAGACATTCTTCAAAGGAAAGAGAGATGATAATGAATCCTCATCATCACACCTGAGGGAGATACAGGCGAGCAATTAAGAGCTTCCTTTCCACTTCCTCCTCCTTGATGTCAGATTAAGAATTGCTTGGAAACATTATCTTTCCATAATAGCAGTACAGGCTATATATTCCAGTAGTAGATGGCTCTCCAAGCAGATTTGAAGTGATATGAACTTTCTTCCATACCGTCATATATTCTTCACTGAAATAGCCAAACTAATCAATACAACAAAGGCAGCCCCAAAGATATTCGAAGAGAAACACAGGCAAAAGTAATCAGATATGGAAAATTTCACAATACAAAAACCAAAAAGAGGGACTGTAGAAAAGATAATCAGTAAAGTAGATCGCAATGACAGTGTAGAATCTTCAAAATACAGAAACATTTCTATAATGGGGCCAGGCCAGGCCCGGGGGGGGGGGGGGGGGGACAGCGTCCCTGTTATAGAAGGATGTAGCAATCCACAAAAATCACAAAAACTGATAGGCCAAAGAGCCATAAAGATGGTAGAGTGGACTACTGAGGATAACAGAAATTATGTTACTATTCTACAAAAAGCCCAGAATTTCCAGACACAAGATATACAAAAAGATTTAGACAGAAATTATATGAAAGAAAAATACTTCCACAAGAAAAACTGTCAGAAGCCTCAAATAACAATGTGTCCATTAACACAACAGATTTGTGAAAAACAGTACAAAGACCAAGAAACTTGGAGATGTTTGGAAAAAGAAGCATCTGAGAAGTGTGAAAACATAAGCAACAAAACCTAGAGATATTTAGAGAGTATAAAAAAGAAATATGGGCATGGGAAAGAGACACTGGGTATGGTGCAGTACTTGTGCAAAGACGAAAGCCAAATTATTCAATAGAAAGAATACTCAGAGAAATGCAGGCAAAGGCATTCAGATATGAAAAATTTCACAAAGACGGAATGTAGAAAAGATTAGCAAAGCAGAAGTTAAAAAATAGAAGTTGAAGTTATGGAGTGCCTGCAAAGTGAAGGATTATTTGTGTCCAAATAAAGTCATAATAGAGAACTGTAAAAACGGGAAGAATCTAAGTATGTCATGGATGGACTATAAATAAGCATTTAATAGTATCTCACATTCATAGTTAAGAGTGTGCTTAAAATGTACAACATGCATCCTACACTGAATTATATTACAGTGACCATGAAACAGTGGCAGACCACTCTGCAATTAAGCCACAGTAAAGGGCAAATTATTCTAGGGATAAAAATCCAAAGGGGGATATTCCAGGGTGAGACTGTCACCTCTGCTATTTTGTCTTGCCCTTAAACCATTAAGTGGTCTACTTAACAGATGAGGCCATGGCTACAATTTGGCTCCTAGAAAACAAGTATAAATACTCATCTTCTCTGTTGTTTTAAAACTGTATAGCTCATCAGATGAGGAACTGAAAGCACAAGTGCAAATTGTCAACTTTTTCAGATGATACAAGAATGTCATTTGGTCTTAAGTGTGCAAAAGCAGCCCTTAAAGCAGTAAAACTGCAGCACCAGGAAAACATCAGTTTGGGACAAGAATGTGATATAAAAGAACTTGTGCAAAAGGGAGTGTATAAATATTTGGCAATTTATGATGGATCAACAATAAAATGTGAACAAATGCAAATAAAACGTAGTAAGGAGTACTTTACAAGACTTAAATTAAGCCTAGAAACAGCACTGATGTCAAGGACCAAAACTCAAGCTATAAACCAATTTGCTCTTCCTGTCCTAACTTAGTTTTGGAGTGATTGACTGGCCCCAAAATGTGCTACACAGATTACATAGAAAGACAAGGATGGTTCATGCTCAAACAATTTATAAAAATCAGTGCACACCAAGATTATATACTCCTTGAAACTAATTACATGTATAGATCTACAATTGTGAGACTTGACACATCTGTAGGACCTCACAGGACCCAAACATAGTGAAAGATTTGAAACATGAGGACAATAAATCTAAGATAACTTCCCTGTTTAGTCTAGCAGCATATAAACATCAAGCAGGAATGGAAATCACACCAGAAGATAAATAAAAGTCAAGAGGCAATTGAATGTGCCAAAAAATAACAAAAAAAAAAGAGTATAAGGTGAAGGATCAGATGAGAAGGCAAGAAATGTGGAAATTGCATATATGTAGTTACAAGTACAGAAGACTTCTGGAAGAACCTCATGCTGATCAGGATCGAACACAAAAATGGTTAAGGAAAGGCAAATTCAACTCAATAGATGAAAAGTTAATACTGGTGGCCCAAGATTGTAAACCAACATGTGTGTAGTCTAAGTCCATTGAACATGTGGGAGAAACAGACAAATGTACGTTTTGTAAAACAGAACTGGAGGAGAGAGTCACACACCTCATTGTTGGTTGTGACATATAAATGGCATGAGGACCGTATACTGAAAGGCATAATAATGTGGCATGACTGTAGCACTAAGAATTGTGCAAACATTACGGTACTGAAGTAGCTGAAAAGCACTGGACACCGGAACCACAAAGTATCATAGAAAATTAAATCTACATCACATAGGCTCACCCATTACCAACAGTTAAATGATAGACGTGAGAAAACCAGATATAGTGGTCCATGAAAAGATGACAAAAGTAGCACTGATAATTCAAGTCTCTACATCCAGTGAATAGTGCCTTGCATAAAGATAGGCACAAAGTCACAAAATATCAGCATTTGCAGGCAGAAATAACAGTAATGTGTTAGAAAGCTACCCAAGACTGTTCCAATAGTAGTAGGAGCAACGGGTCTCAAAAAATAATCTAGAATCGTATTTAGATTTATTCCCAATTCATGCAAGTCCATATGAATTGCAGGAGTCGTCAATTACTGGGTACATTACGGGTGCTACAAAGAGCACTACTGGCTGACATCAAAGACTGAAATAGTAATTTCATGAACTTTAACCATACTTTGACTTAGGAATGGGGTCCAATCCGGTCATGGTAACAGAAACCCAAAAGACTTGGAGAAATTAAAAACAGCCAAATTAATCAACACAAAAAAGGCAGCCCCAAAGACATTCGAAGAGAAATACAGGCAAAGGCATTCAGATATGGAAAATTTTATAATAAAAATATAAAATAATCAAAAATGTAGAAAAAGATCTGTAAAGCAGAAGTTAAAACAAATAGAAGCTGAAGTTATGGAATGCATGCAAAGTAAAGGATTTGTTGAGGAAGGTCTAACACAGGTTGCATTACAGCATGATGGAACAAGTCCCTAAAGTAAGGATAAACGGGAAGATCAAGAGACATCTGAAGAAATATGGACATGGGAAAGAGAGATTTAAGATGTACTATTTATGCAAAGTAGAAAGCAAAATTAATCAATGCAAAAACAGCACCAAAGATATTTGAAGACAAATAGAGGCAAAGGAATCAGGACATATAAAAACTTTACACTGCAAACAAATAAGAAATAGGAAAAGTAGAAAAGAATGGTAATGGAGAAGTTAATGAAACAGAAACTTGAGGTTATGGAGTACCTATGAAGTGAAGGATTCAGTGTAAAAAATAGAACTCAGAAAGCATTACAGCAGGATAGACCAGACATCCAAATTAGGGAAAACCAGTGAAATGGGAAGCAACTGGGTAGTTGCCATATGAAATTATTTTGGAGCCTTCCATAGGAAATCAGTATAAACATTAACTTGAAGCTGGACGGTAAGGGAAGGAACAGGAAAATGTGGCTACTTTGACGCAGTCAATGTTGACGGATGACAGGATAAAATTGGAGAATGTACCACAGGAAGATGCTACAGAACTCTCTATAGAATGCCTGCATAACATGGAGAACAAAAAATATGCCCTCAGTTTAGAAGAAATCGAACAGAAGAGTTGCTTGATTTAAGAGAGAGAGATGTATTAAGATCAATGAAAGAGACTGCAGAAGGTCAATAAAACCCCAAAAAGTTAGAAGTCTGATAAAACAAATTAACACTAATTAGGACTGTCCAGAGAGATCCATGCGATACAACAGAAGTAAACAGGATAGATTACTATGCAGCCAAATTAATACCAGGAAGAAATTCTACCACAAGAACACAGGGTAGTAAGGGAAAGGAAGGGGAGAAATTGAATACCATAATGGAAGTAATGAATAGAGAAAACTATTAAGCAATTAAAACGAAGCGTCACTGTTTGAAGAGTACAGAACAGGGAACAGATTAACAAAAATAGAGAGACAGATGTGAAAAGCAATACACAGTATTATCAAGCAATACACAGGATCTATCGTGCACAATTGCAAATAAACTAAAAATCTCAGCACAGGCAGAAAAACTTATACGATACACAGATAAATGTAAAGGAAAAGTACAAAATAAGCAGTTTACTGATGACCCCAAAAAGTTCTCTCTAAAATTGAGAAACAAGGCAAAAAGGAAATGAAAGACCACCCAAAATAGAACAAATAGATACATTTTAGAGAAGTATTTATAAAGATCCTGCGGAACATAAAGATACTAAATGGATACAAGAAGTAAAAAGAATAAGAAATTCAAAGGTACAGGACATGAAATGGGATGAAGTAAACCAGAGAGATTGAGATAAAGTTAAAAAAAGCCTCCAACTGGAAAACCCCAGGCCCAGATGCAGTACCTAACTTCTGGCTAAATGTATTAACATCTTAGCATGAAGATTTAGCCATGAGTAAGAAAGTACAGGCTGTACTTGCAGGAAATCTTTAACAGTTTGCATAGATTTAGCTTCTTCCTCCATCTTTTTAAGTACTACTTTTGCTTTGTTGCCAAACAGGCGGTCTTAGTTTAAGGGAGCATTCAGCAATTTAGCTTGGACATGACCTGGCAAAGATTGCTCCTTAAGCCAAGCATGCCTTCTAAGTACAGACCCAGTGACAGCAGCATTGCAAGATGCCTCTAATGAAGCAAAACCTAATTGCAAAGTATGTTTTCCAACTTGTTCAGCAGAATGCATTAAATCCTGTAATTCTTTATTTTCAGCAGAGTCAGGAATCATCATCATTTTCTGTTTAAGCAATCCAATAATATGCTGCTGATACTTTAACATATGAAACTGGCAGTTTAAGGCCCTAATGGCCCAAGTTGCAGAAGTGTATACCTTCTCACCCCATCTATCCAACGCCCTGGAGTCTCTATCAGAGGGGGTAGGATTTTTGGCAGTAGTGGCCTTAATGCCCTTGGGTCCCTGTGAAACAGTCTCAGGATCCGCAGTAGGATTTTTAAAGAGGAACTTGTGAGAGTCAGGCACCCTGTAATACCCATCAGGTTTTTCTGGGAGCAGGAGGTTGAGAGTCAGGGGCCAGGCGAGATTCCGAGAAGGCTTCATCTGCCATGTCCAGTACAGGAGGTATAGCTAAAGGCCTGTGAGTAATCCTGGCTTTCCCAGTGGAAATGCTCCCTAAAAGTATGCAAGGTTTCACCAAAATAGAAATCCTCTGAAGGGGAAGCAGAGGGAATAGAGTCCTCTGCATCAGAATCTTCATAGGTAGATAAGGGCAAATCCTGGTCATCAGAGAAAACAGAAATTTCAGAATCCTGATCAAAAGAATCAGAAGGAAATTCAGTCCTAGGTCTCTGAGGGGGAAGGGTGGCCTGAGTAATAAGGCCTTCAGCCATTCTTATTTGTTTTTTAGGCATAGGGGCCTGACCATGCTGTCTGGGCATCTGTTTTCTAGGCATGAATAGAGTTTTAGGCCTTGAAGAAGATGGCGTTGGTTTAATATGCAAGTCATTAGGCCTGAATACACCCTCAGAAGCTGGTGCCTGCACAGCGGCTCCAGACCCATCCAAGGTAGAGACATCCGCATGTTCCACAGTCAAAGAAGCATCTCGCGGCATACCGGACTCCAAATGGGTCTCAGTAGAGGCCTGCGAATCTGAAGTAGTGGGCATCAGGGGGCTGCAAAAGCACCTCACTGAGTACTGGCGAACTGGTGACTAGCGTAGAAGTGTCGTTGGCAGTTTTGGACCTATGCAGTCTGTCTCTGGTCTACCTTTGCATTTTTTCGGAATGTCGGTGGTCAGGTGGCTTACCAAAGCCATTTCTGGATAAGTGAACAGAGTACCAAAATATTTAGATGCGTAAATGAGCTGACGAATAGTACGAGGTTTGAATAAGGAAAAAAAACAACAGAGAGGTACATCGTGGTCTGGGCCTTAGCAAGGAATGTAGTATGAATGAAAATCTTTGAGTATTTGCTTTCCACAAGAAATACAATTGTTAACTTTTATTGACATCGGTTTAGAGCAAGAAAAAGGATCGCCAATGGGGTACTTAGCTTAGTAGAAGACTTCGGACCTGAAACTCGAAAACGAAAATGTCAGAAGTCGGCCAATCGGAACTTGCGAACTGCTTCGGGCACCGCATGGCAAGAAAGACTGATGTAATGGCATTGGCTGCATGCTTTATACCCCCGACTACCTCATGTCATGGAAGATGAGACAGCAACAGACGCAGGACCCAAGACTTTGAAAATTAGGCCAACTAAGGGCTACTGCAAGCAGATAACCCAAATGTGATGACTGCAACAGTGAAATATGAAGAACATCTATTTATATGCACACACTGAACAGACAACCTGGTCAACAGGAAAAACAATGCTCCTACTTAATAGTTAAGCTGCAAGTTACCCTAAAAATGAAGGATCAATAATTTGCTTTCTGATGACGTAGAACTATACACCGGAATTGATGCCACAGTTTATAGTCATTTAGAAGAAAATTCAATCATGGCACTAGAACAAAAGAGAAATAAAGTCATATGGGACAAAGGATCATTTGTTGCTAAAAGTCATAATGGAGAACTATAAAATGGGGAAGAATCTAAGTATGGCATGGATTGACTACAAAAAAGCATCTGACAGTATCCACATTCATGGTTAAAAGAGTGCAGTGCTTAAAAATGTAGAAGATACCCCCCTACACTGATCGACTACGTTACAGTGACCATGAAACAGTGGCAAACCACTTTGCAATTAAGCCATGATAAAGGGTAAATCATTATTCCAGGGATAAAAATTCAAAGGGGGATATTCCAAGGTGATTCTCTGTCAGCGCTGCTATTGTGTGCTACCCTTAACCCATTAAGCTATCTACTTAACAGATTAGGCCATAGCTTTAATTTGGCTCCTAGAAAACAACGAAATGTAAAGACCTCTCATCTTCTCTTTGTCGATGATTTAAAACCGTATAACTCATCAGGTGAGGAATTTAAGGCACAACTGCAAGTAGTCAAAACTTTTTCAGATGATATAAGAATGTCAATTAGTCTTGATAAATGTGCAAAAGCAACCTTTAAAGTGGGAAAACTGCATCACCGAGAAAAAAATAAGTTATGTACTCACCATAACGTTCCATATGTGTTGTCCATTTTAGACTTCACTCTTACTAGGTTGGGTTCCGATCCTCCGATCCGTCTCGGCCTTTATTATACATGCTCGAGGTCTTCTGCCAGCTTGTGGCTAAACCTTATCCCAGCATGCACCAGAAGCTTCCCCCCAGATCTTTTCTGCCCTCAAAATAAGGATACAAAAGTATCAGAGAAGCAACACAGTCAGATGAAGGTGGTCAGAGTTTAAGGTAATCCAACTGTACCGACTCTGTCTTTCAGGAGTAATAATAGTAGGGGAAGGAGGGTGGGATGCAAGAATGAAGGCGAAGATAAACACACAAATTCTTTGTGTGACGTTGTCCTATCTCGCCTTCATTCTTACTAGGTTGGGACAATATCCGTAGCACCGCTCGTCTTGGGTGGCTCAAGGGAAAATATACCTCAGAATTGTGGAACCAAAAGAGGCCCTGTTTCTGGAGAACAAATCGACTTTGTAATGAGTGATAAAGGTATATGGTTTTACCCATGCTGATGCAGCACAAATGGTATCAATTGGCAATTTAGCCGGAAATGTTGGAGAGGTTGCAACGGCTCTTGTAGAGTGGGCTTTAACTCTTCTGGGGAGATCTCTGTTTTGAGACTTGTAGATAAAAGTTATGCAATCTGAAAGCCATTTTGAAAGTGTTATCTTAGAGACCGGGGTGCCTTTCTTTGAGTCTGAAAAGGAAATAAATAGCTGATCAGATTTTCTAAACTCTTTAGTTTTGTGTAAATAGAAATGTAACTGTCTATGTACATCTAAGTTGGTGTAAAAAGAAGTTATGTACTCACCATAACGTTCCATCTGAGTAGTTATACTTCATTTTTCTGCAACCTGTGGGTATCCGGATCTGTATCAGATTCGAGCTGGCAACTTTTTCTCTAACATCTGCTCCAAGCTCCGACCTCCTCCCCTTACCCATAATGCTCTACCATCTCCTATATTCCCTCAGATAGAGTTTGCTGCAACTAAAAACATAATCAACTCAGCCCAATGAACCAAACCTGAAAGACAGGACAAGGTCCGGGGGACGGAGGGAGGGAATGTTGTAGAAAAATAAAGTACAACTACTCAGATGAAACGTTATGGTGAGTACATAACTTCTTTATCTGAAGTAGTTAACTTCATTTTATCTACAACCTGTGGGACAGAGTCGCCAGCTACTCCAATCCTGGGAGGCCTTTATGGAAGGATATTCCTGAGCACCGCAGTGCCAAAGGATGCTCTACTCCTTGAAATCAGATCTAATTTGTAATGGGAAATGAAGGTATGTGAAATGGCCCAGGTCGCTGCTGCACAAATATCGTCCAAAGGCACCCTAGACCAAAAAGCAGCAGAAGTCACCATGGACCTGGTAGAGTGAGCCTTAACAGTACCAGGAGGAGATAAACCTTTTGCTTTGTAGGCATGTGAAATATAAAGTGTGATCCATCTGGCCAAAGAAACTTTAGAAATCGCTTTTCCCATAAATGCTTTGGAAATGGAAACAAACAATTGGTCAGTCTTGTGGAAAGACTTTGTTCTATGAAGATAAAAACAAAGCTGTCTATGAACATCTAACAAATGGAGTTTGTATACACCTTTATTTTGAAAGTTAGGAAAGAAAACAGGCAGATTAATGGACTGGTTTATGTTTGCTTCAGATGCCACTTTGGGTAAGAAGGAAGGATTAGTACGGAGAGAGACCTTATCCTTGTAGAAGACCAAATATGGAGACACGGCAGACAGAGCTTGAAGCTCAGAAATCCTCCTAGCAGATGTAATGGAGACTAGGAAAGCGGTCTTCCAGCACAAAAATTTCAAGTCCACCGAAGCTGCAGGTTCGAAAGGAGGAGCCACCAATGCCTGTAAAACAAAAGGTCCCAAGGAGGCACTGAATCCTTTACAGGTGGACGTAACAGAAAAGTACCTTCAAGAAAAGCCTTAAAATACCTAGAGGAGGCTAAGGCAATGTTGTCCACCAATGTGAAAATTGGAAATGGCTGCCAATTGTACTTTCACTGTGGAGGAATTAGCTCCTTGCTGAAAGATGCCAGACAGGAAATCCAACACCGCTGTAACGGGATCTAGTTTTCTCTGTGAGGCCCAAATGGAAAATCGCTTCCCATTTACTGCAATAAAAAGTTTCCTAGTGAAGTCTTTAAGAGACACCAACAGAATGGATTTTACCAGGGATGAAAGACCGGGAGTCCTGGCAATTAACAGAACTGGAGCAACCAGGCTGTCGGCTTGAGGCTGCCCAGATTGGGTGGACAGGCCCCCGACGGATGGGAGATTAGATCCGGGCAGGGATCCAGAACCCACAGGGAGCTAAGAGATGAGACCAAAGGAATGGGAATCAAACCTGACGAGGCCAGAACGAGACAATGAGGATCACTTTGCACTGCAGTCGGCAAGCTTTCTGAAGAAACTTCGGAATGAGTGGCAATGGTGGATAAGCATACAGAAGACCTGGGGGCCAAGCATGGACCTACAGCGTCTCTGGAGACTTCCCCTGGTGAGGGAATCAGAGCGAAGAATTTGCTGCACTTAGCGTTGGAAGGAGATGCGAAGAGATCACAGTAAGGCTGACCCCATGCAAGGAAGATCTCCTCCACTACTGACTGTTTCAGAGACCACTCGTATGGCATCAGAATGGCCTGACTCAATCTGTCCGCTAAAATGTTGGAGCACCCCGGGATGTGCGTTGCTATCAGAAACCAACCGGTGGAGATCGCCCATTCCTACACTTTCATGGCCTCACGACATGGGGGGTAGGATCTGGTTCCCCCCTGCTTGTTGATATACCAGACAACAAACATGTTGTCTGACAGAATTGCAATCAATCCGAGGGGGAGGACAGTGTGAAATGCTTCCAACGCTAAAAGCACTGCCCTCATCTCTAGAACATGTATGTGCAACTTGGTCTCTGGGACCACATGCCTTGGAATGTGCTTCCCAAACAGTGTCCCCCCAACCGAGTTGGGAGGCGTCCGTGGTCTTTGTGGCTTGGACTGGAGATGACACGAAGGGGCATCCTTCTGATATCTCCATTGAACTTAACCACCAAAGAAGTGACGTCCTGCAGACGTGACTGATCTTGATCGGAAATTCCATGGGCAGGTCTAGCCAAGACCATTGAACAGCCAGAGTCCATTGAAGAACCCTCATGTGAAGGCGTGCACAAGGGAGAATTGATATGGCGGCAGCCATGGAACCCAGAGCCCGGTGAACCTCGCTCGCCTTTGGAGACTTGGAGTACGCTATTTGAGCTATGTGGCGCCTGAGGTTTAGGATCCTGTCTGGAGTTAAGAATACCTTCATCTGTAAAGTGTCTAGCTGTGCCCCAATGAAGTCTAGAACTTGTACTGGTTGCAACTGGGATTTCTGGGCATTGACTGAAATTCCCAGTAGACCTGCCAACCGAATGAAATAATCTCGGGCCAGACAGGCAATGCTTGTTGGGTGCAGCGAAGAGCCAGTCGTCCAGGTATGGAAACACCTGAAGCCTCAGGTAAGCCGCTACAACTGCAATTACCTTGAACACCCTAGGGGCTGTGGTGAGACCAAAGGGTAGGGCTCTGAACTGAAAAAGACTGGCTCCCAGCCGGAAGCGCAGAAACCTCCTGGAGCTTCTGTGTATTTTGATGTGGTAGTAAGCATCCTGGAGGTCTAACAAGCACATCCAGTCGCACTCTTGGAGATGAGGTAGAATGGACTGTAGGGTGACCATCCAGAATTTCTGTTTGGCTACAGACAGGTTTAATGTTGACAGGTCTAGAATGGGCCTGAGGTCCCCCGTCTTTTTTGGCACCAAAAACAACTTTGAGTAGACGCCTGATCCGGACTGATCGGGGGGACCTGTTCGATGGCTCATTTGAAAAGCAGCTTTGAAACCTCTAGAGCTGCGGCCTTCCTGTGAGCGGGTGGAACATCCGGGAGGTATTTTGGAATATTTGAAGGGGCAACAAATTGGATACAATAACCTCTGGATATCTGTAAAACCCAGCAATCTGTTGTAATGGACTCCCATGCCGCTGGGTGTAAGAACAATCTTCCCCCGACTGCCTCCAGAGTAGGACAGTAAGGCAACCCCTCAGGGCTGGTGACCGGGTCCATCAGAAAAGGGTTCCCTAGACTCAAAATTCCTGGGACCCCCTCTACCTCTGGGTCAACGACTATCCTGTCCCCCTCTGCCTCTGGGGGAATAGTTGTCCTGAGAATCCCGGGAAAACTGAGATTTCTGGAAGCACATCTTCTGCCCTCTGATTCCTAGAGAAGGACTGCTGAGGGTTAGAGAAGTGGATCACAATGGCAGACGTCTTCCAGTCCTTTTCACTCTGGACAAGTGTGTCACATACTGTCTTCCCAAAAAGGGAAGAACCGTCATAGGGAGCACTGAAACGACACCTTGAAAGGGTCCGCAAACTGACGCAACCTGAGCCAGGCATGACGCCTCATGGCTAAGTCTGTCCCAGCCACCCTAGCTGCTCCTTCCGTGGCAAGGGAAAGGAGTCGCATCGATGTGTTTGAGACTGACTTCAGAGCAGACATTTTCTCCAAGAACAACTGCCTGTCCTGCGGTGATAAAGACTCTGCGGACGACTCAACAATTCCAAAGTGAGGTCCCACCGAAGCCGGATCACATGTGGCAAATAACTCAGCGCACGGATGGAAAAGGTTGCTGAGGAATAGCCGCGCTTCCCAAAACCTATCCACCGACCTGGACTCCTTGTCTGGAGGGTGGACTGAGGAACTCTCCTGTGCTAGTTCCTTCTTTGTGGCTGCTGCCACCAACCTAGCATCAACTGGGGCTCCTTTCGACCAAGGTTGTCTGTTGGAAGGGGAAGATAAAATCTTGTCAGGGTGTTTGGGGATGGGCTCTACGGTGTCAGGCTCCTTCCATGCCCTCGTGGTGATAAGGTTCACTGGCGGGGACACCCAGGAAGTAGATGGGCCCGTGCCAAAGGCCTCCAGGAACACTGACTCATTCCCAGAAGGTTTTGGGGCTGACCAACCTCCCCTCTAGCAGAGGATCTCCATAATTTCTCCAAAGGAAACGTCTTCGGGAGGTGACCTGGGGGAACCCTCTCCATCTAAGTCAGTGTCCGTAATGAGGGACTCAAGGAAGTCCAAGTGCCTCCTTTTGCACTTGCACTTACAGTGAGCCCTCTTCAGTGGTACTCTCAGAAGGGGATTTGTGAGCTGCAGAGGTTTCCTCAGGGAAATTAACCTGGGTATCCTCTGGCACGGGCTTGTCCCTGCGACAGGATGAAGGGAGTCATTGCCAAATCCAGGGGGGGCTTGGGTGGTATATCCGAGGTGATGGGCTGGGGTCCCAATCCCTGGGAGAGAACCCTCGCCACCACTTCGAAGGCTGCGGGAGAGCGGACCTCCTTAGCACCCAGTAAGGAAGAGGCCCTCCCTGGATTTGAAGCAGGGACCGGAGCTGAAGCCAGGGTAGCCTGAGGTCCGAGGGAACAGATCAGATCCGAAAAGGTCAGAGCTGAAGAATCCATTCCCCAGGGTCCGACTCCCTGTCCACGGCTCCAAGAGTCACTCGGATCCGAACAAGTCGGATCAGAGGAACTCAAGGTAACTGCCGGAGTCTAGGTTGGAGGAACTGTCGGCGACGAGCTACCAGCTCCGAAAACCCCCGGATCCAAGAGCCCCGAAGCATGGATCGGGAAAGGAGAGATGGGGCGGAAAAATTAATGGAGGTCCCCCCTACAGAGGGAGAGGGTCCTGGCAAGACTCCCATCTGAATTTGGGTCTGAATTAATCTCCGCATTATCCTGTCCATGTCCGATAAGCTCCAAGTTGACATCAAAGAGGCCACCGACTCGGATCTGGCTGGTCGGCGCAATGGGGAGGAAGGCCTCGGGTCCGACTGTTCCAACCACCTTAGGAAGAGAGGGAAGAACAGCCACCTGAGAAGCCCCTCAGCCTGGCCTACTTCCCCTTGAGGATACATCCTGTAACAGTAAAGTCTCTCCCTGAGACTCCAAAGAAACACCTGGCAAAACCTCCGGCTCCACTGGAGCCTTCTAAAGATCCGACGCCTGGGACTGTCGGTTCTTCCACTCTAGGCTTTGCTGCTTTGTCCTTGCGCTTTTTGGCAAGCGGCGCCGGAGCCTCCGACGACATTTTATAATTACAACGCTTCCCAAAACTAACCTGGCACAGTCTAACCTTCTCTTAATAGTGCGTTTGTTAAATCTAGCACAAGAGCGCATCCAACAACGCCGTGCTCAGGCCCTCTAAACAAGGTATACACAAAGTATGGTAATCCCTATGAGGTATCTGTTTCCCACAAGAAATACAGTTATTCACTTTTTCTGACATCCGTTAAATACTGAGGCAAGAAAAACCAAAATATTCTAACGGGTACTTAGCCAACTTTGATTCGGTCTGAAACTGACTTCAGAAACTTTCAGAACGCCAACCTGCACTCGCAAAATTGCTTCTGCATCGGACCATGCGGCAAAAAAGACTGAGGATATGACGTCGGTCATGCGCATTAGTACCCTGACGTACTGACGTCAGTCTAATGCGCCCTGACCGACGTCAGCCATATACTTTGGTATTCGGGCCGACTGGACAGCGGACTACCCAATAGTTAGGACTGTAGCAATGTGGAATGAAGAACATCGTTCCATATGTGTTGTCCATTTTAGACTTCACTCTTACTAGGTTGGGTTCCGATCCTCCAATCCGTCTCGGCCTTTATTATACAAGCTTGAGATCTTCTGCCAGCTCGTGGCTAAACCTTATCCCAGCATGCACCAGAAGCTTCCCCCCAGATCTTTTCTGCCCTCAAAATAAGGATACAAAAGTATCAGAGAAGCAACACAGTCAGATGAAGGTGGTCAGAGTTTAAGGTAATCCAACTGTACCGACTCTGTCTTTCAGGAGTAATAATAGTAGGGGAAGGAGGGTGGGATGCAAGAATGAAGGCGAAGATAAACACACAAATTCTTTGTGTGATGTTGTCCTATCTCACCTTCATTCTTACTAGGTTGGGACAATATCCCTAGCACCGCTCGTCTTGGGTGGCTCAAGGGAAAATATACCTCAGAATTGTGGAACCAAGAGAGGCCCTGTTTCTGGAGAACAAATCGACTTTGTAATGAGTGATAAAGGTATATGGTTTTACCCATGCTGCTGCAGCACAAATGGTATCAATTGGCAATTTAGCCAGAAATGTTGGAGAGGTTGCAACGGCTCTTGTAGAGTGGGCTTTAACTCTTCTGGGGAGATCTCTGTTTTGAGACTTGTAGATAAAAGTTATGCAATCTGAAAGCCATTTTGAAAGTGTTACCTTAGAGACCGGGGTGCCTTTCTTTGAGTCTGAAAAGGAAATAGCTGATCAGATTTTCTAAACTCTTTAGTTTTGTGTAAATAGAAATGTAACTGTCTATGTACATCTAAGTTGGTGTAAAAAGAAGTTATGTACTCACCATAACGTTCCATCTGAGTAGTTATACTTCATTTTTCTGCAGCCTGTGGGTATCCGGATCTGTATCAGATTCGAGCCGGCAACTTTTTCTCTAACATCTGCTCCAAGCTCCGACCTCCTCCCCTTACCCATAATGCTCTACCATCTCCTATATTCCCTCAGATCGAGTTTGCTGCAACTAAAAACATAAATCAACTCAGCCCAATGAACCAAACCTGAAAGACAGGACAAGGTCCGGGGGACGGAGGGAGGGAATGTTGTAGAAAAATAAAGTACAACTACTCAGATGAAACGTTATGGTGAGTACATAACTTCTTTATCTGAAGTAGTTAACTTCATTTTATCTACAACCTGTGGGACAGAGTCGCCAGCTACTCCAATCCTGGGAGGCCCTTATGGAAGGATATTCCTGAGCACCGCAGTGCCAAAGGATGCTCTACTCCTTGAAATCAGATCTAATTTGTAATGGGAAATGAAGGTATGTGAAATGGTCCAGGTCGCTGCTGCACAAATATCGTCCAAAGGCACCCTAGACCAAAAAGCAGCAGAAGTCACCATGGACCTGGTAGAGTGAGCCTTAACAGTACCAGGAGGAGATAAACCTTTTGCTTTGTAGGCATGTGAAATATAAAGTGTGATCCATCTGGCCAAAGAAACTTTAGAAATCGCTTTTCCCATAAATGCTTTGGAAATGGAAACAAACAATTGGTCAGTCTTGTGGAAAGACTTTGTTCTATGAAGATAAAAACAAAGCTGTCTATGAACATCTAACAAATGGAGTTTGTATACACCTTTATTTTGAAAGTTAGGAAAGAAAACAGGCAGATTAATGGACTGGTTTATGTTTGCTTCAGATGCCACTTTGGGTAAGAAGGAAGGATTAGTGGAGAGAGACCTTATCCTTGTAGAAGACCAAATATGGAGACACGGCAGACAGAGCTTGAAGCTCAGAAATCCTCCTAGCAGATGTAATGGAGACTAGGAAAGCGGTCTTCCAGCACAAAAATTTCAAGTCCACCGAAGCTGCAGGTTCGAAAGGAGGAGCCACCAATGCCTGTAAAACAAAAGATCCCAAGGAGGCACTGAATCCTTTACAG
The DNA here is from genome assembly GCF_019279795.1 of Protopterus annectens. Lineage (NCBI taxonomy): Eukaryota > Metazoa > Chordata > Ceratodontiformes > Protopteridae > Protopterus > Protopterus annectens. The sequence goes on from NC_056749.1 coordinate 598,160,784, forward strand.
GTGGACGTAACAGAAAAGTACCTTCAAGAAAAGCCTTAAAATACCTAGAGGAGGCTAAGGCAATGTTGTCCACCAATGTGAAAATTGGAAATGGCTGCCAATTGTACTTTCACTGTGGAGGAACTAGCTCCTTGCTGAAAGATGCCAGACAGGAAATCCAACACCGCTGGAACAGGGGCTGTAACGGGATCTAGTTTTCTCTGTGAGGCCCAAATGGAAAATCGCTTCCCATTTACTGCAATAAAAAGTTTCCTAGTGAAGTCTTTAAGAGACACCAACAGAATGGATTTTACCAGGGATGAAAGACCGGGAGTCCTGGCAATTAACAGAACTGGAGCAACCAGGCTGTCGGCTTGAGGCTGCCCAGATTGGGTGGACAGGCCCCCGACGGATGGGAGATTAGATCCGGGCAGGGATCCAGAACCCACGGGGAGCTAAGAGATGAGACCAAAGGAATGGGAACCAAACCTGGCGAGGCCAGAACGAGACAATAAGGATCACTTTGCACTGCAGTCGGCAAGCTTTCTGAAGAAACTTCGGAATGAGTGGCAATGGTGGATAAGCATACAGAAGACCTGGGGGCCAAGCATGGACTAGAGCGTCTCTGGAGACTTCCCCTGGTGAGGGAATCAGAGCGAAGAATTTGCTGCACTTCGCGTTGGAAGGAGATGCGAAGAGATCACAGCAAGGCTGACCCCATGCAAGGAAGATCTCCTCCACTACTGACTGTTTCAGAGACCACTCGTATGGCATCAGAATGGCCTGACTCAATCTGTCCGCTAAAATGTTGGAGCACCCCGGGATGTGCGTTGCTATCAGAAACCAACCGGTGGAGATCGCCCATTCCCACACTTTCATGGCCTCACGACATGGGGGGTAGGATCTGGTTCCCCCCTGCTTGTTGATATACCAGACAACAAACATGTTGTCTGACAGAATTGCAATCAATCCAAGGGGGAGGACAGTGTGAAATGTTTCCAACGCTAAAAGCACTGCCCTCATCTCTAGAACATGTATGTGCAACTTGGTCTCTGGGACCACATGCCTTGGACTGTGCTTCCCAAACAGTGTCCCCCCAACCGAGTTGGGAGGCGTCCGTGGTCTTTGTGGCTTGGACTGGAGATGACACAAAGGGGCGTCCTTCTGATATCTCCATTGAACTTAACCACCAAAGAAGTGACTTCCTGCAGATGTGACTGATCTTGATCGGAAATTCCATGGGCAGGTCTAGCCAAGACCATTGAACAGCCAGAGTCCATTGAAGAACCCTCATGTGAAGGCGTGCACAAGAAAGAATTGATATGGCGGCAGCCATGGAACCCAGAGCCCGGTGAACCTCGCTCGCCTTTGGAGACTTGGAGTACGCTATTTGAGCTATGTGGCGCCTGAGGGTTAGGATCCTGTCTGGAGTTAAGAATACCTTCATCTGTAAAGTGTCTAGCTGTGCCCCAATGAAGTCTAGAACTTGTATTGGTTGCAACTGGGATTTCTGGGCATTGACTGAAATTCCCAGTAGACCTGCCAACCGAATGAAATAATCTCAGGCCAGACACAGGTGATGCTTGTTGGGTGCAGCGAAGAGCCAGTCGTCCAGGTATGGAAACACCTGAAGCCTCAGGTAAGCCGCTACAACTGCAATTACCTTGAACGCCCTAGGGGCTGTGGTGAGACCAAAGGGTAGGGCTCTGAACTGAAAAAGACTGGCTCCAAGCCGGAAGTGCAGAAACCTCCTGGAGCTTCTGTGTATTTTGATGTGGTAGTAAGCATCCTGGAGGTCTAACAAGCACATCCAGTCGCACTCTTGGAGATGAGGTAGAATGGATTGTAGGGTGACCATCCGGAATTTCTGTTTGGCTACAGACAGGTTTAATGTTGACAGGTCTAGAATGGGCCTGAGGTCCCCCGTCTTTTTTGGCACCAAAAAGAACTTTGAGTAGATGCCTGATCCGGACTGATCGGGGGGACCTGTTCGATGGCTCATTTGAAAAGCAGCTTTGAAACCTCTAGAGCTGCGGCCTTCCTGTGAGCGGGTGGAACATCCGGGAGGTATTTTGGAATATTTGAAGGGGCAACAAATGGGATACAGTAACCTCTGGATATCTGTAAAACCCAGCGATCTGTTGTAATGGACTCCCATGCCGCTGGGTGTAAGAACAATCTTCCCCCGACTGCCTCCAGAGTAGTACAGTAAGGCAACCCCTCAGGGCTGCTCACCAGGTTCATCAGAAAAGGGTTGCCTAGACTCAAAATTCCTGGGACCCCCTCTACCTCTGGGTCAACGACTATCCTGTCCCCCTCTGCCTCTGGGGGAATAGTTGTCCTGAGAATCCCGGGAAAACTGAGATTTCTGGAAGCACATCTTCTGCCCTCTGATTCATAGAGAAGGACTGCTGAGGGTTAGAGAAGTGGATCACAATGGCAGACGTCTTCCAGTCCTTTTCACTCTGGACAAGTGTGTCACATACTGTCTTCCCAAAAAGGGAAGAACCGTCATAGGGAGCACTGAAACGACACCTTGAAAGGGTCCGCAAACTGACGCAACCTGAGCCAGGCATGATGCCTCATGGCTAAGTCTGTCCCAGTCACCCTAGATGCTCCTTCCGTGGCAAGGGAAAGGAGTCGCATCGATGTGTTTGAGACTGACTTCAGAGCAGACATTTTCTCCAAGAACAACTGCCTGTCCTGCGGCGATAGAGACTCTGGGGACGACTCAACAAATTCCAAAGTGAGGTCCCACTGAAGCCGGATCACATGTGGCAAATAACTCAGCGCACGGATGGAAAAGGTTGCTGAGGAATAGCCGCGCTTCCCAAAACCTATCCACCGACCTGGACTCCTTGTCTGGAGGATGGACTGAGGAACTCTCCTGTGCTAGTTCCTTCTTTGTGCCTGCTGCCACCAACCTAGCATCAACTGGGGCTCCTTTCGACCAAGGTTGTCTGTTGGACGGGGAAGATAAAATCTCGTCAGGGTGTTTGGGAATGGGCTCTACGGTGTCAGGCTCCTTCCATGCCCTCGTGGTGATAAGGTTCGCTGGCGGGGACACCCAGGAAGTAGATGGGCCCGTGCCAAAGGCCTCCAGGAACACTGACTCATTCCCAGAAGGTTTTGGGGCTGACCAACCTCCCCTCTAGCAGGGGATCTCCATAATTTCTCCAAAGGAAACGTCTTCGGGAGGTGACCTGGGGGAACCCTCTCCATCTAAGTCAGTGTCCGTAATGAGGGACTCAAGGAAGTCCAAGTGCCTCCTTTTGCACTTGCACTTACAGTGAGCCCTCTTCAGTGGGAGACTCAGAAGGGGATTTGTGAGCTGCAGAGGTTTCCTCAGGGAAATTAACCTGGGGATCCTCTGGCACGGGCTTGTCCCTGCGACAGGATGAAGGGAGTCGTTGCCAAATCCAGGGGGGCCTGGGTGGTATATCCGAGGTGATGGGCTGGGGTCCCAATCCCTGGGAGAGAACCCTCGCCACCACTTCAAAGGCTGTGGGAGAGCGGACCTCCTTAGCACCCAGTAAGGAAGAGGCCCTCCCTGGATTTGAAGCAGGGACCGGAGCTGAAGCCAGGGTAGCCTGAGGTCCGAGGGAACAGATCAGATCCGAAAAGGTCAGAGCTGAAGAATCCATTCCCCAGGGTCCGACTCCCTGTCCACGGCTCCAAGAGTCACTCGGATCCGAACAAGTCAGATCAGAGGAACTCAAGGTAACTGTCGGAGTCGAGGTTGGAGGAACTGTCGGCGACGAGCTACCAGCTCCGAAAACCCCCGGATCCAAGAGCCCCGAAGCATGGATCGGGAAAGGAGAGATGGGGCGGAAAAATTAATGGAGGTCCCCCCTACAGAGGGAGAGGGTCCTGGCAAGACTCCCATCTGAATTTGGGTCTGAATTAATCTCCGCATTATCCTGTCCATGTCCGATAAGCTCCAAGTTGACATCAAAGAGGCCACCGACTCGGATCTGGCTGGTCGGCGCAATGGGGAGGAAGGCCTCGGGTCCGACTGTTCCAACAGCTCTGGGGAGAAATGAGGAGACCAGAACCATGGAGAAACAAGCCTCATGGTCTTAGAAGGGGGACTGAGAAAGCGCCCCCCTGTCTGGGCATCTCTTGCGATGTCTGTCCTTTCTCTTCTCCCTATCCTCTATGCGCCTTTATTTTTCTTTTTCCTTGTCAGCCACACTGACTGTAGATTTGTCCTTAGTAGACCCATCACCAGAAGAAGAGAGAGATTGAGTCCCTGTCTGGGTGGGAGGTAGAACACTAGAGACCGAGGCTGAGGCAGATTCCAGCATGGCAGCAAGGAGAAGGCCTTTGGCTACTAACTTAGCCTTCCGATCCCCAAGGGCCCTAGGGTTAAAACCGGAACAGATAGCACATGAGTGGACAAATGTGCCACCCCCAAGCAAAATCACACAGTGTGAGGCCATCAGTCAGCCGGGGAGAGCTTATGGCCACACTGTACATGTTTTTGAAAACACGCTTCGGCTGATCAGACATAGTCCTGCACCCAAACGTAACAAGTGCTCACTAAACAAGGTGAGGAAGGGAAAATATTCACTCAAACACACACTAGATACAAGTAATAATGCTTACTATCCCCTAAGCTCAGAGCAGCAGAGACCACGATGCACACTACTGGAGTGGCAAACGAGATCTGAGGGAAGATAGGAGATGGTAGAGCATTATGGGTAAGGGGAGGAGCTCGGAGCAGATGCTAGAGAAAAAGTTGCCGGCTTGGATCCGATATGGATCTGGATAACCACAGGCTGCAGATAAAATGAAGTTAACTACTTCAGATCATGTATTCTGCCCTGTTCTTGTAATTTGGGAAGAAGACTGGCAGCTCTATAGTTTGGTTTAAATTTGACTCAAGATATTTTTTGAAAAAAAAGAAGGGTTTGTTCTTAAGGACATCCTGTCCCTATGGAAAAGTAGGTATGGGTGTTTTAAAGACAAGGCTTGCAACTCTGACACTTCTAGCAGAGATGACTGCTATCAAGAGAATAGTTTTCCATGTCAAAAACTTGAGTTCGCAAGTTGATGCTGGCTCAAAAACAGGAAGAATTAAATAAGACAGGATGAAATTTAAGTACCATGGTGCTGAAGCGTCTCTAATAGTTGGTCTTAGTAATAAAATATCTTTAAGGAATGGTTTGCATTGTCTGAGACAACGTTGAGGCCAGATTCACCTAGATGAAAATTGGAGATGGTTGCTAGTTGAACTCCAATGGTAGCTGCAGCTGCATCTTCATTTAATAATTTTGCTAGGAATTCTAAAATGGAATTAACTAGGGAAGAGAAGAGACCAATGTGGTTATGAGAAGCTCATAAGGAGAACCTTTTCCATTTGCTTCTACATATCTTTCTTGTTGAAGCCTTATGAGAAGAAATTAGGACGCGTTTAACTGATGGAGAGGTTAGGAAACCTGGCTATTGTTGGAATTGAGCAGCCAAGCTGTCACAGTTTGATGGTCTGAAGGGAAGGAATGAGCATTCCTGAAGCACGAGTCAAAAGGTCTGAATCTGGGTCCAGAATCCAAGGCTCCTCCCAAACAGGAGGCCACAGGAAGGAAAAACAGATCTGACGAGGCCAGTACATCAAGTCCCCTTCCAAGCAACTGGCTTTCTAAAGTAATTGGAGTATTAGTGGAAAGGAAGGAAAAGAGTAAAGGAGACCAGAGGGCCAATCGTGAACAAGTGCATCCCTTGGTGACTCCCCAGGAGGGGGAAATAAGGGCAAAGTAGCTGCTGCATTTGGCATTCATGGATGTCACAGCTAGGCTGGCCCCATTTGCGGAAAAACTTTTCCACTCCCTCCCATTTTAGGGACCACTTATGAGGCATCAGAATCAAACTGCTGCTTCTGTCTACTACTGCATTGGATTTCCCCAGGATGTACATTGCTATAACAAAATGATGGGAGGAGGTTGTCCACTGCCACACGCTTAGGGCCTCTTGACAAAGTGGGTAAGATCTGGTTCCTCCTTGTTTAAGTACCATACAACTGACATGTCTGTCTGTACTGCAATATTTTCCAGCGGAAGAGAGTCCTGGAATGCTTGCAACGCTAGAAGCACCGCTTTCATCTCTAGGACACTGATGTGCAAATGGGCCTCGCGATCCTGCCAAGTGCCTTAGATGGTCGTTCCTAGATAAAGCCCCCCTACCCTGAGAGCTGTTCGTGGTCACTGTGGACAGTGGTTAGGGGAAGTACAAATGGTCGAGCTGGAGTCACTCGAGTGGAATAAAGCCACCAACGAAGGTCATTCTTGCAAGTTTATCTTGAGACATTGGTAGTTCTTGCATCGACCACTGAGTGGACAGCATCCACTGGAGATTTCTCATGTGCAGACGTGCTGGGGGATCAGAATTATTGCTGCTGCCAAGATTCCCAGGGCTTTTAGGACCATTTTTGCTTCAGCTTTTCTCTTTCTCAGAAGATATGAAATCTGGTGTCTTAGAGCTTGAATTCTTTCTGGACAGAGTCTGGCTGTCATGTTTGAGTTTAATTCTGCCCTATGAATACCACATGCTGAGAAGGCAGTAAGGCAGATTTTTCACAGTTTTATTGTAATTCCTAGGTGAGAGCAGAGTTGCAAGGTTGTGTCTCTTGCTTTTATTAGCAGATACTTGGTTGCGGCAGATAGCAGCCAGTCTAAGCACAGAAACACCCAGAATCCTACGAGTCTCAAGTGAGCTGCAACTATTGCCATACATTTGGTGAACACTCTGGGGGGCTGTAGTGAGGCCAAAGGGCAGAGCTTTAAATTGGTAGTGACTGGTGCCCAGTTGAAAGCGCAGGTGTCTCCTGCATCACCTGTCCATTTTTATGTGGTAGTACACATCCTGGAGCTCTATAGGGCACACCCAATCGTCTTGTCGCAGAAAAGGGAGTACTGGACTACAGTGCTACCATCTAGAAATTGGACTTTCTTACTGATTTGTTTGAATTGCTGAGATCTAAAGTGGTCTCCAGTCCATGAAAAGAATCTTGAGTAAGTTCCGGATCCTATTTGGGCTGCGGGGATTGTATGGATGACTCTAGCAACTTTTGTATTTCTAAAGTTGCTTGTTCCCTATGACTGGGTGGAACGTCCAGAATTTTTTATCTTTGGAACGGGGAAGGAAAAGGGTATGGTGTAACTTCTGGGTATGATGCTTTGTACCCATTTGTCTCATGTGTTGCCAGGCTTCTGGGTACAAAGATAAGCGACCACTGACTGCCTCCAGAGATGGACAGACGGGCCTCCATTCATGACCACTTAAAGGCTTACCAAAAAAATAATCTGTTGCCCTGAATCTGCAGAACCCCCCAGTCACATAGTCAACGTCTTCCGTTACTACCCCCCTGGCAAAAGGTTCAACGTGTGTCTTGAAAAGATCTCAGATTTTCTGAACCACATTTTATCCCTTCCTTTCTGACCTTTGGGATAAGATCTAGTAGGCATGGAAAAACGGACTTCTACAGCAGACAAGAGTCTTTCCTTCCTGCTCATACCTGGTTAGTCTGTCCTTGACTTTGGGCCTGAACAGAGATGACCCATCAAACAGAGCATTCACAAAGGAAGATTTAAAAGGCTCCGCAAAGTCACACAAGCGCATCCAAGAATGTCAATTTAGGGAAATTCCAGAACCCGCTGCTCTACTTGTTCCATCCGCTACATAAGAAATCAGTCTCATGGAGGCATTGACAACTGAGTTTAAGGCAGAGAGCTGAGAGGATACTTTGAGACCCCCTTCAGCTACTGAACCTTGGAGTGAATTTCCTAGCTCTTTCAGGTGGTCTCTCTGCAACCTAGTAAAATGAGTGAGGTAATTCAGTGATCTGCGGGAAAAAGTCAATGAAGAAAATGTGCGCTTTCCTTATCTGTCCATTGTCTGAGACTACTTGATCGTGGGATGGACAGAAGTAATCTCAGAGTTCCTTCTTGGTGGCTGCTGCCACAACCATAGCATCTACTGGGACTCCCTTGGAAAGAAAGGTCTTGTCTGACAGGAATGTGATAAATTTGTTTGGCCTCCAAGGAACAGATTCCACTGAGTCTGGAGACTCCCACACCTTCCGAGAAACTAGGTCCATATGCTCATCGGAATGTGGAGACACCCATGAGGTGGAAGGGTGAGATCCGAAGGCCTTCAGGTATACGGACTAGTCTGTTGAAGGGTTAGTGGACTTCCAGCCACCTCTCTGCATTAGCATTTTCAGGATGTCTCCAAAGGAGACATCAGGAGGTAACCATGGGGACCCTTCAGCTTCGAGGTCTGTATCAGAAGGGATAGACTCCTCTGACTAGTCTAAATGCTTCCTCTTGCATAATCTCTTTCGAGGGACCACTTCAGAGGGGTACTCTGGAGAGGTTTCAGAAGAATGAAGGGTGCCCTGTGGGGCATCCTGAGGCCTAGGATCTCTGCATCCCTGTGGATGCAAGGGTATAGGGGTGGACACCGGTGCTTTTGGGGGTAGAAAATCCAGACATGACAGCAGAGCTGTCAGTGGAAACAGCACTCTCCTCATCACCTCAAAAGCTTCCTGTCCCTGATCCGAGAATATCCCTGGATCCGAAGAAGCCGAGGGAACCACCAGAATAGAGGACGATAGGCCCGAGATAGGAACACAGCTCACCTGAGCCGATGCCCTAAGAAGCAAAGCGGGATCTGACAAATGAAGATTTTTCAGATCCGATAGGCTTCGGATCTGGTGTAGAGGTTTTTGAAAACTTTTTTTATGGTTCCAATAAGGTAGAAGAGAAGATCTCTTCCCAGACTTGTCCTATTTTGAAGTGGGAGATTTGTCAGTATTAGATGAACCAAAATCATCTTCTAAAGCCTCTGAGAAGGGGGGGGGGTTAATAGTCCTTTCAATATTAATTTGTTCTTTCTCTCCAGGAGTGCTCTGTGGTTAAAAGCATAAGAAATAGAGCACGACTCCTGAAGATGGACAGCTCCAAGGCAATAGACGCAAAGCACGTCTATCACTTAAGGGCATTTTCTTCGCACAGCCCTCACATTTTTTGAAACCCATTGGTTTTGAATACTTGGTTAACATTTTACATAGAAAAGAATTAGGAAAAAATAGCTGGACAAAAAAGGGGGAAAATAAGTTCTCAACTTTTTTTTTGTTTGTTTTTTTAAGACTAAACACCAGAGTTATTCAAAGTAAAGAGGGGAACAGAGGGAGGCACAGCCCTCTAACCTAAATGGGACATACCCAGGAGACAGAAAGGGGGAAGAGAACGCCCTCTAACTTAAACGGGCTAAAAGGAAAAGCAATTCTCTAAATGAAAAACTGTCTTCAAAGGGACTTCAGAAGGTAATACAAAAAACAGGAATATGAGCCCTCTAACTTAAAATGGGCTATTTATGTTTTGAAAGGAAAAGCGGAGAGAAGGCCTGAACAAAAAACGGCTAATAGAAAACAGCCACACACACAGAAATAAAATTATTCAGTAAATACTAATGTAAGGATAAATAACAGACAAAAATAACTCTTTTTAAATACAGAAGTAGAACTAAAGATACTTACCCAGAGCTAGCAGAACGAGCACCAGGTCTTGTTTAGCGGCAAACGAGATCTGGGTAAGGCTACTGGTGCATGCTGGGGTAGGTTTTAGCCATGCGCTGGCAGAAGACCTCGAACTTGTAGATAAAGGCAGAGACGGATCAGATCTGAACCCAGCCTAGTAAGAATGAAGGCGAAATACGATCACATCATCAGTTTGGGAAAAGAATGTGATATAAAATAACGAACAAACGCGTGCATAAATATTTGGTAAATGAAGGATCAACAATGAAACATGAAGTGCGAATAAAACTTGGGAATTTTTTTAGAAGACAAATTAATCCTGAAAACAGTTAACATCTAGGAGTAGTATTCAAGCTATAAACCAATTTGCTCTTCCTCCTAACAGCTCTGGAGTGATTGACTGCCCCAAAACGTGTTGGATAGATTAGACAGGAAAACGAGGATGAGTCATGCTCACCAATAATTTATAAAAATCAGTGCATTCCATGATTATATATTCCCTGTTCCAAAGGCGGTATGGGCCTCCTAGAAATTGATTACATGTATAAATCTGCAATTGTGGGATTGCACAAATCTGCTGACCTCAACACCCAAATGTAGTGAAAGTTTTGAAACATGAGGAAAATAAATCTAAGATGACTTCCCTGCTTAGTCTAGCAGAAGCATATTGGTGTCAAAACAGGAATGGAAATCAAACTAGAAGTAGATAAAAATCAGGCAGCAACTGAATGTGCTGAAAAACAAAAGAAAGAACACAAGGGGAAGGATCAGATGAAAAGGAAAGAAATGTGGAAAATGCATATAGTTGCAAGTATAGAAAACTCCTGGAAGAACCTCATATTGGTCAGGATGGAATGCAGGAATGGTTATGGAGAAGTGAATTCAAACCAAACGATGAAAGTTTAATATTGGCGGCCCAAGATAGTGGGCTACATACACTGGTTTACAAAGTCCATTGAACAAGTGGGAGAAACAGACAAACGTAGGTTTTGTAAAACAGAATTGGAAACACTCGCACACCTTGTTGTTGGTTGTGACATACTAATGGCACAAGGACTGTATACTGAAAGGCATAATGTGCCAAGACTGCTGCACAGGGTTTTATGCAATCATCACAATACTGACGTAGCTGAAAAACACTGGAAACATGAGCCACAAAGCATCATAGAAAATTAAATCTACATCACATGGGATCAGCCATTACCAACAGTTCAAAAGACAGATGCAAGAAAACCAGATATAGTGATCCATGAAAAGACGACAAAAGTAGCACTGATCACGCTACACCCAGTGACTAGTGTCTAGCGTACAGAAAGACAAAAGGCATTTATATCAGGATTTGCAGGGATAAATAAAAGCAATGTGCAAGAAAGATAGCCAGACAGTTCCAACAGAAGCAGGAGCAATGGGTCAAAAAAAAAAAAAAAAAAAAAAAAAAAAAAATCTACAATCGTATTTAGATGCGTTACCAATACATGTAACTATATGAAATGCAGTAGTAGTCATTACTGGGCATATTGCGGGTGCTGCAAAGAGCACTTTTGGCTGACATCAAAGATTGAAACAATGCTAATTTCATGAACTTTAATCGTACTTTGATTTAGGACTGGGGTCCAATTCCAGTCATGGTATTAGAAACCCAAAAGACTTGGAGAAATAAAAAAAAAAATTATATATAGTGAAATGGCAGTGGAGTTTTTAACTAGATTGTTTAATGAAATCTTGGAAAGTGAGAGGATGCCTGAGGAATGGAGAAAGTGTTTTGGTACCGATTTTTAAGAATAAGGGTGATGTGCACAGCTGTAGTAACTACAAAGGGATTAAATTGATCAGTCACAACATGAAGTAGTGGAAGCTAGGTTAAGAAGGGAGGTGATGATTAGTGATCAGCAGTATGGTTTCGAGTAAGGAAAGAGCACTACAGATGCGGTTTGCTTTGAGAGTGTTGATGGAGAAGTACAGAGAATGTCAAAAAGAGTTGCATTGTGTCTGTGGATTTGGAGAAAGCATATGACAGGACGCCTATAGAAAAGTTGTGGTATTGTATGAGGAAGTCGGGAGTGTCAGAAGTATGTAACAGTGGTACAGGATATGTACGAGGGTAGTGTGACAGCGGTGAGGTCTGTGGTGGGAGTGACGGATGCGTTTAAGGTGGAGGTAGGATTACGTCAAGGTTCAGCTCGGAGCCCTTTCTTATTTGCAATGGTGATGGACAGGTTGACAGACTACATCAAACAGGAGTCCCCGTGGGCTATGATGTTTGCAGATGACATTATGATCTGTAGTGAGAGTAGGGAACAGGTGGAGGAGACCCTGGAGAGGTGGAGATATGCTCAAGAGAGAAGGGGAATGAAGGTCAGCAGGACTAAGACAGAATATATGTGTGTGAATGAGAGGGAGGATAGAGGAATGGTGAGGATGCAGGGAGTAGAGGTGGCGAAGGTGGATGAGTTTAAATACTTGGGTCAACAGTTCAGAGTAATGGTGAGTGTGGAAGAGAGGTGAAGAAGAGAGTACAGGCAGGATGGAGTGGGTGGAGAAGAGTCTCAGGAGTGATTTGTGACAGACAAGTACCAGTAAGAATGAAAGGGAAGGTCTACAAGAGGGTAGTGAGACCAGCTATGTCATATGGGTTGGAGACAGTGGCATTGACAAAAAGGCAGGAGTCAGAGCTTGACATGGCAGAGTTGAAGATGTTAAGATTTGCACTGGGTGTGAAGAGGATGGACAGAATTAGGAATAAGTATATTAGAGGGTCAGCCCAGGTTGGAAGGTTTGGAGACAAAGCCAGAGGCAAGATTACATTGGTTTGAACATGTGTTGAGGAGGGATGCAGAGTATATTGGGAAAAAGATGCTAAGGATGAAGCTGCCATGCAACAGGAAAAGAGGAAGACCTAAGATCAGGTTTATGGATGTGGTGAGAGAGGACATGCAGGTGGTTGGTGTGACAGAGCAAGATGCAGAGGACAGGAAGAAATGGAAACAGTTGATCTGCTGTGGCGACCCCTGATGGGAGCAGCCGAAAGAAGACGATAGATAGATATATATATTATATACATATACATATATCAAAAACAGTAGGAGCTAAAACACAGACAGGGCAGACACTCCAGCTGGGTACATAAGGTCTAGTGTGACAAGTGTAGGAAGTTCAGTCATCTTAAGTTTCTTTCATACAAAGTAAAAAAATTGTTTCTTCACCAGGTTCAAAAAGCATTTGTACAAAAGCGACAATATCCAAAGAGAGAACACTTCTGGAAGCAAGCCCCCTCCCCCAAGCCATATGCAGATGCATGGATACTAGCAGCAGGTTCACCCACAATAGTTCATTCTACAGAAGCCTAGAAATGTCTGTGATACCTATATTCATTAGCCACTGAAGAGACAGCACCAGCTTGGGATACCACAAAAGGAGCCAATGAGCTGGGGACAGGCAATGCTGTACTGCTACAAGGCCAATTCCCTCTGGCCTTCATACAACTGATGAGGACACAAACATTTCACATACTTCCATGCAGAAGCATTTACTGCTATTTTATCAATTTCACATTGTTGTTAATGTTTGCTTACACTTTCAGAAGCTAGCTCTCCCTTGCAAAAAGGATGGCTACTTCTTACTCTAAAGCTAAAAGTTTACTTACACTGAGAATGCCTTAGGATTTTTAAAGGCTTACTAAATCAAAGTATAATGAAAATCACATACTTTATAATTAATGTCAAAGTAGAGTATAGGTGCTAAAAGTGAACATCTTCAAAATGTATCTGGTGACGAAAGGCTTACTTACTGGTGACCCATCCAAGGGATGACATCAGACTTGGAAATATTTCTAAAATCACAGACGTGAAGATTAAAAATGGGAGCACAGGAGACACTGTAAAAATAGTACGCTTTCAGTCTAAATACTTATCGCACCTCTGGAGGCAGCCTTCTGATCAGACAATATAGAAAAAAAATAAACTGCAAGGATGACTCTCTCCTATATACTGTGTGTCCTAATTTTGTTCTGCAGTATGAGAAAAGACTAGCCCATTGACAGGGATGTCCAAAGCTTGGAAGTCAGCCTGGATGATCAGAAGTTCACCTGTAGTGCAATTTCCAGCATTATAAATGATTCTACAGTAGTGATCCTTCCAATAAGCATTTATTTTCTCAGCTTTGAATTAATGTCTTTAATACAACCTACTGCTTTAAGTGACAACTTTTGCATAGGCTGGCCCCTTTGTTAGGATTCCCTTCACTAACAACACTGCTAACCAAGTGTCAAATACCTCTCTGGAGTTTTCCAACATTTTCTTCTTGCACTGGTTAACTGTGGCATCACCCAAAGACAAAGTACTTCTAAAAGTTATTCACTCAGTCAACATGTTGTAATTAACACTTCTGGTATCTACAGCTCCTTGCCTCGTCTATATTTCATCTTTGTACTGCATTTCTGTAAATTAAATGAAATCTCAAAGGTGCCTTGTACAAAGGCTTTCAAAATATGCATCTCAGCGTTTGTCTTTTTCAATTCATCATCTGTAACACAGCTTTTCACGGAATTAACAGCTCCTCATTATCAGTGTACTTCTTATGTGAATTTGTAAATCCTCAACCCTACTGGTGCAGTTTTCTGTGGATCACAGCCCTTACATCATTCTATCAGCCACTTGTAACAACTTGGTTACTCATTTCAGTCTTACAGCAGGGAACGTGAAACTACTTTTTTGGCATCACAAAACTATTTCTATTCACATTTAATTTCATAGGCTACATCATGCTCGAACATCTTTCACAGAGGCACAGTTATCTCAGACATATTAGGCATAAACTTTAGAAGACTGCACCATTCTTAGACTCTCTAATACTTGACTATCTTCTGCCTTTGGGTATCTGTACAAATTCCTTTAACTTCCTGATGAGGCTTCAGGCCTTCTATTATAAAACTCTTGTATTTCAGGCTTGTCACTATTTAGGCTTGTCACTCTATTTACGTTTGTTCTTAATGAACCTGAAATTGTGCTACCCTGCTGTAATTCAGCAGATGGATCACTCTCATCATGCTCTTATGTCTGACCCTGTAGTAAAGGATCATTAGTTATGTTCACAATACCTTTCAAACCTTAACTAGTGCAGTGATCTAGAACACTTCTGGATTTGATTAAGTGTCGAAAGAGAGCCTGTGGATGCTGTACCTTCTTCACGGTAGATACAAAACAAAGAAAAAAAAGTTATGTACGTAACAATATTCCATCTGTGTTGTCCATTTTCATTCCTCCTTGACTGATTGGTTCAGATCAAACTCAACTGTTGTAAAAGATTGTGGCAACCTTGAGCTCTCGTGCTTCTCCCTTACCCAGAATGCACCACCTCCCTTTACCTCAGATCTTGCTTGCAGACTATAGCAAAAGACTAACACTGATACTGATGTAGAAAAAAAATTAAAGCACAAATCTATATCTGGACTCATAAAAGGCAAGGAAAAGACCCCAAAACTGTCTCTATCCACTTCAGACAACACTGGATGGGGAGTAGAGGAGGAATGAAAATGGACAACACAGATGGGACTAAGTACAAAACTTCTTTATCTGATGCAGTCAATTTTCATTCCATCCTCGACTGACAGGACAGAGTTCCCCAGCTATTATAATTCCAGGGTGGCCTCAAGGAAGGATATTTCCTAATCACCAGTGAGCAAATGAAGCCCTACTTATAGAAACCAACTCTAGTTTATAATGAGAGATGAAGGTGTGAGGTGAAAACCAGGTTGCTGCTGCACAAATATCCATAGAAGCTCTTGAATGAAAGGCTGGGGAAGCTATCAATCTTGTAGAATGAGTACGCACTTGCTTAGCTACACACAAATTCAATTTATCATAAATGAAAGAAATGCAATTAGTGAGCCATTTGGCTAGGGAAACTAGACAGAGGTTTGGCCCAATTTATTTTCCACAAAGGAAACATAACTGATCTGACTTTCTAAAGTCTTTTCTTCTGTCTAAGTAGAAATGCAATTGCCTATGCACATCTAACGAATGCAACAAATATTCGCCTTTGTATAATTTGGGAAGAAAACTGGTAGGTTGATAGATTGGTTAATGTTGGATTCTGATACAACTTTGGGCAAAAAGGATGCATTCATTCGTAATGTAACTATCTTTATGAAAAATTAGGTATGGAGGTTTCACTGATGAAGCCTGAAATTTATCTGGTCAAAATAATTACCACCAAAAAGGTGGTCTTCCAAGACAAAAATTTGAGATTGCAAGTATTTGCAGGTTCAAAAGGTGAAAGAACCAAAGCTTGCAGCACCAGAGTAAAGTCCAACAGTGGAGTAGGATCGTTTAAGTCGTGGTCTCAACAGAAGTGTTACAAGTAGAACGGTCTTACTAAGTTCATGTGAAGCAAGGGAAGAGCCATCAAGATCAATATGAAAATTGAAAATTGCTGTTAAATGAACCTTTGCTGAGAAAGAACTGGCCCCTTGATTAAAAAGTAATAATAAAAACCCTGATAATTTATGTCAGTGCAGAAAAGGATTCCACATCATTCTGAAGTGCCCAATGCACAAATTGTTTCCATTTGCAAGGCTAAGTTCTCCTTGTAGATGGTTTCAGTGAAGATAATAGAATTTGAGAACCGGGGAAGACAGCTTATGTTGTCTGGCTATTACTGGAAATGGAGAAACCAAGCTGTCCGCTTCAGCTTTCGAAGATCTGGATGAAAAGTTTGTCTGGTGAGACAGGAGGTCTGGAACTGGATCCATAATCCAGGGTTGATGAATCAAATGAGGCCACAGGAAGGGGAACCAAATTTGTCAAAGCTAAAAGGGAGCAATGGAAATGACCTCGTTCTTCAACTTGGCAACTTTCTGAAGGAAGTTTGATATCAGAGGGATCCGAGAATAAGCATACAGTAACCTGGGAGGCCAACTGTGGAGAAGAGCATCCCCTCAGACTCCCCCTGTGGGGGGGTTTAGGGCAAAGTAGCTGCTGCAGTTGTTGAGCAGTGGAGATGAAGAGATCGCAGCAAGGCTGACTCCACTTATGGAAAATCGTGTCCACTATTTAATGGTTAAGGGACCATTCGTGAGGTGACAAAATGCACCTGCTCAACTTGTCTGCTAGCACGCTGGTCTTCCCCTGAACGTGCATTAAGAGAAAGCGCTTTAAGAGAATGCTCAATGGCACACTCATAGTTGCTTCTTGACATGGGAGTATGAAATGGTTCCTCCTTGTTCATTTAACAAACCAATGACATACTGTCCCATTTGTATCTCAATAGTACCTAACAAGAGCACATCTTGAAATGCATGTGACAGTAACCGCACTACTCTCAACTCCAAAATGTTGACAGGCAAATTGGCCTCTTTGGGGAACCGCATGTCTTGGACCATCTTTCCCAGGTAATGGCAGCCCCCCCCAAGCTGGGAAGTATCCGTGGTCACTATGGCACTGGGCTGAGGAGGGACAAATGGGATAGCTGTTACTAGATGTTCTGACTGGGTACACCACATCAGATAGTTTTTGCATAAGCTGGTGATTCATTTTGGAACTGATAGAGGTAGCTGAAGTATTGACCACTGAGATGCCAAAATCCACTGAAGAACTCATGTGAAATTTGGCCAGCAGAAGAAAAGTCATCGCTGCTGCCATCAACCCTAGTGCTTACAGGACTGGAAGATCGGGGGACTATGGTACTGCAAACTATCTTGTTGACTTGTAATTAGAAAATATGAAATCTGGAAAGGGAAAGAGAAGCCACTGTTGACTTTGTTGAGAAGCGCCCCTATGAACTCTATAGTTTGAGATGGTTGAAGTTTGACTTTTCTAAATGTATGGTTATGCCTAACCACACACAAATCTGGATTCCTTTTTCTCTTGCCATAACGAGTTGATTCCAGGTCGGGGTGGAAATGAGCCAGTCTAAGTAAGGAAACACCCAGAAGTGCAGTTTCAAGTGAGCTGCTACCATTGCCACATATTTGAACACCCTGGTGGCTGTGGTGAGACAAAAGGGCAGTGTGCTCTGAACTGATGACTGACTCCCAGCCAGAAGTGAAATAATTTCCTGAACCACCTGTTCATTTTTATATAATAGCATGCATCCTGGATATCTACTGAGGGCATCCAATTGTCTTTTTCTAGAAATGGAAGAACTGACTGAACCATAACCATCTGGAACCTTGCCTTCCGAACCAAGTTATTCAGACTGCTGAGATCCAGAATGAGTCTCCTTTCTTCTGAATTCTCTGGCACTAAAAGAACCTAGAGTAATTTCCTGATCCTTTCTGGTCTGGGGGCACTTCTTGGATGACTTGTTTAGCAGCTTCTGTATTTGAAATGCTGCTTGTTCCCTCTGACTGGGTGGAAAGATTAGTTGTGTATAATCTTACTACATTAGACGACCTTCTCTTCTCTGTTGCAGTATTCTTTACATTTGGTTGCTTGCCAAGTGACCTGTCGGCCAGTATACAAAAGTCTTTAGTGCCTAGGGTGGCTGGTACGTTGCAAGTAGTCTATCAGACAGACTTATAAAAGTGACCTACTCATGTACCACCCTCAACTGACTGACCCAGGGAGAATGCTTGAGAAATAAGTATGTAGGCTAGGCACATCCAAGGAAGAACAAAGTAGGAGGTAGGATAGAATACTACAACAGAGAAAAGAGAAGAGAACATCTAATGTTATGGTAAGATTTTTACACAACTAATCTATGTGTTTCTATTCTGCTGTTGCAGTATTCTTTACATGAGGGAAAATACAAAAGCTCATGAAAAGGAAAGGGAGGCGGGTAGGGGCAGAGGAGCTTGCCAGGAAGTCATGGAGAATGGCTCTAGTGAATCCTGCTCTGGATTTAGAAATGTTGTCCTGTTTGCAATGCTTGGGGAAAGTATTGACTGAAGACCAAGAAGATGTCTCCAGAATAGAATTGGTGTCCAGCCCTTTGAAGAAGGCGCCAGAAGAGGCAATTGCTCTAGTGGAATGAACTTTAGCTGAAGAGAGGATGCTCTTTCTACGGTGTACATAACAGAAGGTGATAGCTTTAGAAATTTAGAAATTCAGTTGGAAATGATCCGTTTAGTGACTGGTAGTTCTAGGGCTGTAGGGTGAAAGAAAGCAAACAGCTGGTCTTATTTGCTGATGCTCTTAGTTTTACCCAGATAAAACCTAAGCTGTATGTGTACATCCAAAGTGTACAGAACTCTTTCTCCAGAGTTTTGGGGAGAAGAGAAAAAAGTAGTAAGGTGGATTGCATGGTTGAGAGATAACTCATTGATCAACTTAGGTATGAAGGAGGGATTGGTGTAGACAGGAACTCTCTCCTTATGGAATACTAGGAAGGGAGGGGAAGCCATAAGGGCCTGGAATTCAAAAACCCCTCTGACAGACAGTTGCCAGACAGCACAATAGTTTTCCTGGAGCAAAATTTTAGAGAGGCAGAAGCTGCTGGCTCAAAGGGAGCCAGTGTCAGTTTTTCAAAAACAAAGTTTAGGTCCCAGGGAGGTGCATTTGGTCTCCTTGGGGGGGGGGGGGGGGGATGTGTGAAGGAAGCATCTCAGGAATTGCTTGGCCTCAAATCTAGATGCTAAGGGAGGTGAGAGGCAGACAAGGCAGAGATAGCAGACATGCACTTTCACTGAAGAATGTGTTAATCCAGCATGCAGCAACTCACACAAATAAGACAAAGGATTGTGGGGGCATCCACTGTTAGTGGGTCCATATGATGTGAGACACACCATAATGAAAATCTTTTCCATTTGGGTAAATCAGACTTCCTTGTATTGTGTTTCCTGGCCTTCTGTAGTACTCTAAGCACGTCCCTCTGAAAGAAAGATGTCAAAGGAATTAAGGTCCTATCACCCATGGTGTCATCTGCAGGGTTGACAAGTGGGTGTGAATGAGGGTTCCCTTGTGTTGTGCGAGTAGGTCCACTCTAAGGTAACTTGCGGCAACTGTCCTTGGCTAAATGCAGGAGTAAGGGGAACCAATGGTCTCTTGGCCAAAACGGTGACGAAGATTTTGGTCTGTCCTGCCGAATCTTGAGGACCTTTGGGATGACAGGCAGGGGAGGGAATGCATATATAGGAACACCCTCTCAAAAATTGAGGGCGTTCACCTTCCAGACCAGAGGGTGTGGATCTCTGGCACAAAATTAAGGAAGTTGTCTGTTCAATGATGTAGGCAAAGAGATCCACTTGTGGGGTACCCCATTGGTGGACAATGTCCAAAAACATGTCCCTGCGAAGCATCCCTTCGTGGGGTTGGGTTTGTTTTAGACCTGCTGAGTGCGTCGGCCAAAACACTCATGTTGGGGGGTATGTATACTGCCCTGAAGGGGTGTCTACAGTTTGAACACCAGCTCTCACACTTGTAAGTTTAGTTTGCATAAGAGATAAGACCTGCCCCCCCCTCATTTGTTTACACACGAGTACTGTCATGTTGTCTGCAAGAACTTTTAAGGGCCTTGGGATGAGGAGAGACTGAAAGCCTGAAGTGCCAAGAGTAGTGTTCTCATTTCTTTTATAATGAGGCTATCTTTTCTTTGAGAGAGTGACCAACTGCCTTGTGTTGTCAACACCGAAGGTTGTTCTCCAGCCTGTGTCTGAAGTGCCTATGTACATTTCCTGTACAGGGGGAAGAGGATGAAATGGGAAGTATGGATTAAGAGAGTTGAGTCCACCAGGTTACTTCTTTCTTCAGGCAGGGAAGAAGGGGAATTTGGTACTCCAGTGGGTACACGTGCTGTGTCCTCACAGATTGCAAGAACCACTGCCATCTGCTCATGTGCATTTTTGCCCGATGGAGCATCAGGATGGTGGAGGCTAAAAAGCCCAGGGTCCTGAGAAAGGTCCTGGCTGAAATGTGCATGCTCATGAAGTCTGTTTGAATCCTGCATCCTAGGAAAATATGGTCAGGTGATGGGGTAAGGGTTGATTCTTGGTCATTTATAATGAATCTTAGGGAAAGAAGGATGTAGCTTGTGCAGTTGAGATCCTGCTGTAGCACCTCTGGACTGTCTGCTTGGAAAAATCGTCCAGTTATGGGAAGATTTTGATGCCCTGCAGTCTGCAGAATGCCACCAATGGTGCTAACCACTTTCTGAAAACCCTTGGGGTGGTAGAAAGTCCAAAGGTCAACACAGAAAACTGAGTGTCCAAAGGCTACAGAGATTCTTGGGTATTCCTGTACCTGGGGTGGATAGCAATATGTAGATAAACAGCTTTTATGTCTATTGAAGCCATAAAGGCTTGAGGTAATCAGGGGAAATAAGGTTTGTAAAGCGAGCATCCCGAAAGAGGGAACCTTCAGGGAGGTGTTTAGGTAGGAGAGGTCCAAGATAGGTCTTCAAGGGCCTTCTTTCCTTGGTACTAGGAAAGTACAGTTGTGTACAATTATCATAAATGTAGATGCTCGAGTGTATTCACTGTTGCAGTCATCACCTGTGGGTTATCCCTGCTGTGGTAAGCCCTCGGCCGGCCCGAATACCACAGCCAATGTTTTTCTGCGTTGGCTGCTGTCACTTGATGATGGACGTCAGGTCGCCAGTGCTATAAAGCAAGGCAGCAGACATCAGTTTTGCCCTAACCAGTCAGAAGCCCAGGGAAATATGGTAAGTGGTCCTGGTGGCTAAAAGCCACCAAAAGAAGCTTATGTCTACCTAAAAAAGAGGATATAAGGGGGAAGAAGGAAAGGAAACCAGGACTGCAACAGTGAATACACTCAAATATCTACATTTATGGTAAGTATACACAACTGTTCTATGTTCTTCGAGTTTCTATGTTCTTCGAGTTTCACTGTTGGAGTCATCACCTATGGGAGGATTCCAAAAGCTGAGGAGAGGGGTGGAAGGATTAGATACCTAGGCATGGGTAAGCATGCCCTGCAGAACTGCAGAGGCCAACCCTGCCCTAGCCTTAGAGAAAAGAGGTAGGTGGTAATACTTTGTAACGGTACAGACAGAGGTGCAGGTGGCAATTTCCAAGATGTCCTTGGTGAGAACTCCTCTGAGGAATGCTGTGGAAGTGGAGGCTGCCCTAGTGGAATGGGTACAAATAGACATAGGGGGTGGTTTCCCATGTAATCTGTAGCAGAAATGGATAAAGTGCAATATCCATTTGGAAATGGTTTGCTTGGAAATGGGCTTCCCCTGTGCCCCTGGGGCAAAGTTGACAAGAAGTTGGTCTGTTTTCTTGAAGGGTTTAGTACGGTCCAGGTAGTATCAGAGCTGCCTGTGCACGTCTAGTGAGTGCAGAATTCTTTTAGCCTTGAGGGTTAGGGAAGAAGGTGGGTAGCTGTATGGCCTGGTTGAGAGTCACATTAGATACCACCTTGGGCATAATGGAGGGGTTAAGTCTTCAGAGATACTCTATCTGCATGGAAAATGATACAAGGCTCAATGGTCATCAGTGCCTGAAATTCTGAAACCCTTCTGCCTGAGATGATAGCTAGAAGGAAGCAATCATCCAGGAGAGGTATTTCAGTTCTACAGAAGCAGCAGGTTCGAAGGGTGGTAAGGTTAGTTTTTCCAAAACATAATTCAGGTCCCAGGCTGGCGTGGGTGGCCTTCTGGTAGGTCTGATATTAGAAGCCCCTCTGAGGAATTGTTTAATCAAAGGATGTGAGAACAGGGGCTGGTCTGTATCGAAATGAGCTGAAATGGCAGAGCTGTGGGTTTTAATAGAAGAGAAGGAGAGGCCACTATTGAGCAACTCAGACAGTCCAGGATAAGAGGGATGGAAGGTTGAGGAACTGCCCCCTCTGGACTGGCTCCAGGAGCAGAATCTTTTCCATTTCCCTGCGTAAGACTTCCTGGTGCAGGGCCTTCTGGCCTCTGTGATAATGTCTAGGACCTGTTTGCTTAGACTGGGGGCCCTTGTTTGCTTGAGTATTAGTTATGCTGACAGTCTGCAAGTCTGCAAATCTGCAGCACACCCCCCCCCCCCAAGTCAAGAAGTCTGAGATCAGGAGAAGCTGCCTGAGGGGCTGTAATGTCAGGCTGCACAGTAAGGGGTACCAATGCTGTCTGGGCCAATCTGGAGCAATAAGGATGGCCTTTGGTCTCGCCTCCATTATCTTGATCAGTACCTTGGGAATACAAGGCAGAAGAGGGAATGCGTAGATGGAAAATGAAAATACCAGTCTACAATAAGAGCTCTATGACGAATGGTTCTCGCATTAAATATGGCACAGAACCAGCAGCGGGGGGACGTCGTGGTCTGGGCCTAAATAAGTGACGCAGTATGAATGGAAGTCCTGGTGTGGGACCTGCTTTCAACAGGCAAGAGAAATTGCCAACTTTTTCGGACATCGTTAGTGCAAGAAAAAAGGATCCCCAATGGGGTACTCAGCTTGACCCACTTTCAGCTATAATTCAAACTCTGGTAGTGACAGACGGGCACCCAACTGCTTCTGTATGGCACTGACGACCTGACGTCAGTCATCAAGCGACAGCAGCCAACACAGAAAAACAGATTCTGGTATTCAGGCCAGCCGAGGGCTACCACAGCAGTGATAACCCACAGGTGATGACTGCAACAGTGAAACACGAAGATCAGCCTTGAACAAAAGCTCATTTCTATTTGATGGGCAGGGACATACTGGGTGGTGCCTTGACCCAGAACGGTTCTGCAGCACCAGTGGGAATAGTGGTAGTTGTTCTGAGGGTGTGGGGGATGCCCCTGAAAGGAAGTAGCGACTCCCAGACCACGAAGTATCCCTTATTTATGATGGAAAGCACCCAATAATCCTAAGTTATGCTTTCCCAACCAGGACTTGAAAAGGAGATGTGGGGGGGGGGGGGGGTCCAGATAGATGGATCCTGGTCTGTCTGAAAAGGGATGTTTTGGAGGTGGGATCTGTTGAGGAGTCCTAAAAAAGATTGTTGCCTCTTTCCAGATCTCTTGGTCTTAGGTTGAGATGGTGTGGATTGCCTCTTGACAAAGGCTGGTTTGGAGGGATAATTTCTCTGGAATTTTGGGACAGGAGATACTAGGAGGTATTTAGGTCTTTCATCTCCTTCCTCTTCTCTTATAAAGTTTTCAAAAGCTCAGCAGCCACAGGGCCAAACATAGCTTCATTTGCTAAGGGAGCATCCATCAGTTTGGGTTAGATATAACCTGGCAAAGACTGTAGTGTCAGGCGTGCAAATCTCCTAAGGACAGACCCAGAGGCCGCATCATAGCTGCATTTAAGTGCCTGGTGATCTGGAAAGTAGTAGCCAGTATGGATAAAGCCAGAGTTTTATTCTCGGATTCGGGTAGGTCAAAAATGTTAAGACAACTGTGACAAGAGCTCTGAGTATTTTGTCATAGTGGCTTGGTAGTTGATTGCCCTAAACGCAAGGGTGGTGGATGTATATACTTTTTTGCCTAGCCTCAACAAATGCCTGCCGTCGTTGTCAGAAGGTAGCATAGAGATAGAGAGAAGCCTTGAGGGCTTGTCAGTGATCACAGTGATGACCAATGAATAAATACAGTCTGCAGGCACCTTATAAAATCTGCTTTTTTAGGTGCAGGAGGTTGAGAGTCAGGAAGCGTGCTAGAGAATGCAAAAGCATCTAAGGCGGCAGGAAGAATTGGGGGGGGGGGATAGCTGAGGGACTGGGAGTGCCCACTTGCAGAAGGTCATATTAACATTTTTGGATAGCTATCATTTCAGTGCATTTCCACTTGAAATGTTCCTGCATCCTGGTCAAAGTGTCTCTAAAAGTAATCTCCTCTGTTGGAGAGCAAGTCCCATTAGAATCTTCTCGAGGGGAGGCAAAATCTAGTGGAGAAGGAATCTGGGTTGAATAAGCTAGTGACTCATTAGAGGAGTCATCCTCTTAAGATGATGATTCTTCTCTTACCCTCTTTTGAGGGGAAAAAGGTCAGGAGGGTATAGGACCTGTAACCCCTGGTGGAGGTCCCAAGAGACAGAGTATTGAAGATGCTTTGGAAGAAAGCTTGCCAATCTTTTTAAGGATTGGAAGTAGGGAAGACATGTTTAGTATTCTGTTTCTTTTTACTGGGAATATCCATTCTGTGGACTGACGGTGGGCTGGATATAGGCCTACACTCAATGTCTGAATCCACCTCCTCCTGCACAAGGATGGTTGAAATCCCTTGAGGGCCTTCAGAAATAACGAGCCAGGGTTGCCCTCGAACTTCCAATGTGGATGCATGTGTTACCTTAGAGGACGTGCTGCTATCCTGTTCCAAGTCCATCTCCGTTACAGGTTCTGCCTGTGGTTTGGACGATGACCCTGAATGAATCTCCGGACTACTGATCATCTTAGGAGAGACATCTGGCCCTACAAGTGCAGCCAAGGCTTCCTGTCTGGATTTCTTGGCCTTCTGATTCACAAACGACTCTACATCTGAGCCACAGGGACCCACCATCGTTTTGATTTCAGTCGCTGATTTTTTAGATACATGGAAAGAGAATGAAGTCTACTCTATAGGGTTTCGGGACGAACAACTGGCAGATAGGGCGGGCCTTATGGTCATGGGAAGAACCAAGACCAGAAAAGACATGGTTGGTGGTGGTTCTTATGTGAAATTTTATAGTATAACAAAAAGGGACACCAAACTTCTATAACAGGATACAAATCAGTTTCCAGTTTGTTCATTTGTTTTCGAAGTCAGAGTGCCTTTTTTCACATTTTTGCTGCTCTTTAGAGGAATAAATTAGAAGCTGTTTTGTATCCTGTTGGAAGTCTGGTGCTTCTTTTTGTTATACTAAACAATTGGACTGGCTCAGAATTCTGGTGCAGCCACAGATAGCTCAGTATTTATTCATTTGTTTTTGAAGTCCGAGTGCCTTTTTTCACATTTTTGCTGCTTACATGGAATCTTATGTCCACACTGACATTTGCCCTTCTTGGATGACATTTAACTTTAGACAATCAAAAGCAAGAAAAGGATTCCTCAAATAGGGCACTTATCTGACAGATGAAGTTTTTCAGTGATCAGACCGTACATACCAGAGACGCATTCTATCTAGTGGCAAAAGTTCTGAGGATGCTGCATGTGTACGTCACTTTTATAGGCTAGGTCCGATATACCACGTGTGACGTGCACACACCCTATACACTATGGCCGATGCCGGGTCACTTGACAATCTCTCTCATGAAAAGAATACTGCAACAGCAGAATATGACATCAGGGATTTTCCTGAAGTTTGGAGGACAAAGGGAAAATTGAATTATATATTCTCTGCATATGATCCTCTACACCAAAGTATCTTATTACTAGACAGGCTCTCCAGTGCAGGGACAATGACCCCCCGATTGCCTCCAGAACAGGACAACCGAGCCTAATTTCAGGAGTGCTGGATGGGTTTACCAAAGAAGGATTCTCTGGACCCCTGATGTTGTGGGACTCCTCTGCCGTGAAGGCGGCGTCTACCATGTGATCCCCCCCCCCCCCTCTGCCTCTGGAGGAACCACGTGGGTCCTGGAAAGATTCTGATTTTCTGAACCACATCTTTCCACCACCTCAAGGATTCCTCAAAAAGGATCTTTTTTTTTTGGGGGGGGGGCGCAGAAAGAGCATTTCCATCCTTCTCACACCTGGACAACTCCTCTACTTTGCGGCCAAAGAGAGAGGTATTGTCAAAGGGACATTGATGAAAGTAGACCTTTAGGGCTCTGCAAAATCATACAAATGTATCCAAGTGTGTCTCATAATGGCTAAGCCTGAATCCACTGCTCGAGGTTCCTTCTGCCATATTAGAGAAGTCTCATGGACGAATTGGAAATCAGTTGTAGGATCACCAGATGAGAAGTAACTGAATCATTCACCTCTTCAGACATGGTTCCTTTGAGGGTACCTGAAATTTCCTTAATCAGATCACTCGCAAGTCTAATAAAATGCGCCAAGTAATACAGAGACCTTAAGGCAAAGGTCACTGAAGCATAGACAAGCTTCCAAAATCTGTCCATCACTCTCAACTCTTGTCAGGAGGATGGACACAAGTACTTTTAGTCAGCAAGTTCCTTTCTAGTGACTGCCAGCATGACCATGGTATCAAAAGGAGGACCTTTTGACCAAAACTGCTTAGACTCTGGAGGGGTCATAATTCTGGCTTCTTGGGAATGGGTTAATGGTGTCAGGTTCCTTCCACGCCCACTGTGATAGCAACTCCGAGAGCTCATCAGCAGGCGGGTCCATCCAGGTAGTAGATAAGCCAGTACCAAAAGCCCCCAGTAGTACAGATTCCTCCGAAGGGTTGCTGGACTTCCAGCTACCTCTCCATTTCAGGATCTCAAGGATGTCCCTAAACAAGAACTTCTGGAGGTGACCGTGAGGACCTTTTGCTCCCATCAAAATCTGTGTCCTCTGATTGATTCAGGGGAATCAATATGCTTCCTCTTGCATTTCCTCTTAGGTACTTCCTCAGTGGGATACTCTGGGGAGGTATCAGAAGAGGAGGGGAAAACCCTGGGGGGTTTGTATGGGCTGTCCCTGTAAAGAGGATAGCTGAGATTCAGGGTGCAGAGGCAGAAAAGAAAGCAACATGGGATCTGAAGGGAGAGGCATTATCTGGGTCTGAGGTGCAGACAGAGCTCTCTCCAAAACCCTGAAGGCAGATGGTCCTGAACATGGATCTGAGAGGCCAAAACACTGATCCCTGGTCCCGCCCTGCTCGGAGGACAGCTGCCTAGAGGGCTATGTTGGAACCAATATGACCATCACCAAGGCTCCAAGATACAGAGACTGCTCTGAAATCCTCAGAGTAGACTACAGCACTTCAGACCAGATGGGGTAGAATTGACTCAGAGCAAGTCTCGGATCCAGAGGTACTAGAATCCTCTGATCCGAAAAAGACAGTGCTAGACAACTCGGATCCAAGAGCTCCTAGACTTTGACAGAAGTCAAAGGAGGAATTGATGGAGGAGTAGTGGATAAATGGACTTCCCAACCCAATAAGGAAGGAGCAGGCTGGCTCTGCGCCAAGAGGATCTTTCTCACTCTGCTCTACATCTTCGGTGAGACTCCTAGATGGAGTGGATACAGCAGATGGAGACTGATCTTTCTAAAATGGGGAAGGCACTCTAGATGGAACCAGGTCCACTGAAGAGGAGTACCTAATTCTAGGCAGAACTGGTAAGGATATTTTATTCAACGTCTTTGAATTTGACAAATCTTTAGCTGCCAGAGACTTTGGATCTGAGAAACCGTCTGATTCAAGAGCTTGAATTTGGTCTTGGGTGGATCCGAAGAAAGGGTTGGAGCCAATAATTTTTGCTTCTTCGCATGATCCAAATCTATAATAAAAGGTAAAAACTGCTGTAGAGGACCAAGAAGGAGCAGATGCCTAATTGGAAGCGATCTCAGTCTGAACAAGCAAATAAGACCACTCGTAAAATCCTCCAAAGCAGAGTCCAAACTGGCCACATCTACTAAAAACAATCAAGGCTTTCTTCGCATATGTACACAAACTCACGGGAAGCACCCAGATCTGCACAGAAGTGATGGTCAAGGACAACACATACACAAATACAAATGCCGTAGATATAAACAACCTGCTGGCAGACAGGTTCAGCGAAAGCTTCAACCCTCTATCTCCCCCCATCAATAAATCAGAACATCCCCAGCACCTATCCCCCCCCTTTACCTCTAGGGAGTAAATCATCACTCCCCTCTAAAAGGCAAAAAATACAGCCCCCATGGGACCCGATAACATTATAGGCTGCATCCTACATGAACTCTGGCACAAACTTGCAGCACCATTAGGCACCCTATTCAATCAAAGTCTGAGTACTGGCTTCGTCCCAGCCGAGTGGAGGACAGCCACTATCATCCCTTTGTACAAAATTGGAGCGTCCACCGATCCAGGAAATTATAGACCCAACATCCTAACTAGCTTGATATATGCAAGGCCATGGAGCAGATCATGGATCTCATTAACAAGGACATAGGTTCATAGGCTGGTACTAGGCTATCGGCCCCAAGGCCTATACAAGCCTAGCCATAATTCCACGGCTATTTCTTCCCACAGTATTTACTTCCCTGGACCCCTGTCTAGCAGGGCAACTGACATGATCCCCAGGGTGAATTTCCTATCTCCCATCCAATCAAGGTACCTTTTGAAGAGGGCCAAAGACGTGCTCTGCTTGACATATATGGGCAGTCTATTCCAGAGTCTGGGGAGTCTCTGGGTCAGGAACCTATCCCTCCAGCATGTTTTGTTCATTGTGAAGACAAGGTTTAGATCCTTGGAGCAGGTCTCTCTGAAGGATTGGGATTTCAAGTGTAGCATGTCCAACAGCTCTGGGTTTGACATGGCCTTGTAGGTTAAGCAGAGATTGCCTCAGAGTAGATATGCGACAGAGTATAGGTGGAGTTTCTTTAGACTGTCAGCATAGGGCATCTGCTTTAGGCCTGTGATTTTTTTAGTGAGGTATTTCTGCAGCCATTCCAGTTGTTGCAGATGTCTTGAGAGGTACATACCAAACAGGGCATTGCATTCTATAATGGGTCTAATGAGGGATGAGTACAGTGAGAATTACCTTTTTTCTGGATGAAAAGCCCTTGGTGATGGTGTGCCACACAGGATTTCCTGACTGTTGTGGCGATGTGGTAATCGAAGGTGAGACCACTGTTCCTCTGTGTCCCTAAGTCTCTTATCACACATGACACTAAGGTGAGGTGCCAGCTCACTTGGTAGTTCATGTAGTACACAGCCTGGGATGTTGTCTGGTCCCATGGATGTTGGATTCTTAGCTTTGGAGAATGCTTTTTTTTTTTTAACCTGTGTGGGTATTACCGGAATTTGGCAATCTTTCGGTATTGAGAAGGGCCCTTTAGGGGGTAAGAGGGGGTGAAGTTTGCACTTAATCTGCAAGGATACTGGCAATATATTTGGGATCAGTATATTTAATGCCATTCTGTTGTAGCTCAGAGCAGATCTGAGCATTGGCATTTAGATTCTTGACATAGCTATAGAATGCCTTGTGGTTGTCTTTGGAATCTTTGGCAATTTTATTTTCGTAACTAGCTTTGGAGGATTTTATGAGGGATCTCAACTGCTTACTGAAGCTGGTAAGGGAGTTCTTTTGCATCCTGGGAATTTCCTCTTTTCTGAAACAGGTTTTTCCTTTTGTTGTAAAGTTTGTTTATGGCAAGGGACCACCAGATTGTCTTCCTTTTTTTGGAGGAGTGTGTCTTGGTTCTATTGGGGATGGCACGATTTATGCATGAGTGGATGTGCTTGTACAGTGCCTTAGTGTAGGATTCAGCAGTCATTACAGTCTGCATGGATGTGATGACATTTGTCACTTCTTACTTGAGTAGCATGAAGTTGGCTTTGGAGAAGTTTTTTATGGAGGTTTCCTTATTGGAAGGTGGGGGTGGGATGTTAGCAACCTCCAAACACTCTATCCCAAACAATTTGGTATTGTCAAGGGAAGGTCATGCCTGTTAAATTTGGTCAACTTCTTTGAGAAAGTCACAAAAGCCATGGACAAGGGAAGACTGTGCACACTGCCTACTTTGACCTGGCTAAAGCATTCAATGCTTTTCCCAACTCGGGTATAATAGATACACAATCAACTAGGCATCAATCCGGTATGTTACCAGATGGGTAACAAACTGACTTATTGATAGAAACTACCTAGTCAAAACAGGTTAAGCCACCTCGAGCAGTTGACTTGTAGCAAGTGGTGTGCTCCAGAGATCGGTATTGGGGCCTCTGTTTAGGATATACTTTTCTGAGGTGCAGGGCAAAACCAGTGGGTTATGGCTGACCAAGTTTGCAGATGACTAATCTGGGCGCAGTCATCAGTTCCCCTAGTGATGTTGACATCCTCCAAGAGGGTCTCTCCCAAACATATGACTGGTGCCAGAAATATGGCCTCAAACCGAAGACCAAAAAATGTAATATCCCCTTTGGGGAGAGTGACATCCCCACAAATTCACATCAATAACAAGGTCCTAAGCACACAGTCATGAGGGACTCTAGCACCCAGGTTGATAGCAAGCTGACTTTTGACCACTATATTTCCTCTGTTGTAGGGAAAGCTTTCTACATGGCTCACCTTATTAGTAAGGGGATCTCATCCAGGGACAAGGTGGTCATAACATCCCTGTATTCTTCCATTATAAGACCAATTATTGAGTATAATGACCCTTTCGGCATGTACCTTATAAAGCACATTCAATAGCTGGAGAGACCACAGAGGTTCCTCAATAGGAGAATCCGGAGCCTCAAACATCTACCCTACACAGATAGACTAAATGCCCTGTCCCTTCTATTCAGTCTCCTACAGACTTCTCAGAGGAGACTGTCTGGCATACAAAGCAATCTCAGACCCCAGCTTAATGACAGAGCAACATATCCTCAAGTCAAGCTCCACTCTAATAACCTGCACATGCAACCTCAACCTGGTCTGTGACATCAATAGGACTTGTTGGCGGGACAGATGCGTGTCCCAGAGACTACTACTTCTGTGGAATAGACTCTCGCTCAATGTTAAGTACAGTACCTCATTAACGCTTTTAAGCACAACCTGGATAACTAGATGGAAAACAGAAAATACACCCCTGGGAATAGGATGCTGACTTGTCAGAATCCAGGCTAAATTCTTGGTTAGGCTTGTAAGGGCCCCAGGGCCAATACCGTAACTTCCAATGATCTTAAAGTTGCTCTCTTGATTGATTTTTCCAAGGATGTGGAGGATATAGAAGAGGTGCTCGAAGTAGCTGTCTTTTTTTTAGATTTTTTTTTGGAAGGTTCAGATATAACCTCGTTTAAGGAAGAAAGCAAGAGACCCTTTAAGAATAAATTTGTTCCTGCGATCAATGCCCTAGGATTGAAGGCATGACAGATTGCACAATTCTCCTTGAGGTGGAAAGGACAAATAAGGAGTGCAAGTCAGACATAGGGATTTTCTGACTGCATTTCCCAAATTTTCTGAACCCAACTGGGTTCTTTCCTTTATAGCCATCACCAAATCAAAAGGCCAAGCACAGTCACACCACAACAGCACCACCAATCAAACTGAGTTGCAACTTAAAAGCCGTTTTTGTTTTACAGAAAGAAGGAAAGGAAAGAAGGGAAGAAAAGTACCAACAATAGTACTGAACACTATGATAATCGAAGGAAAGAGGAAGAGGGTTCTAACAATAGTAAACAAAAATACCATGAATGGTAACAAGGAAAGAAAGCAGAGATTTGCTGGAAAGGTAAGGGAGAAAGACTAACCAGTAAACAAAAAATGTTTTAGCTAAAATAGGTTAAAGCAATTGAAGACAAAAATGTTAAGTTTTGAAATTCTACTTATTGCCCAAGCTCGACAGAATGGAACAGGTCTCTTCTCTGGAAGCAGCAAACAAGATCTGAGGTAAGGGAGAAGCTAGAGAGTTCATGGTTGCCCCAAGCTTTTACAACACCTATGTCGGATCCAAACCCTTAAAGTAGAGGACGAAATGAAAACTGACATCAGATTGAAAGTTATGCATGTACCATGACAGATTTATATTGTTTTGTTTCATCAGGTTCAACAACTGGGTTTATCAGATCTGACCTTGGAGCTGTTTCAAGAACTGGAATCCAGGGATCAGACTCTTTCCCTGCCCATAATTCCCTCTGGTTCCCAGTTTGCCTCCTTATAGTTAGGCATTTGTATTAGGAAACAAAACAGGCTTAATTGAGTACCTTATCTGACAACTAGGACAGAAGTAAAGAATCAGAAAAGCAGTCCAAAAGACAAAGCCCCTGGTCAGGTCCAACTGTCTGACTAAGACTCAAAGAACAATTTAGGATGGGAAACATAGGGAGGGATGATGAAACAAATGAAAAGACAATGCAGATTTAGTGTTACGGTAAATACACAACTTTCGTATCCAATGACTTTTGTCCAATTCAACAACTGGGATAGATTTCCAAGCTACCCAAAACCTGGGCAGTTTCAGGGATGCATTTTCCTGAGAATGATGAAGCAAGAGACATACAAGATCTGGATTTCACATCCACTTTCTAGTGTGAAGCAAATGCATGGACAGTAAACCAACTTGCTGGTACAAATCTCATCAATGGGAACTCTACTCAAAGTCAGTGAAGGTAGCCACAGCTGTAGTAGAATAAGCCTTTGGTATGCAGTGCAAGGCTAATCACATTTTTTCATAAAGGCAATACAGTTGGAAAGCCAACTGTACAGTGTTACTTTAGAGCCTCCTTGACCCAACTTAGCTTTTGAAAAGGTAAGCAAAACCAGCTGTTCAGTCTGATATCCTTTGTCTTGTGCAAATACTTGAGCTGATGAACGTCTAGCATAATGAAAATATATTCCACTCATATGCCCCCTTTACTTGAGAACTTTGGGAAAGATGGCTTGATTGTCTAAGGGTCGCTTCAGAGGCTACCTTTGGAAGGAAGTGAGGATTGGTTCTCAAATATGCTCAATCTTTAAGAAAAACAGATATTAATGTTTGCATGACAAGGCCTTAAAGTCAGATCCTCTGTGCAGATGTGATAGTTTTCCAAGAAATTTTTTTTATCTAAAGCAGAACCATAATTAATGGGAGGCTTAGTCAAAGCCTGTAGCATGATAGTAATATCCCAAAGGGGAATCAGAACCCTTACTGGGGTCCTGAAAAAGATTCCTTTCAAAATGGCTTTGGAAATCTTCAGAGAAGCAAGTCTGATTCAGCCCCACATGAACATTAGAAATGGCCACTAACAGGACTTCAATAGTTGAAAAACTGAATCTTTTCTGAATCAATTCTGCCAAAAAATCTAAAATTAATATGCAAGAGGAACAGAACAAGGGTCTAAACGTTTGGAACAAGCCCATATTGTAAATCTTTTCCATTTGTTAAAGGTAAACCTTTATGGTATTTAATTTGTGTGAGCAGGATAAAATCTGAACAACAGAGTGGCATCCCTGGTTACTGTTAAAATTGGAGAAATCATGTCAGGTCTCTGTGAGGCTGACCGGACAGGTGATACAGAAGGTCTGGTTGAGGGTACAACATGCAAGGCAAATGTACTATGAGAGGTCACAGAAACAAACCTCTTGTGGCCAAAAGGGAGCAATGAGAATAACTTTGGACTTGAACCTCCTGACTTTCTGAAAAAACTTGGTTATCAGAGGGAAGAGCAGAAAAGCATAAAGTAGGATTTTTTTTTTGGGGGGGGGGGCAACTGTGGACTGCAGCGTCCCTCAGTGTTTGTCCCTGTGGAGGGGATCATGGCAAAGTTAATGCTGCACTGTTTAGGTAGGACGCAAAAAGATCACAGCAAAACTGGCCAGTCCGCAGAAGCATCCTGGTCAAAACCATAGGATTTTCAGAACCATAGCCCCCCCCCCCCACTCCTTTCTGGTTTTGAGAAAAGGTCCTTTGTGGGATGGAAAACCATATGCCAAACACCATACAGGCCTTTGCCATTCTGTTTACACCTAACAAAGCATTTCTTTCATTTTCAACCAGAACAGGGTCAAACCAAAGTGGGCATTGATGGAGGACATCTTAAAGCCTTCCCAGAGGTTGCATAGATCCATACAGGAATGTTGTCAAATAATGCCACTAAATGTCATCTGCCCACAGTGTGTGTTGTATTAGAAAGTCACACAGATACATTAGTCATTGACTGCAGGGTACCCAACTGGGACTAAACTGACTTTTGATGCCTGAAGGTAGGTTATCAGAGAAGGATTTTGTCCTTACCTCTCAACCCCTTAGAGCAAGAAATCTGGACAAAGCAATTAATAAAAGTGGGACAAAGGCCCAAAAATAGGGACAATTTTATATTTTACTCTTGCACACAAAGTTGATAGAGAACAGGTTTTGCATTAGCATGAATTTTCCAAAGGGTATAAAGTCAAGCTCAAATGTCTGTCATTTTCTGTCTTCAATGATCTGCCATTTGTCAAAAAACCACAATTTTATGAAAAATACACCAAAAATATGAGGCAAAAATCTAGACATTCTGTGAAAACCTGTACAGTTAAAAGGTGTGATATGTCACTTCCTTCGTAAAGCCTCTTTGAAAACAGGTTATGAGCTAGGTAGTTCAGCACTCTGACTGAAAAAGTCACTGAAGCATATTTCCATTTCCCAAAGCCTTCCATTGCCCCAGATTCTCTATTAGAATGAGCAGATGTGCTCTCTTCTGAGAGCAAGGAACTCTGTTGTTTTCGAAAGAATGGTAGTCGCAAAAGAAACAGTTTGTCAAGATTCGGAGGTGCGAAGGACTTCCTTGGAAGCCGGTGCCGGCTCAGTGGCTCTGGACCTATCCAAGATAGAGACGACTGCAGGATCCTTAGATGAAGGGTTTTGTGGCATACCAGACTCCAAAAGGATCTCGGTAGCAGCCTGCAAATCAACAGAAGTGGCATAAGGGGCTGCGAAAGCACCTCACTGAGCACCAGAGGACTAGCTTAACGGAAGCATTGTCGGAAAGCTTGGACCTGTGAGGTCTGTGTCTATCTGTAAGTTTTTTTCAGATCATCTGCTGTTGGATGGCTTACTGAAGCAATATGCTACAATAAGGGCCTGACAGATAGTTCTGGCATTAAAGCACAGAAGCGACAATGGGGTACTTCGTGGTCTGGGCTTAAGCAAGTGACGCAGTAAGAGTGGAAGTCTTGGTGTGGTATTTGCTTTCCACAGATGAGACAATTAACTTTTTCTGATATCGGTTAGTGCAAGAAAAAAGGATCCCCAATGGGGACTTAGCTTTAGAAGACAAACTTCAATTTGAAAACTCTGGCAGCAGCCAACCGGCACTCGTGCGGACTGCTTCTGCTTTGGGCTCTATGGCAAAAAAGACTGATGTAATGGCATCGGCTGCCTTACTTTATACCACTGACGACGTGATGTCAGTCCTCAAGCGACAGCAACAGACGAAGAAATACTAAGTCTCTGGTATTCAGGCCGGCAGAGGGCTACCCTGGCAGGGATAACCCAAATATGATGACTGCAACAGTGAAACACTAACATCTATGTTTATCAGTGGGCGGAACCACCGAGGAGGTAGAAGAGCCAGACCCAAATTCCATAACAGACTCATCAGGAGAGAGAGCTTCAGAGACCAACCACTTCTTTGTTTCATTAACATTAGAATATCAATATCTCCAAATCAGATGTCTTCTAGACAGGATCATAAGGAACCCTCTTCCTCACTGAAATCCAAGTCTTCAGTGACAGACTCTGTTGAACAGTTTAAATGTCTCCTCTTACAAGTCCATTTCCTGGAAATCTCCTTTGTGTGGGAAGGCTCATAACTGGAGAGGGAGTTCATCTGGCAAACAGCAGAGACTGAAAGATGCTGACTCCCTATTGATCAGGTTGAGTGTTATGAAAACAGGACCCACAGGAGGTTAGGATGGAGCAGGGTATGTTGGACACCTTCTCTGTACCTGGATAAAACCATCTAGAATGCCACAAAGTCTGAAGAAACCTGGGCTTAGTGTGCCCATCCAAGCTGCAAAGGGAAGAGGTGGGTGCTTTCTACTCCAACCCAGCTACAAAAACTTTGGATCATCATGCCTTGGGGACAGTGCTTCAGCTCAGAAACTCATCCCGAGCCAACAAGGCTGGTTGAAAATGATGTCCGCTCCAACTCGGGTACTTTACAGGACAGACTTGGGTCCATGGGCTTTATATCTGACAGTCTGATCAGATCAGAAGCCAGTGGAGGGGTGGTATAGGCCAAACCTGTGGCCATCAAAGGGGATGGTGAAAGGATAACCCTAGACTGAATCTATGTATGAAGGAATGTCAGTCATCTTGCCATCATCATCCCAAACACTCCTTGACGAGATGGACATGAAGGATGAAGCATCCAAAGGTAGTCAAGAAGAGCACTTCCATTCCAGGAATTGGACTGAAACCTCAGACTCAATGGCTCCAGTCAAAAGTGTAAAGGGGGAGATGGTGACCAGATCCAACAAAGTTCCAGATCTGAATGCCTCGGTGTCTTTGGAGTTTGGAAGGAAAGCTCAGAAGGCTACAGTGACCTTTTACTAGACTGACTTCTTTTTCTGTTCTTTTCCTTCTCTCCTCAGCTCCCTTGGCTTCACTCTTTCTCCCTTTAAACTTTTGCTTTCTTCGTCTTAATTGAAAGAGAACCTCTGGGGCAGGAGTGGCCAAACTCCCCACTTGGGAGGAAAGAAGGCCCTTCAACGTACATTTGTCTTGGTGTACTTTTAGTACCCTAGCCCCTAAGGTGGAGTATGCCTCACCGTCCAAGACTAAGTGCGAGACCACTAGACAACAGATGCACAAGCCAGTGCAGATACTGTGGAGGAATCTTATGTCCACAGGCACAGCATTTTCTAAATCCACTGGCCTAGTCAAACATATTGGAAAAATGAAAAACAAACAGCCAACACCTCACAGCTGCAATAAAAATCAGTAACAAAGGTAAAAATACTACAAACTAGCTTAAGAGCCAAAGATACAGGGAAAACCTTGTTTAAAATCCCTCTGGAAAAAAATACAAGATGTAAAAATATCGGAGCTTTTGAATTACACATCCTGATGGATTAAGTGCAGGCAAGATTTGGGGTAAGCTGGGGACCAGAGGGAGTTATGGGTGGGGAAGAAGTCACAGCCATGGATCCAAGCTCTTGAAAGAAAGCAGAGAGGTCTAAACCCAGTTGTAGAATTGGACAAAAAAGGTTGTCAGACTAAGTTATTTAAAACTTCAATCAACCAGTGTGCCAACCTTATGTGATGTACATAAGTGATAATGTGCAATCACAAATTGTGCAGAAAACATGTTTTACATCTTAAGATACAGGCTGTGATATTCTTGGGATTTCTTTTTCCACAAGATGCAGTAACTGCTGCAATAGTATATAGAAAAACGAGTTTGAAGGGTATAACTCACACCTATACTGGGGAGGTGGAGGGCTCGCCAACTGCATAAAGACAGACTCCATAGATTACTTCATTTTGTAGTGTGGTCTGCAAATGAATGAGTAAGTTTTGTGATCAGGGTTATGAGGGTCAATCACAGGTTGCAGATTAATAGTGTTGTCCATCAAGCTTTACTATAATCCCTGGTCTGCACTTCATAATTAAAAGATTTCAGCATTAAGACTACTTGTTTAACAGTAAGCAATAAGTAATGCTCTCTCATCTATTATGTTAACCCAAACTGATACTTAATCAGACTTAAGACTTCCATTCACTTCAATTCTTACTCAGTTCAACTTCTGACAGCCACAATATCACCACTTTAGCCAGTACTACTGGCAAAGAAGCAGGATTTTGCACACAATGGACAATTGTCCTAAGGCTGCAAATAAATAAGTAAAACAATGAAGGAAATCATGGCTATGGCTGTGTACAATATTTGAGAGTTCTGTGATTGTGAGATTTCAGAAAATACACGCCCCCAGTTTGCTTTTACACAAATTTATTTTATAATTCTATCCGAATCACAGCCGAATAACTCAGATTATTGTGGTGATCGTTAGTGGAAAATATCAGAGCTCTTGAATCCTACATATCAGGAGCCAAATTTTAACAAGTCCAGTGGCATAACATTTTATTAAAATACATGGGTTTTCGGATGTAGGCTTTTTTTCTGTGTATTAGCACAACCCTATCTTCCTATGGGATGTGATTATCTTAATAAACTGAGTTGGAAGTGACAAATTATATCTATCGTGCAGAAACAACCAGTCAGTCCTGAGCAAGGTACCTCTCCAGAAAAAAATCCAAATAGCAAACAGCAACAGAAGAGGCTCACCACAGCTGTTAACTCAATTTAATCCAAAATAATAAAAATACATACAAGATCCAATAATAAGCGCCAATGAGTTGGAAGTGAAGTTAATATTAAATTATAATACATTGTCACTTAGGAGGGCTTGATCAAGTAAATATTTGCTTTTACATAAAATAATTAAGTGAGTTCTTAAGTAGATTTATGTAAGAATACTTATATATGTTTATTGCAAAATACATCGATTTAAATGCAATGTTGTTTAACTGGTGTACTGCTCGTTAATTGTGGTTATTTGGGTTTGTGCTTGTATAAAAGGAGTCCGTGCAAATTTTGTATTAAATCCTGCGAAGGCAAATGACCAAGGTAGCAGATTGGTAAAATAAAGCGTTGGTATTGAGCAGTTTGAATTTTTTTTTTCCTATAGTAGAGTTTTTGTGTTTACACTCTTGAATCGCACATCCTGATAGATCAAGCAGCAAATGAGATCTTGAGTCAGCTAGTAACAAAGGTAAAAATACTACAAGACCATGCCTCACAGTCCAAGTCTATGTGCGAGACCAGAGTGTTTTAACAGAAGTGAATCATTCATGTCAGTAGTTTTAACCCCATGGATTTAGTTGGTATCCTGAAAGTTAATTCACAGCTTTCTTCAGTGAGCCTTTCAACTCCACTGACTCAAAAGGGTCGCCAAGCAAACCATTATATATTGCATCCTTTGTTTAGTTTTTATTTTAACGTTTTATTAAATCATCAGCACTTCAAGCTAAAAATCAGACTAGCAAAACAGTCTATGCCTGTGACATTTTCAAACTTAACTGCATTAATTCTTTTCACTTTCAGATGAATGATAAACTCATTCACGTGCCTGTTCTAAGAGTTACAGTATGTAATTTCTTTGTTCATATTTTGCCAATTTACACATCTTTCTAAACAGTGTTTTCCAACAGACTTACAATGAAATATATCAGGACAATGCTTCCTCTCATGCCTATATTCCAGACCCATCACACAATACTTCAACAAATTACTCTGTAGTTTCTGCACCTCACGGCTGTCTTCTTCATTGCTTTTAATTGTTTATTTTATTTAACACTCATTTCATTTTAACCATGCTATTACTTTCACTTGCTCAACATAAAACCACAGCTTTAAATAAGGTCATATATGTCTCTCAGTAGCATACCTCTTATTTGATCACTGCATATATTTATTCTCTTAATGAATTATGCAGCTCATCAAACTTAGTCTTGTATAACTCCCGGGCTGATACTGAAATAATTCCAGTGGTGTCTGTCTTCTGCCCTGGTTAACAAATTCAAAACAAAAATTCAGTCTCTGCATGAGGTTTTCTTCTTGTAAAGCACAGATTAGTCATTGACATACAATAGACGTTTAAGTGTATATTCACTGTTGCAGTCAATGTCAAGGAATTCTGCTTCAAGTGGAGTCCTAAGTTCAGCCAGAGTTAGAGTTCATCATCTTCTCAACTATGCCCACCTTATGTCTCCTCATTGTGGTAGCAGAGGAAAACATATGGTGACCACCTATGCTTTCTTAATCCTGCCAAAGGATCATCCAGACTGGGAGTGATAGGATGCTAGTCATGGTGTGTGTGTGGGGGTTACAAATGTACTACTGGTAGGCCTCTCAACCTCTGTTGCGGGCAGGGGTTCTTTGTCAAGGAAGAGGAAAACGCACAAGAAAAATAAAGCAGATGAAAGGAAGGTGTGAAGAGAAGGGCCAAAGTTAACGTACCACTGCAGTCCTGCATACCCCATAAAGAATCAAAGGAGGGTGAGATACTGAACTGCAACAGTGACTGCACAAGTTGATGAAACCGTACTCTGCTCTTTAAGTCATTGCTGTAGTCATAGCTTCAGGGATGACACCCAGAGCTTTCCCTACTGGTCCTTTGTGTGTATGGTAGCCCTGTGGAAGACATTAACATGCCCTTTAGTATTGCCAAAGCTCTAGACACACTGCCAGCCTGTAATACTTGGAAAATCTACGCACTGAGGATAGTGTGTCTGCTTCCAGCATATCATTAATGGACTCCCTTAAGGAAGGTTATTGTGATGCTATGCCTCAAGAGAGTGAAATCTTTGTTCCCTAGTAAATGATTCCAATGAACTGTGACACAGAAAACGCAAACAAATTCATTTCAAGACAGACAAATTTTTCTTGCCTCTAGCAAGATCACAAAGAGCTGTTATGTCTTCCTGTAATCCTTTTCCTGTTAAGTTAGTACTTTAGCTGCCTCTGAATAACTAGAGCCCTCCTCACTCTGTTGCTTAAGAAAAACATCTGGAAAAAGATTAACTGATTCACAGCCAACTCTTTCACTACTTGTGGCATAAAAAGAGATTGCTGAGCGGCCTAATCAGGTCAAAACATAAAACCAAAAAGTGGTGTTAAAATGTATGAAAAATCACGACATGATGAAATAAACATTTTTTTTTTTCAGTTTGTGGGTCCAGTTCTCCTTTAAGGTAACTATCTTTATGAAAAAAGCTGTAAGGATGCACAAAGGATAATGCTTGAAGTTCGTATACTCTTCTGGTTGAAGTGACAGCCACCAAAACGTTTTCCATGACAGCAATTTTAAGGGCACTGTGGCTGAAGGTTAAGAGAGGTTTTAGTAATAGTTTACAGCAGCAGAGGATGGTCCCAAGAGACAATGGATCCTAAACAGGTGGAAGAAACAAAAGGCATCTCCTCAAGAAGGCCTCAGCGAGCTTAAGAGCCACCACAGAAGTATCCCTTCCAATATGAAAGTTGGAAATGGCAGCCAGTTGTACCTTTCTGGTGGAATAACCAAGACCAGAATGAAAAAGACCAACCAAGAAGTTGGAATGGCATCTAATGGCATTGAAAAGGTATTTAAGCCACATAGAAAATTCCATTTATTAACAAACCTTCCTGGTGGAGGGCTTTTGGGATGATGAAACTATATGAACTCTGAGAACTGGGATTCCTATCATCAGAATTGGAGAAATCATGCCATTAGCTTGAGAAAGTGAAGGTTCGAGATAGGTAATCCCAAAGGATGAGAAATAAAACGGAGACCCAGGTCTAGTACTCAAGGCGGATGAACCAGTGTTGGCCTAAAGCAGGGGATTCAAACTTGCCAGTGTCAGACAGAATGGGGCAATGAGAATAACAGTCCCTCTGCAACAGGCTGCCTTCTGATGAAATTTGATCAAAGGTATTAGGGGAGGCGTAAAGGCGAACCAGGGTCCAAGCATGCAAAAGACAGTCTCTTGTTGACTATCTTCAGGAGGGATCAAGTCATAAAAGCTCCTCCACTTTGTGTTTGCCAGGGAAGCAAATAGATTGCAGCAGGAGTTGGAAATTTATGCTGCTACATCTGAACTCAGGGAGGAAAAAGTGGAACTGTGAACTTAGCAAAAACGAGGGTGCAGGAAACTGGTCTTTGCCTGTGTGCTTGTGAACAGGGGTATAGAGGTAGGCATTATTAATGTCCACAGGGACTAGGAAAGCATTTCTTGATGACAGGGATGGGAGAGACTAAAGTAAGCATCCTGAACATTTTAGTGTCACAATTTTGGAGGCTGGTCAGACCAAGACTAAGTCTTCAATGGCTCTCTTTCATGTGAAGGTAGAAAAGTCACAAGTAAAATACTTATAGGTCTCTAAGACTGGAGTAGTGTACTGCCTTGTAATCCCTTGGAAGAAGTGGGCATACCAAGAAAGTCAGCAAAACAGGCTAATTCTACCATATACATACAGGTCACAATCTCTATTAACCATTTCTCGTGTATGAAGGAATTACTTCTACTGAAGGAGATTCACCTCATTTATTCACAGAAAAGGTTTGAGAGAGGGGTCCACTGCAGGGTGGAAAGAATAAGAACTTATGTGCGCACCATAACGTTCCATGTTTGTTGTCCAATCTTGCCTATATTCTTGCTGGTTGGGTTCAGAACAGAGCATTGGTTCCAACTCGTCCGAATACAAAAGCTAGAGAGCTTCCAATGGCTCAAGGCTAACCACCCATCCCATGACGCATCTGGTAAAATCCCCAGATCTTGTTTGCAAGAGAAACACTAACTTAGTATTCTCACATAGTATAACATACGAATCATCTAAAAAGGATAATCAAACTCCAAACCATAACGATATACATAGCAATAAGATTATCCACACGTTCCTCCAGGAGCGAAGGAGGAGGAAGGTGGGTGGGATGCAAGAATATAGGCGAGATGGACAACAAACACAGAATGTTATGGTGAGTGTATAACTTCTTAATGTTATGTTGTCCTATCGTGCCATAATTCTTGCTGGCTGGGACAGCGTCCCTAGCACCTTTACCTTAAAGTGGCTCAAGAGAAGACTTTTCAATACAGTGGAACCACAGGAATCCCTGTTCTGGGAAGCCACATCTACTTTGTAACGAGTAATAAAGGTATGAGGTCTCACCCATGTGGCAGCTGAACAAATAGCATCCATAGGGAGCCTAGCCTGTAAAGCAGAAGACGTTGAAACCAGTCTCGTGGAATGACCTTTTTACTTTACCTGATAATTGTCTATTATTCTTAGTGTATGAAAAGGAAATGCAATCCATAAGTCATTTGCACAAAGTCACTTTTGAGACTGGCAATCCTTTTCTCTTATCCGAAAAGGACACAAAAATCTGATCCGACTTTCTGAAGTCTTTGGTCATATGCAAATAGAAGCGAACCTGTCTGTGTACATCTAAATTAATGATATTATTAGGAGTAACGATTACCACAATTGTGGGACCAAGGGGGTAGTCTATCTAGCTGTGTGTAAGCTATGTGGTTCATTCTATGTAGGAAAGACAGAAAGGGCCCTGAGGAGGAGAATTTATGAACATACTTATGAAATTCTCAAAAATAAAGAAACAAATGCACTGAGTAGGCACACCAAGGAATGCGAAGGGGCACAATTTGAATTGTTTGTGATTGAACAAGTTAAAAAAGAGTTAAGGGGAGGTTTGTGGGAAGAGTGGTTAGGTTATAAAGAATTATGGTGGCAAATCAAACTTGATGCCACAAGAATACCAGGACTAAATGACCACATCTCCTTAACCCCCTTGTTAAAATTAAAAGCTGCAGAAATATGAAAGAGATTGATATATCTTAAATGGCCAGCAGATGGCAGTAGTTAAACATGAATTCTCATGGTTTTTATTTTCCTGCATCAAAAGTATCCACCCCACTGAATCATTTAATTTTTCTGTTACCGCACACTTAACATTAAAATAATAAACTTTTTTAATGGATTATAATAGGTTTTAAAAGGTTTTATTATATAACCAACGTATTTATTGTTGAATTAAGTATAAATCAAGTAGGATTAACAAAGGAGATAGAATAAAGTTATTTTAAAGTAATTTATTTGGAATTTTAATTTATTCATGAGGGGGCAGTAACAAGAATGCAAATCATAAATGCACTTTATATTCATTGGCTGAATTTGAATTGAATCTGTATTTAAGCATTAATTAAATATTTTAATGATTGTCTGATGAAGTCCTGACTAGGAAGGGACGAAAACGCAATTGTTGTAAAGAGCGTTAATGTGCTGTCTACATACTGTTTGTGGCTGTTTGTACTTCGTGGCAAAATAAATAGAGTTAATCTCAACTCTTGGAGTTTCCTTCTGTTTTCTGGATACCCATTAACTTTTTCGAGTTATACATCTAAATTACATAATGTATACTCTGCCTTGTCTGTATAATTTGGAAAGAACACAGGCAAATTTATAGATTGATTTAGATTGCTCATTGAACAAACCTTGGGTAGAAATGAGGGATTAGTTCTTAATGATACTCTGTGAAAAACTATATAAGGCGAGCATATAGAGAGAGCTTGAAGTTCTGACACCTGTCTGGCAGAAGTAATAGCTACAAAGAAGAGAGTTTTCCAGGATAAAAACCTAGCATCACATATTACTATGTTAAAAAAAAAAAAAAAAAGTTTCTAAGCTTGTTTCCTGCCTATCCTTAAGTAGTCTAGTCCAGATACAGATTTGCTGTATCCAGGACCGTTTGTAAGCTTCTGAGCCCCCCAAGCCTTTCTGTGTTGGAGGGAAGCCTTCTAGCTTAATTTTGTTTCTTAGAACTAGCCAGTTTTCTAGTTTCAGCACTCAAATCTGTTTCTTTGTGCTCAGCACTTGTTCAGAACTCATTGTAAGCACTACATAAGCTACAAATTACTACAGTACTCAACTTTCCTCACTTGTCTAGAGGAAAACAGTGTTTAGTACTTAATAAATGAGCACCTATTCAGGCATGTCTAAGGGTCAAACTCCCGGTGTTTTCTCCTGTCTACCTGATGAATCTGGGTATCTTGGGGCAATGCAGCAATTGCCTCATGTACACAGAAAACCTTCTCCTCATACCTCCCAACACTACAACCTGTGAGAGATGCACTTGTATAGCCAAACTGGAAGCAAAACTCTCTTCACCCAAGACTGGACTAAACAGTCAAGAGGAGAAAGTAAACACTTGCACCACACCCTCATCACATAGTCCCTTCAAAACCTACACCACCAAAACACACACACAAACACAAAACACACACCTAGATTTGCGGAGGCTCTCAAAAAAATCTACTCAAACAGGGAACTCCAAAGCAGAAATGCAAGCGACTTCCACCCCAATACAACCCAAATGACGCAGCCCACAAACTAAGTGTGCCACTCAACCACAGCCCATAAGGCATAACATACCCAACGCTCTAGTCATTGGTGACTCTATAGTCAGGCAACACTGATGTTCCACTCACCAGGCTAAACAAGGAGAATGCTAATGTCAG
This sequence comes from Protopterus annectens, assembly GCF_019279795.1. Lineage (NCBI taxonomy): Eukaryota > Metazoa > Chordata > Ceratodontiformes > Protopteridae > Protopterus > Protopterus annectens. Next base: position 598,205,756 of record NC_056749.1, read on the forward strand.
CTGCCTGTCAGGTGCTAGGATCTGCGACAATGTATGCACTCGGGTCACTCCACAAGTACAAATATGACCGTCATTGTCCATGTTGGTGTGAATGATCTGAGACGTACCTCCCTGGACTACATAGAGAGACATGGAGGAGCTATCAAGATCTTGCAGCCCAGGCAGGTATGACCCTAGCCCTGAGTAGCATCCTGCCATCCTCCAAAATGACACCAGAGTTTTATTTTTTTTTGTTCTTCTTTCGGCTTTTCCCGGTCAGGGGTCGACACAGCTGAACTCTGGTCCGCCAATGATTGGCAGTAGATTTTTACGGTGCAGAGGTGCCAGCCCGACGCCCAACCTTCAACTAAGGCACACCCATTCACCTTTTCTTTCTAATGCCACTCGATCACGGGGAAGACATGCAGACTCCACACAGAAGGCGCTCCATCCAAGAATCGAATGGGAGAACCTCTTGCTGTGAGGTGACAATACTACTGCTGCACCACCGCGTCTTACCAGAATGATACCACAGTACAAGGACAAAATGATTGACTTCAACAATTGGCTAAGCTTCTGATGTCATTCTAAGGGAATCCAGTACCCGTCTGCCTGGGATGACATGATCGACAAAAGTACAGTTTTGTACCTACCATAAATGTAGATGTTCGAGGATTCCCTTGCTGCAGTCCTGACAATTGGGTATAGTCCGCGTCCCAGTCGGCCCGAATACCAGGGTCATGGCGCCTTAGACTGACGTCAGGGTACTAATGCGCATGACCGACGTCATTTCCTCAGTCTTTTCTTGCCCCAGATGTCAGAAGACCCAAAAAGACAAGTCCCAAAAACAACCTGCACCAAAAAACATGTACAATATATACAGTAATATATATACACAAAATATAAGCATGTAAACTCACCTACACAACCACCCTGAAACACAGAGGGAAGGAGGGATTGGACTGCAGCAAGGGAATCCTCGAACATCTACATTTATGGTAGGTACAAAACTGTACTATGTTCTTCGTCTTCCCTTGCTGCAGTCCTGACAATTGGGTAGAATCCCAAAGCAGAGGTAAGGGAGGCTGGCAAATTATAAAGTAGCAGGAGCTGACAACATGCCTTGTAAAACAGCTGTGGCAAACCAGCTCTAGTCTTAGAGTATATAGGCAGGTGATAATGCCTAGAGAAAGTATGCACTGAACTCCAAGTAGCTGCCTCCAGAATATCCTTAGTTGCCACCCCTTAGAAATGCTGTTGAAGTGGCAGTAGCCCTAGTGGAATGAGGCCTAATCCCAGCTGGAACCTCTTTGCCATGATGGGAATAACAAAATGCAATGCAAAAGCCAATCCACCTAGAAATAGTTTGTTTTGACACAGGCTTGCCCTGTGAACTTAAAGCAAAAGAAACAAGCAACTGCTGAGACTGCCTAAAATCTTTAGTCCTGCTCAAATAATAACGCAATTGCCTGTGTACATCTAAAGTGTGCAAAATCTTTTCCCCTTTATTTTGAGGATCTGCAAAAACGAGGCAAATGAATGGTTTGGTTTAAAGCCACACTAGAAACCACCTTAGGCATAAAGGAAGGATTAGTACGTAATGATACCCTGTCCTTATGGAAAATCAAAAAGGGCTCTACTGCCATAAGGGCCTGCAACTCAGACACCCTTCTTGCAGAAGTAATAGCCAACAGAAAAGCAGTCTTCCATGACAAATATTTCAATTCAGCAGTAGCTGCAGGCTCAAAAGGTTGTAGAGTAAGTTTTTCCAACACAAAATTGAGATCCCAAGCAGGAGTAGGAGCTCTGGGGGTCTTATATTCTTTGCCCCTCTAAGAAACTGCTTGAACAAAGGATGCGAAAACAAAGGTGGGTCACAATCATAGTGAGCTGAAATTGCTGCAGCATGAATCTTTATGGAAGAGAAAGACAAACCTTTGTCCAATAATTCAGTAAGATATTGAAGAGCCACACTCAAATTAGGCTCTGAAATCTCCAAATTCTTTGCTGTACTCCAAAATAAAAATCTCTTCCATTTTTACACTCTCCTAGTACTAGGCCTTCTAGCTTCCATAATCACATTTAAAACTTGTTGAGGAAGCTGAGACCTACCATGCTTCAACACAGAATATGCCAAGCTGTGAGATGAAGAGATTGAAGCTTGACATTGAGCAGATGACCGTCCTTCTGAGATAACAGATGAGGAATCAGAGGTAAAGGCCATGGAGGCTTCTTTACAAGACTCCTTAGAAGTGGGTACCAGTGTTGCCGAGGCCAATCTGGAGCTATCAAAATCATCCTTGGCCTGTCCTGTCTGACCTTTAGTAATACCTTTGGAAGAAGAGGTAGAGGAGGAAAGGCATAGACATGAAGGTTTTTCCAACTGAAAGACAGAGCATCCACTTTCCAAGCTGTGTGATGAAACCCCTTTGTGCAATACTTTGGCAGCTGGTGGTTTAGTGGAGAAGCGAACAGATCTATGTCTGGAGTTCCCCATGACACTGTCAATTTCTGAAATACATGAAGATCCAGTTTCACTCGTGGGGATCCATGATTTGTCTGCTTAATACATCTGCTAGGGAGTTCTGTGCTCCTGGCAGAAACCTTGCCTGAAGAGTCAGTTGCAGGCTTAACGCAGTCTCCCATAAAATCATTGCTTGCCTGCATAGAGGATAAGAATGTGTTCCCTTGCTTGTTGATGTACCACATGACAGTTGTGTTGTCTGTCAGAATCAACACCTGCCCTGGAAGAAGTAACTCCTTGAACGCCATCAATGCAAACTGGACTGCTAACATCTCCTTCATGTTGATATGTAGATGCTGTAGTCTGGCAGGCCACTTGTCTTGTATCCACTTTCCATTTAGATGAGCTCCCCAAGCAGTGTCCGAGGCATCTGTCGTTAAAATCTGACTCGCCTCTGGCCGGGTCACAGAGAGTCCCTTGTTTAGGTGACATTCCTGAGCCCACCACAAAATTCCTTTTGAAGGCAAGGTATTATTTGAATGACAGTGTCCAAATCTTGGCAGTGCTGTGTCCATACATTTATGAGATACCATTGCAGCTTCCTCATATGCAGTTTGGCATTGGGAAGCACCAGAATACAAGATGCCATGAACCCTAATGCTTGAAGGACTGTCCTTGCAGTCAGCACGGACTGATGAGATAGTTGATGGAAGTAAAGTGACAGACTCTTTTGTTTGTCCGGGGTTAAAAAGGCCATCTGGGCTGCTGTATTCAGTCTCACACCCAGAAAGCACATGTCTTGAGAGGGTACTAGACTGGACTTTATTTCGTTCACAGAATACCCTAGGCATCTTAGCACTGCTATGACATATTCCAGATGCTGTAGAAGGTGTTCCTTTTCTTGAGCCAGAAGCAGGCAGTCGTCCAAGTAAGGATAAATTTGAATGCCTTGAAGCCTGAAGTAAGCTATCACTGGAGCCAGAACCTTTGTGAATACTCTGGTCCTAGTAGATAAGCCAAAGGGCAATGCAGAGAACTGATAATGAAAATCTCCAGTTCGAAACCGCAGATACTTTCTGCAACTTAGCCTTATGGGCACATGAAGGTAAGCTTCCTTGAGATCCAAAGTTACCATCCAGTGATCCTTGCCCAGCAGAGGTAACAGTTGCTGTAACGTCAACATCTTGAACTTGGGAATGTCCAGATAAGTGTTGAGGATAGATAAATCCAAAATTGGTCTCCACGTGTTCCCCTTCTTTGGTACTAGGAACAGGCGAGAATAAAATCCAAGCCCCTTTCTGACACAGGGACTGGCTGAATAGCCCCTATCTGGAGTAACTGAGAAACTTGCTTGTGAGCCTCTTTTCTTTGTGGAGGAGGAACATCTGGCATGCCTTTGAAAGGGGCATAGTGTGGAAATAAAATCTGTACCGTGATGAATGATATCCAGCACCCATCTGTCTTGAGTGATTAAATCCCAATTTTCTTTGAAAAGAGACAATCTTCCTCCCAAAGGAGCTGCCAGAGAGTCCACTGGCAGCTGAAAAGGCAGGTCATTGGTTCTGCTACGAAGGACTGACCCCTGCCCTCACCAGAAGTCTGAGCAGGTGAACTGTCTGATCTAGGCCTAAAGAACCTTGAGCCCTGCCCCTACCACGCCTAGACCTACCCCTAGACTGGGAACCATAAGCAGGATATGTCCACCCCTTAGCAGGCCAATTTCTACTAAACTTCGGAGGCTGCACCTGCAAAAATTCTTTAACAGTCTGCATAGACTTAGCTTTGTCCTCCATTTTCTTTAAAACTGCTTCCACAGGCGGTCCAAACAACACATCAGACTGTAAAGGAGCATCCAAAATCCTGGTCTTAACATGCTCAGCTAAATTCTGATCCTTCAACCATGCATGTCTGCGAAGAACAGAACTAGTAGCAGCCACCCTCGAGGAGGCCTGAACAGCATCAAAACCACATTGCAAAGAATGCTTACCCACTTGTTCAGACACATGAACCAAATCCAGCAATTCTTTACACTCAATACCTAAAGCATCCACCTTAGATTTCAATTGTGAAAGGAGATAATTCTGATATTTCAACATATGAAATTGACAATTCAACGCCTCATGGCTAGAGTGGAAGAAGTATATACTTTCTTACCCCACCTATCCAAAGCCCTTGCCTCTTTATCAGAGGGTACAGGATTTTTAACCACAGAAGCTTTAACACCTTTAGGCCCCTGAGAAACAGTTTCTGGGTCGGACTCTTAAACAAATACTTATGAGCTTGGCACCCTATAATACCTATCAGGCTTAACAGGAGCAGGAGGCAAGGAATCAGGGTTCAGAGAAGCCTCTGCAAAACATCCTCCACCACATTCAACACAGGAGGAATAGCTAAGGGCCTATGCTGGGGCAAAACAAGAATTCCCTAAGCCTTTTTCTGAGTCAGAGTAATCTTGGCCTTCCCATTTAAAGTGCTCCCTCATGGAGTGAAGAGTCTCTGAAAATGAAAAATCCTCAGGAGGAGAAGCTGAAGGAGTGGAATCATCCACATCAGAATCAGAATAAGTAGGAAACTCTGGCAAGTCTTCCACATAAGACTCTGAAGCCTGTGAACACTGTTCAAAACTATCAAACTCCTGTTCCACCCTAGGCCTCTTATCAGGTGGGGGCATAGAACCTCTAATCAGAGTAATCAAATCTTCTGCCATTTTAAGCATATGTTTCTTAGGCACAGAGCTAAAATGCTGGGAGAAGCCCTACAGAAGCTGAACTTGGCCTTCCTCTAAAAGAAGCTTTGGCAACAGAAGGAGGCCCTAACTACCTTGGGAAGAGAGGGAAGAACAGTTACCTGAGAAGCCCTCAGCCTGGCCTACCTCCTGAGAGGGCACATCCTGTAACAGTAAAGTATCTGCCTGAGACTCCATAGAGACTCCTGGCAAAACCTCTGGCTCCCCTGAGCCTTCTAAAGGACCGGCACGCGGGACTGCGGTTCCTCACCCTAGACTTCACTGTTTTGTCCTTGCGCTTCTGGAGCATCCGACGGCATAGTATAATTGCGCTTCCCAAACACTAACCTAGCACAATCAAGCCTCCTCTTAATAGTGCGCTTGTTAAATCTAGCACAAGAGCGGCAACCAACAACGTCGTGCTCAGGCCCTAAACAAGGTATACACAATGTATGATAATCCCTATCTGCTTCCCACAAGAAATACAGTTATTCACTTTTTCTGACATCCGGTTAAATACTGAGGCAAGAAAAAACCATTTAGCCAACTCTGTATTCGGTCTGAAACTCCGTTTCGAAAATCTCAGAACGCCAACCTGCACTCGCAAAATTGCTTCTGCATCGGACCATGCGGCAAAAGACTGAGAAATGACGACCAATTGTCAGGACTGCAGCAAGGGAAGACGAAGAACATCCACGATGCTTTGCCAGAGACGGCCTGCACCTGTCGCCCTTGGGATTCCAGACACTGGCTAAGGCTCTTACCACCCCTATAGTGCCTTTTTTAGGCAAGATTCAAATGACAAATTCACCACCCTAACAGGTACAAGCAAGCAAAATCTGAGGGTAATGCTACTTAATACTAGAAGTCTAAACCTCAAAATGCACTCACTCAAGGCACTCCTTAAAATGGAGAACATCGACATCTGTGCAGTGACAGACCTAGTTCAAGGCTCCAGAGAGCACCCTGCATTACCAGGCTATAATTCATACCACACCTCTAGGCCACCTAACCTGGACCGAAGCACTAAAGGCAGAGGCGTGTTCATATTCATTAAGGATATCCACGCCTCCAGGTTAGTTGCACAGCATAATGCATCCAAGATTATCCACATGCAACTAACTCTGGGCAAGACCGCAATCCAAATTGTAGCTTGCTACAGATCCACCACCATGCCCCAGGATTCCCACTCATTTCTTGATACACTGGAAAAAGGGTACACCCTAATAAAGGGCGATTTCAACTACCCCACCATTAAATGGGAAAACTACTCATGTACCAACTCTTGTGCTCAACGTTTTCTGGAATTAATAAATTTAAACGCCTTGGATCAACTTATCCACACCCCCACCAGGGGCAGCAATATCCTACACCTGGTCATTACCAACATGGGCAACCGGTGTTCCACACCAGAGGTCAATTCCTCTGTCAACCACCATAAAAAATTTCTCCAAAGCCAACTTCACACATCTTAAGACAGAAGTGGCAAACTTCACGACACCCATGCTGACGGACAATAGCGGTATGACTGCTGAGCCCTATACAATTGCACTTTATAAGCACTTACACGAGTGCATGGATCGTGCAATCCCTAACAGAACTAAGATGCTATCCTCCAAAAAAAGGAAGCCAATCTGGTGGTCCCCTACTATAAACAAACTCTACAACAGAAGAAACTGTTGCAAAAGAGTAAAATCCTATGATTGCAGGAACTCCGTGGTCAGCCTCAGTACGAAGCTGAGATCACTCAAAAAATCTTCCAAAGCTAGTTACGAAAAGAAAATCGCCACTGATTCTGAAGACAACCACAAAGCATTCTATAGCTATGTCAAGAATCTCAATGGCAGCACTCAGATCTGCTCTGATTTACAGCACAATGGCACTAAATATACGGAACCAACTGATATTGCCAACATCCTGGCAGATAGGTTCACTGCTAACTTTACCCCTCTCTCATCCCCTAAAAGGCCCATCTCTATACCAGAAAAATGCAAAGTTCCTGTAATCACGGCTGCATAGGTAAAAAAACACTCCCCAAAGCCAAGAACACAGCATCCATGGGACCTGATATCATCCCAGGCTGAGTTCTACATGAATTACAGAACGAACTGGCACACCACCTAAGTACCATGTTCAAATATAGCCTCACCTCAGGCTTTGTGACCACTGAATGGCACACAGCAACGGTTATCCCACTCCACAAAGGGGGAGCCACCACGGACCCTGGGAACTACCACCCTATTAGCCTGACAAGACTGGTCTGCAAGGCTATGGAACGTATCATCATGGAGCTTATAACAATGACATTGGTAATCTCCAAACTCTGGACCCTACCCAGTTCGGGTTTATAAAAGGCAGATCATGCCTCCTAAACATGATAAACTTCTTTGAAGAGGTCACCAAATCCGTAGATGAGGGTAAGGTGGTTCACACAGCCTATCTAGATCTCGCCAAGACTATCGACACCATCCCTCACTCTGGAATTATAAACTCACTAAACTAGGCAGAAATCCCTATGTCACAAGATGGGTTGCCAATTGGCTCACTGACAGAACCCACACTGTGAAAGTAGCAGACTAACTCCAACTTCAGACCAGTGACAAGAGGAGTACCACAGGGTTCAGTCCTAGGTCCTCTCCTGTTTGGTATCTACTTCTCTGAAGTACAGGCTAACACAGAAGGTCTTTGGCTAACAAAGTTCACAGATGACTGCAAACTAGAAGCCATAATAAAAACACCTAACGATGTGGACATCCTACAAAAAGGCCTCACTGAGACAGATGCCTGGTGTCAAAGCCATGGCCACAAGCTCAGTGCCAGAAAGTGCATAGTCATCCCTTTTGGTAAAAACTCTGTACCCATGAACTACAACATAGGCGGTGGTCTACTTAACACCGAAAGTGTGGTAAGAGACCTTGGGACACAGGTGGACAGTAGTCTCATTTTTGATAATCACATTGCCACAGTAGTCAAGAAATCCTTCTACGTGGCACAATTCCAGGGAAAAAAAGGGGTCATTGTTCCCCCTCTACTCATCACTCATTAGACCCATTTGTAGAGTACAATGCCTCTTTTGGTGTGTACATCACAAGATAACTAAATACTGGAAAAGCCACAGAAATACCTCAAAGAGAGGATTACGGGCAAACAGATGCCCTACGCAGACAGTCTCAAAAAACATCAGCTTTACTCCGTCGCATATAGTCTTCTCAGAGGTGATCTTTGCCTAACATACAAAGCTATGTCAAATCCAGAGCTGTTGGACATGCGCCACATAAAAAAAATCCCAATCCCTCCAAGCTACACGCTCTAGGGACTTAAACCTTGTCACCACAATAAACAGAACATGCTGGATGGATAAAGTCCTGTCCCAGAGACTTCCCATACTCTGGAACAAACTACCTATCTATATCAAACAAAGCTCCTCATTAACACTCCAAGAAAAATCTTGATGACTGGATGGGAGATAGGAAATTCACCTCGGGGATCACTTCTGTGGCTCTGCTTGACAGGGGCACAGGAAAATAATTTTCTTGGGTGGTAAAAGCCAGGGTACCGTTTGGCTAGGCTTATATTGCCCCTAGGACCAATAGCCTAGTACCTACCTATGAACCGATAAGATGCTGCGGGTTCAAAGGGTGACATAACCAATGCAGATGGCACAAATTTAAGGTCCCAAGGAGTTGGAGGTTCTCTGATCAGGGGTCTGAGCAAGAATGTACCTCTCAGAAAAGCCTTACATAATCTGTGAGACATTATAGGCATTCCCATCTCACCAATATGAAAATTCAAGATAGCTGCCAGCAGAACTCTGATAGTGGTGGCTGCTGCTGCTCCTTTGTCAAAGAGCTTGGAGGGAAATTCTAGAATTGTGGTAATAGGGGCTGTAAAAGGTTCTACATTGTGTTTAACAGCCCAATAAGAAAATCTTCTCCATTTAGTTAAATATAGTTTTCTCGTAGACTGTTTGTGGAAGAGACTAAGATATGTTTAACCACAGGGGAAAATTTGTAAAACCTGGCTAAATGTGGAATTGGAGCAGCCATGCTGTCAACATGAGTGTTTGGATGGATGGATAGACGGAACTCTCCCAATGAGAGAGTCAAAAGGTCTAGAACTGTGGCCAGAATCCACGGTTCCTCCAGTAACTGGGTCCAGAGAAAGGGGAACCAAACTTCTCAAGGCCAGTAAGGTACAATGAGAATCATAGTGCTTTTTCAACATGGTGGCTTTCTGTAATACTTTGGGTATTGAGGGGCAGGGGGGAAGGCATAAAGTAGTCCCGGGAGCCAATCATGGGCAAGTGCATCCCTTGGTGATTTCCCTAGAGGGGGAATGAGGGCAAAGTAGCTGCTGCATTTGGCATTCATGGAGGTGGCGAAAAGATCGCAGCAAGGCTGGCCCCATTTTCAGAAGAACTCTCCTGCAACCTCTGGTTTGAGAGACCATTCGTGAGGCAACAGAATAGTTCTGTTGAGTTTGTCCGCTATCACGCGGGACTTCCCCGGGATGTGCATTGCTATCAGAAAACGTTGAGAAGCAATTAGCCATTGCCATACTCATTCTGCCTCTCGACACAGAGGATACGACTTGGTTCCTCCTTGCTTATGCACCATACCATTGACCTGTTGTCTGTTTGAATTGCAACTCTTCCTATTGGAAGAGAGTCTTGAAATGTCTGCAACATATACAGCACGGCTCTCATCTCTAGGACGTTGATGTGCAAGTGACTCGTGTTTCCTGCCATAAACTTTGGACTGTCATTTCCAGATAATGCCCCCCCCCCACCTGATCTGGGAAGAGTCCTTGGTCAATACTGCTGTTAGTTGTGGAAAAACAAAGGGGCGGGCCTAGGTACAACTGGTCTGTCTGTAACCACCAGAGAAGATCTTTCTTGCATGACTCTAATGATTATCTGGTGTGATACAGGAAGATCCTGCATGGACCACTGGGCAAACAGCAACCATTGTAGAACCCGCATGTGTAGTCGTGCTAGGGGAGTTACAAGAATCACGGCTGCCATGATACCCAGAACTTTTAACACCATCCTATCTTGAACTTTACTGATAGCAATGTCTTCACTAGACAATGAAGGGACTAAATTCTTTCGGAGAGAAGTTTTGCCAGCATTTGCTTTGAATCCAATTCTGCGCCTAAGAAAATAATATGCTGTGAAGGCAACAAGGCAGATTTTTTTTTTTAAGTTTACTGTAATGCCTAGCCTGCTGCAAAGATGCATAATCTCGTGCCTTGCTTGCAGAAGTAGATGCTCAGTGGTGGTGGTGGTCAGGAGCCAGTCATCCAGGTATTGAAACACCTGGAATCCCTGATGTCTCAAGTGAGCCACGACCACTGCCATGCATTTGGTGAACACTCTGCGGGCTGTAGTGAGTCCAAAGGGCAGTGCTCAAAACTGGTAACTGGCTCCAAGCCAAAAGCGTAAATATCTTCTGGAATGCTTGTCCATTTTTATGTGGTGATACGCATCCTGGAGATCCATCAAGCACATCCAATCGTCTTTCCCTTTAAAAGGAAATATTGATTGCAGTGTCAACATCTGGAACTTTAACTTCTTCACCAATTTGCTTAATTTGCTGAGATCCAGAATAGGTCTCCAGTCCAGTCTTTTTTGGTACCAAAAAGAACCTTGAATAAGTTCCGGATCGAATCTGGTCTGCAGGGACATCTTGGATGACTCTTTCTAGCAACTTGAGTATCTCTTGTGTTCCATAGTCCTTTTGACCGGGTGGAACTTCTGGTATGGACTGGTTTGTGGGAGGAGGAGTAGAAAAGGAGATGTAAACCACTGGATATGATAGTTTGTACCCATTTGCCTTGGGAGATCTCTAGCCAGGCGTTTGGGTACAGTGACAAACATCCCTCGACTGCCTCCAGAAAAAAGCAGACAGGCCTCCTTTCAGGAGCTCTGGAAGGACCTGTTAGAGAATGTATCCGTTGCTCTGATTTTGCAGGCCCCCTCTGCTGTGAGGTCGGCATCTTCCATTAGGCCCTGAGGGAAGTGTCACCATGTGCGTCAGAAAAACCTTTTTGGGACTTGCGGAACCACATTTTACCACCTTTCTGACCTTTGGGATAAGGTCTAGATGGGGTAGAAAAATGGACTCCAACGGCAGACAAGGTTTTTCCGTCCTGTTTGCACCTGATCAAAGTTTCTTTCACCTTTGGCCAAAAAGGGAAGACCCATCAAAGGGGACATTGGTGAAGAAAGACATGAAGGCTTCAGCCAAGTTGCAGAGCCGCATCTGGGAATATCTCCTTGGGGAAATTCCTGTAACTGCTGCTCTGCTCACTCCATCAGCTGCGTATGAAATCAGTTTCGTGGAGGAATTGCCAATAGAATTGAGGGTGGAGAGCTACGAAGAAACTGTCTGCAGTCCATGAAACTACAGTACCTTGAAGGGCATCTCCTAGCTCTTTGAGGAGATCCCTTTGAAGTCTCGTAAAATGGGTCAGATAATTCAACGACTGCAGGGTAAAGGCCACTGAAAAGGTACGCTTTCCATATCTGTCCATAGTCCGTGCCTCTGTTGGGAGGATGAACAGATAAGGTCTCCGATAACTCCTCCTTAGTGGCTGCAGCCACCACCATTGTATTTATAGGGATGCCTTTAGGAACTCCTCCTCTGTAGGGGCAGTAATAAATTTATTGGGCCTCCGCAGAACAGGTTCCACTGAATCAGGGGAAGTCCAGGCCTTTCTAGAAATAATATTAAGGAGCTGATCATAGGGGGAGTCATCCAGGAGGTGTAAGGGCAAGATCCGAAAGCCACCAGGTTCACCAACTTGTCCTCTGAAGGGTTAGTGGGCTTTCAGCCACCCTTTTGTTTCAGGATCTCAAGGACGTCAGCAAAAGAAAGATCCTCAGAGGGGGACCGTGGGGACCCTTCAGACTCATTCCAGATCAGTGTCCGATGTAACCGACTCAGGGGAGTCTATGCGCTTCCTCTTGCACAGCCTCTTCCAAGGGACTTCCTCAGAGATACTCTGGAGAAGTTCTGGAGGAGACAATGCCACCCGCAGGGGCTTCCTGGGGCTCTAATCTTGGGAGGGGGGGATTGGACAAAGAAGAGACCAACCCCAGGGCCTGTGAGGGAAGAGAAGATGGCTCAGAGCAGAGCTGTCTGGGACAGCTCAAAGGGTCCCCTCACTCCACACAGAGATCTTCTGCTCCGAAGATGCTAGGGATCAACTCCAAGATGGAGCGGATGGATCCGAAGCCAATGTATAAACAGAGCTCAACCTCACCGAGAGGTAGAGGAGGCTCGGACAACTGTTCCGGCAGACTGCCCTCCCCGGACCCGATGGGTGAGTATTGGCTCCTAGACTCCTTGAGATCCGAAGGACCCAAAGACGTCTGAGCAGAAGCAGGAACAGATGATCCTGAACTAGGTCCCGGTACCGACTGTTCCACTGCTATCGGATCCATACTCTCTGGCTCCAAAATCACCACAGGGGCCAGAGGAGGAATCGAAATTGGTGTCGTCGATGGTCCCAAATCGTTTGGGGTCTGAGACTAACATTTTTGCCAGCACCAGAGTCTTAAGCAATCTTCACCACCCGCTCCATATCACCATCAGATAAACTCCTGGAGGAACAGGAGGATATTGAAGGAAATCTGCCCCTCTCCAAAATGGACGATCTCAGGATTGGAGATATCAGCACCAAAACAGGAGACAGTCTCCTAACTGGTAACTCTACCGGCTCCGAGGATACTGATGGGGCCAAAGAGGTTCATTTTGTCTTGTCGGAACAAAGAGCCCTCAGTTCCGAAGCAGTAACTTTTTTAGGAGGCTCTGAATCTGGAGACGAAGTAGCATGTCTTTGGGACCCTATAAGGGAAGGAGGAGGCTTGGAGCTTTGAAATCCCTCCAAAGATTCCTGGAAAGGACCTTTGAACAATCCCCTGACCATCAGGACCCAGATGCTGAACCCATGGCAAATTGTGCAAGGGTCTTTTAAGTGGATGGCACCCAAACAATATACACAACTAGTGTGCTCATCTGTAATAGACATCTCTTTGTGTGCACTGATCGCACTTCTTAAACCCAGACTGCCTATGTTCTTTAGGCTCTTTCTCCTTTTATTTCGACATGTTCATAAAACAAGGTACAAAAAAATTAACAGGAAGACGCTATGTGAATCTCTAAACATATACTTTAACTATAAACTGCTCCAAAGAGAAAGGGACCCTACTCAGTACCAACACACCTGAAGTTGAAAGCCACACAGATTAATAAACTTTTTTTTTTTTAAACTGTAAGCAAGGAAAACTGCCACAGACAGTTTAACACTAAATGCACAGCTTCAAATAACCAGGAGCCTACTGCTATAAACACCACACCCAAAAAAGGTTTCAGCAGACGCTGTAAAAGAAAAAAACCATCAGAGAACAGATGTAACTACTAAAAGATGCACTAAAACCTAGTAGTAGAAAGCCACACACAAACGAAGGAGAATCCTCTAACTAAAATGGAATCTCCAAGGGAAGGCACAGGGAGGGAAGCGGCCCTCTAAGTTAAACAGGCTGCAGAGAGAGCCCTCTAACTCAAACGGGTCTCTCTGACACAGAGAAAAAAATGATGCGCCGAAGCAGAGGGGTTTTTAAACAAATCTATAGCCAATAAGCCAGTTGAAGACATCCCGATCGCTTGAGCGGCAAACGAGATCTGGGGATTTTACCAGATGCATCATGGGATAGGGGTTAGCCTCGAGCTAGTGGAAGCTTTTGAGCTTTTGCATTCAGCAGAGTCAGAACTGATGCTTGGTTCCGAACCCAACCAGCAAGCATTACAGCAAGATAGGACGGCATAACATCTGCCTTTTGGCCTAGGTCTTTGATGCATAGGCTGACATTTTTTTCTGTCCAGGCCTACTGCCTTTTCAAAAATTGTCTGTCTTAAGTGCTGCTCTTTATTTGACCTCCTATAAAATTTCCAGACTGTTTCAGGGTATTCCCCAAGGGACTGTCTAGGGAACAGTTTAGTGAAAAGCAAAAGCTCTTTCACTGAATGCCAGGGATTAAGTTTCTTCTACTGTCTTGAAAATATTTGTGAACAGGAAATAAAACTAATACGGCAACCAAGGATTTAACCTCCACCAACCTCTAGCTTGCATACATTGGAGGGACAGATTTATGACTAGCTGTTTTCCCCATTTCTAGTATAGACTGCCATTGTACCCTAAAGTGACAAACTTGCTTCCTTCAAGGCTAACCTCCTTGAGACGATGGGCATCCTCAAATTCTTCAATGAGCAGATCAACTTCTATACCTCTGGAAGCAGGAAGTACTCCATATAAAAATGGGTATCACCCAGTAGTGAACAATCTTAACTTTTCTGCCTTGCAATACTTACGATTATAAAGATTTTTAACTAGGACTGGATTTAAAAGTGGTCTTTTTATATTTTCTGAGAAAGTATTTATATGTAATGCCTGTCTTTTTACCTACGTCCAAAGCTGCAACAGCCCTACTCCAGCAAAGGCATCTATATTTTATACCATGTCTGCATTCTGAACTGCAGTGTGATGGACTACATCTTCAGTCTGCCTATGGTTGTTACCTTAACATAAACTCAGAGTATGATAACTGACTGCTCTCAACTGAAGTACTCACGATTTACACCTTCGGAATGAATCAGTTTCTTATTCTGCATTCACTGCCTATAGGGAGACTGCTCAACTCTAACCCTATTCTGGATGATCTTCCTCCCGCAGATGAAATAACCACAGTGAATACTGTATTCTTAAAGAAATGATGGCTCTAGTTACTGTAAAGCCTATATAGCCATTCTTTTTTTTTTTTTTTTTGGGGGGGGGGGTTGGTGAATCACATTCTAAAACATTTTCAACCATGTTATCAGAAACATCAATAACCAGGGCAACAGCTGAAGACTGTAGCCGTTCTTTTCCTCAGAGTTCAGAATATCTCTTTTGGGCAACAGAGCTCGACACAGCCTACACTGGGTCTTAAGAAAATGCTTGGTGGGGGTATACGAGATCTAAACGTTGTTACGGTAATCAGCCTCGCAGCTTGGGAAAGCATGGATTCGGCCACAGTAAGATTAACCTCTAAACCAGAGTAAGAGGACTATCAAGAGAAAGGGTTCCCTTTTCTTTTCTTACTGCTGAAGCAGATAGCCTGCAGGTTCAAGTAACAGAAAAGAAAAAAAGGAGGGGGGGGGCAGCCCTCCATAACTGTGAATTCTTCTGCAAACTTTTAAAGTCAAAGGAAGGACATATTCTGGCCATCTGCTGAACAAAGGAGATCCAAATCGAAGGGGAAAAGACTAGACCGAGTACTTCCCACACACTAATGAAGTATTTCTTAAAACATCCACTAATTCACAAGAATGTCCTCTGCTTCCATAGAAAGATAAGACATATCTGGGTTTCTCACAGCAGACTTGTGCCTTCAGTAGATGCACAGGGCCTGGCACTCAACTGGGGACTAGTATACATTACAACTGGAGCTGAGCTCTGGCTGGTTTATCTTTCCACTACATCCCTGCCATCTAACTCCTAAGTAGTTAAGACTTGGAGAAAATCCATTCTAACAAATGCAGTACTGGTAGCAAATCATAACCTCAATGTACTAGGAGCATCAGACTTCATTGGAATTAATGGCAGCTATAGCCTTAGGAACTCTACCTGTCAATTCTTTAATCAGAATCTTGCAAGGCTGCTTTATCTTTCACTGATAAAAATGATTCTTGTCAGACAGTCAAAATATTTTGCTACTCTCCCAAGGGGCCTTGGCTCAAGAGAGTTGATCAACAAACCAGGGGAAGAAAAGGCATCCGTTGGACCAGTCTTAGGAACTTGTGATGATCTACAAATGCTTTCAAGCTTTCAGCCCTTTTAAAAATAACTTCTTACTAGATGCTTTACAATATTCACAGGTAATTGCACCATCCTCTTCACTAAGGCAGGCAAGTCACTACAACTAGAATCTTTGGGAGAATCCATCACCCATGGGACTGCATGACTTAAGTTCAAAATGCACAGGACCAACACACAATGAGGACACGTATATGTAACTTAGATGAAGCAGTGAAAATCAAAACTCTATGCAACACTAAAGCAATTTATTACAGAGGGGCTTCACCCCACACTCCTGCTACCTGCATATATTAACTCCCAAGATCAATGCACTTTGGAGTGACAGCAATTCTGTAAGCTACTGAGAGCTCAGAATTAGTCTGTAAGAATGCTGTTAACCCTTCAAAGTGTCAAATACAAATATATTAAAGGTCTGTCTTACTCCCCTCCCACAGGAGAATTTCTTGGTGATTCTTCTTGAAGGACTCTAGATGAATCAAAAAATAGATGAAGGAAAATAGTAAACAAATACAGAGACAAAATTAAAAACAGCAGATGCTGTGATGATAAAATTGTCTATGAATGCACTGTAGTAATGATTATAAAGAGCAATAGTTCCAGACAAGGCAATCACAAAAATGAATAAAAAAACTATACAAAGAATAAAACAAAATCAGTTTAAAACTTGAAAGGTATGAAACATTTCTTGTAGAATTACCTCTTCAGTTTTTCGCCTGAGAACATTTGCTTGTTTCTCAAAGTCTCTTTCTAATTTTAGAAGTTCATACTGTCTTTTGCGATCCTAAAAATACAAACATAATGGTTACAATTACAGCAAATATTTCTATAAATAAGGAATTAGCAAACGAGCCACTAACAAAGAAAACTAAACTTGTGTCAACTATAATGCAATATCTTGGAGAGCTTCTCAATCAAAGCATTCTATGCACAGTCAGCAAAAAAACGAAGTTGTGTACTTACCATAGTGCTCCATCTGTGTTGTCCATTTTTATTCATCTTCAATGACTGGGTTCGAATCCAACCCTTGGATCCAACTCTGCTGCTTTTTGCAGCACGTGGAGCACTGAAAGCTCTTGAGGTCCTCTCCTACCCATAATGCATTAGTCCCCTATCAAACCTCCGATCTTGTTTGCTGACTTTAGTGAATAAAATACAGTCATCTATACCAGTATCAGGAGGCTCAAACAGAGGAACACTGGTTCCTTTAGCATCTTCTGATCCTTCCAGAAGTTAAACTGGTATGGGATTGTAGGGAGGGAAGTAGAGGAAGAATGAAAATGGACAACACAAATGGAACATTATGCCAAGCACACAACTTTTTAACTATCATTTTTATTCAATCCTCCATGATTGAGACAGAGTCCCAGCTACCTTCATCCCAGGAGGACTCTATGGAAGTCTGCTCCTGAGAACCATTGACCCTAAGGCTGCTTTTCCCACAGAGACCAGATCTTACTGGTAAATGAGCAATAAAACTGTGAGGATTTGCACAAGTTGCAGCTGCACAAATATCGTCCAAGGAAGATTTGGACAGAAATACGGAAGTTGCCACAGACCTTATGGAATGAGCTTTTAGAGGTTTTGGTGAAAACAAACCCAATTTGTTAAAAAAACAAATGAAATACAATCAGTTAACCAATTGGCTAAGGTCACTTTAGTAACTGGCTTGCCCAATTTTGAGTCCAAAAAGGAGACAAATAATTATGATTTCCCCGATACCTTTTGTACTATGAAGATAAAAATGTAACACTGTATACATCTAACAGGTGCAACATGTACTCTCCAAGAAGTTTGGAAAGAAGACTGGGAGGTTGACAGCTTGATATTGGATTCTGACACACCACCTTAGGTAGGATAGATTGGGTCTTAACGATACCCTATCCCTATGAAAATTCGGATAATGTGGCTTACAGGATAGGGTTTGAAGCTGTGAGACTATTCTAACAGAAAAAATGTCCACTAAAAAGACAGATTTCCAGGTTTAAAATTTTAGTCCACACTTGGACGATGGTTCAAAGGGGGATAGGGTCAAGGATTTTAACACCGACTTCAATCTCACAGTAGAGTGGGATATTTAAAGGGAGGTCTGAGAAGAAAGGTACCCCTAATGGAAGAGGGTAAAGACAAATTATTGATTCCTAAGTGAAAATTAGAAATGGCATGAAGTTGCACTTTAATAGCTGAGGAACTAGCTCCCTCTAAAAATTGTAGCTAAGAATTCCAAAATGTTTGAAATTGGTGCTCAGAAGGCATCAATATCTCTTTTGTGCCCAAAAAACAAATCCTTTTTCATTTGCTTTTGTGAAGTTTTCTAGTGGAAGCTTTGTGGGATGACAAGAGAATGTGTGAGGACAGCCTGAGCAGTCTAGTTATCAGCGGAATTAGAGAAACCAAGCAGTCAACTTTAGGACAATGTCCAGGTGTACAGAGTTGTCAGGTGAGACAGGAGGTCTGGGGTTTCCATGGTTGGCAAAGGAGAATAGGCCAAAAGACAGAAACCACATCTGATAAGGTCAATAAGTGCCAATGGGGATGACTGAGCTCTTCAATCGTGATGTTTCCTGAAGAAATTTGGGGATTAGAGGTGCTCAGGGAAAGGCATGGAGGCAACCAGGGGACCAATTGTCGAGAACAGCATTGCTTGGTGACTCTCCCAGTTGGGGGAATCAGGGCAAAGAACCTGTTGCATTTGCTGTTGAAGGGAGATGCAAAAAGACTGCAGCAAAGTTAGCCCCATCAACAGGAAGTCTTTTCAGCCACATTCATGTTGAGAGACCACTCGAGACATTAGAATGGACCTGCTCACCTTGTCTATCACGTTGGATTCCCTGGGATGTGCATGGTTATCATAAATCAATTGGATAAGACTGCCCATCACCAATTTCTCAATGCTTTTCAACAAAATAGGTAAGATTTGGTTCCTCCTTTGTTGATGTACCAAACCATTGACATAATCCATCTGAATCGTAATAGTCCTGGAGGGGAGTGCATCTTGGAAAGCCTGCAACATAACAGGACAGCTCATTTCTAAGAGAACGATATACATACTGGCCTCTTTGGGAGACCATGTGCCTCGGACTATTTTTCCCCAAGAAGCACCCCCCACTTGATTTGGGGAAACGTCCGTGGCCAGGAGGAAGAGTGAAGGGGTAACCTTGAACTTGATCGGAGCAAATCCACCAAAGGAGGCAATTTCTACATGCCGGAGTTATCTCGATCTGGCTGGATAAAGGCTGGTGGAGAAAAAAACACAGAGTTGCTAGTGTCCACTGAGGAATTCTCAAGTGATATCTTGCCAATGGAACTATAATCATCACAAAAGATGGTGACCCCAGTACTTGGAGGATTATTCAAGCAGAGACAGAAGAATTTTGAATAACCTTTTTGACCTGGAATATTATCATTTGAACCCTTGGAAGAGGAAGAGAGACTATCAAGGAAGACGTGTGGAGCAAAGTCCTTATGAACTGCAATATCTGAAATGGTGTTAGTTGAGATTTGTTGTGATTGATAGTAATTCCTAGTTGAGAGCACAATGGATTACATGATCTCATGTTTTGATCAACGGATGCCTAGGAGTGGTTATGAGCCAGTCATCCAAATAAGGAAATACCTAGAATCCTTGCAGTCTCAAGTGAGCTGCTACCACTGCCATGCATTTGGTGAACACCCTGGGGGCTGTGGTGAGACAAAAGGGCACAGCTCAGAACTTGTAACAACTGGCCCCCAGATGGAAGCATAAGTATCTTCTGCATTGCTGCCCACTTTAATATGATGGTATGCATCCTGAAGATCTACTGAGTACATCCAGTCAACCTTGAGCAGACCTGGCAGAAGACTGAATCTTGACCATTTGAGAGTTTTTGTGCTGAACTGACTTGTTCATATAGCGGAGATGCAAAATTGGTCTTCAGTCCAATATTCTTTGGCATTAAAAAGTATCTTGAGTAAGTTCCGGACTCTTTCAGGTCTGGGGGGACCTCATGGAAGACTGCCTTTTAGCAGCTTTATTTATTTATAGTGCTGCTGATGCCTTCCTCTGACTCAGTGGATCATCGGTAATTTTGTTTACTGTACAGGGAGGAGGAAAGAAAAAGGGAGTACAACTTCTGGAAATAATCCTCTGCACCCATGAATCTTTTGTTAATCTGCAGCCAGGCTCTCTGGTGCAGGCATAAATGACTCCCAACTGCCTCCAGAGGTGCACAATTGGGCCTCTCATTCAGGGGTGCTGGTAGGATCAGTCATAGAAGGAATTTCTAGACCCTTGTTTCTCTGGACCATCTTTGCAGTGTGGACTGCATCTTCCATTAGAGTTCCCCCCTCTGTTTCTGGGGGACCCATCTCCATGGGGATTTTGGAAATTACCCTGGGATTTTTTTTGACCACCCCATTGATTCCTGGAAAAAGTCCTTTGAGGGGTCAAAAAATGTACGCCCATAGCAGACAGGACTTTTCCTTTCTGCTCACACCTGGACAGGGTGTCTAACGTTCGGGCCAAATACAAAACTTCCATCAAAAGGAGCACTGACGAAAGACTTGAAGGGCTCAGCAAAATCACACAGGCGCATCCACATATGCCTCCTAATGGAAATGCCCAATTCTTCCACCCTAGAGGTACCTTCAGCTGCATATGAAATCAGCCTTACGGACAAACTTGAAATGGACAGCAGGGTAGACAACTGAGAGAAATAAAACTCAAAAGTAACAGTCCCTGAAAGGATTTGGTGATTGCTTTAATCAAATTCCTCTGAAGTCTAGCAAATTGTGCCAAATAGTTCAGCGATCAAAGTGCAAATGTTACTGAAACATACACACGCTTCCTAAAATCGGACCGTCTTCCCAAACTCCCTGTTAGGAGGATGAACAAGGGAAGTTCCTTCTGTAAGTTCCATCTTTGTAACCACCACCACGACTATAGCAACCACAGGTACTTGGATAAGAGGTAGTGAAAAGCTCTGCTAGAGAGTAGTGCAGTGCATGTGTAACATATGCCAGCATAGATAGCTGGAGTCTTGTAAAGAATCATATGTCATTTGAACAGCAGACTAGGCTGTAATGATGGTTGTGTTAATGTATCAACAGTGGATCCTCCTGGACAGAAAATAAATATACATGTATGGTAGACTATAAGGCTGTAACTGATGAAACATATATATTTTAACAGAGGGTACTGAAAGGGAAAGGGTTAAGCTCAGCCCAGCTAACCTTAATAAAAATTGCCTGAAATTGAATGACTTGGTTTAGGCCATAAAGATTTTCTCTCGCAGGTCTGACTGTTGCCAGAGAACAGCTTGTTAGTTTCTGCAGGAAGATAGGAAATGTTGCAATTGTTTTAAAGTTTCTAGATGTGGCAATAAACGTTAGCTAAAGTTCTGTGTATGTACTGTGACCCATCAGTGCCAGATCCTGTCTGAGTTTCTAGTGATGGGGTAGTGTGGGAACAGCAGTGTAAGGTGACCAGATGTGATGTCATTCTGTAGCCAGCACTGAAACTGTATTTAAATACTAGTGAAAGATGTGAGGTGTGCACTCTGTTTTTGGGACCTGACATCCACCTTCACCTTGCCTTGCTTTAGTAACCAACTAGGGAAAGAAAAGTTGTGTAAAATCTTACCATAACAGTTCTTTTCTGTTTCAGTAGTCTTTACGAGGGAGTTCACCATCGTAGGGCGAGTCGTACATTGCACTTAAGCTATCGTACGTTGGCCATAAAAGTGACGTACGCACAGACCTCAAAACTGAATGCCTAAGGAGGAAAGCCAGCCTAAGGAAAGTAGGGTATGACCATCCAAGGAAAAGAACCAAACAATTGGGGGAAGGAGGGAGGGACTGAAATACTGCAACAGAGAAGAGGAGGCATCTATCGTTATGGTAAGATTTTGCACAACTATTCTATGTCCTTCTATTCATCTGGGGCAGTTTTTTTTTTTACATGGAGTGTACAAAAGCTTGTGAAGAGAGGGTGGAGAAGCAGCAGCCAAGCACTACAGAAAGCCATGGAGTATGGCTCTGGCAAAACCTGCCATAGACTTAGAAATGTCATTCAATTTGTAATGTTTAGTGAAGGTATGCACAGAAGTCCATGTATTCACCTCAAGAACAAAGGTATCTATTCCCTTGAAGAAAGCACCAGATGAAGCTACAGCCTTAGTGGAAGGGGCCTTTACACAGATGAAGCAAGAGTCTTACCATGCTTCACATAAAAAGACAAAATAGCCTAAGAAATCCAAGAAGAAATAATCTGCTCAGAAACAGGCAGTCCCAGAGCTATGGGATGGTAGAAAACAAAAACCTGGTCTGATTCCCTGATAAACTATTTGGACAAGAATAAAACTAAGTTGTCTATGCACATTCAGGGTGTGCAGCAACTTCTCACTAGAATTCTGGGAAGAAGGAAATTAATGGACTGGTTGAATGACAATTCATTGACTACCTTGGGCATAAAGGAAGGGTTGGTTTGCAAGAGCACCCTGTCTTTATATTAAAAAAAAAAAAAAAAAAAAAAGGGGAAGAGGCCATTAGGACTTGGAACTCAGACACGTTTGGTTGAAGTTAAAGCTAACAGAGGTACAGTTTTCCAGGAGCAGTGTTGCAGAGAAGCTGACTCGAAAGGGGGGAGGAGTCAGCTTTTATAGCACAAAATTAAGATCCCAGGGAGGAGGGATAGGTTTCCTGGGAAGTCTAATGAGGAGGACACCTTTAAGAAATATGGACTCAAATCTACTACCTAGAGGGGTGATAGAGGCAGACAGAAATAGCTGACATATGGGCCTTCACTGAAGAGTAGGCCAAGCCAGTCTTGAGCAATTCCACAAGACAGAACCAAGGGGATTGCAACTGATTGAGGTGTCTCAAAGCCAGGATCCACCAAGTGAAAATCTCTTCCACTTGGATGCATAACATTTTCTAGTACTGGGTTTCCTGGCTTCCTGCAGCACCTTTACCACGTCCACAGAGAACAGTTGTCTAAAAGGAATTACAACCTCATCATCTACAGAGCCAACTGAAGAGTAGACAAGTGGGGATGGATGAGAGCTTCTTTGTCTTGTGTGAGCAGGTATACCATGTGAGAGAACTTGGGGTGACTGCCCTCATCTAAACGCAGATGAAGGAATCAATACTCACTTTGCCAAGGGAGTCACCAGCAATATTTTTGGGTTGGCCTGTTGAATTTTGAGCAGGACTTTTGGAATGAGAGGAAGGGAAGGGAATTAATACAGAAACATCCCCTTCCAAGTGAATAAGAGGGCATCCATCTTCCAAACAAAAGGGTGTGGAACTCTGGCATAAAATTATGAAAGTTGTCTTTTTTTTTTTTTTTTTTTTTGGGGGGGGGGGGGGGGTCTACATCAAGTATACACCACCAGTGGACAGCATCCAGAAACATTCCTCTGAAACATCCATTCGTGGGACAGTTAGGGATCTGCTCAAGGTGTCTGCCAAACAATTTTGTCTGGATGGAATGTACAGTGCCTGAAGAATCACCAGATATTGGACTGCCAGGTCTCAAGCCTGCATAGTAGGTAGGATTTGGATCCCCCACTTGTTCACATATAAGAGGACCATCATAGAGAACACATTTAAAGGTCCTGGGAGGAAGAGAGGATGAAGGGTCTGAATGGCTAGCAACAGCACCCTCATCTCCCTTGCACTGATGTGTTCTCTTTGTTGAGATGGAGACCACACCCCTTGTGCTTTCAAATTTCTGAAAACTGCTCCCCAGACCACATCCAAGGTGTCTGTAAACAGCTCTTGGACTGGTGACAGAGGATGCAAGGGGAGTCCTGTGTTGAGTGACACTTGTTGGATCCACCACTGTAGCTCCCTCTTCAGATAGGAAATTAGGGGAATTGGAAACTCTAGACAGTATGACTGCTGCATCCAAATGACTTTAGGAACCACTGGAGTTTTCTCTTGAGAAGTTTGTCCAGAGTTCACATTTGAATGGTGAATGCCATGAACCCCAAAACCATTAGGAACACTGGCCGAAATGTGGTGAAGAGGCAGAAGATTTTGGAAATAGGAGGTGAGGTCCTGCGTCTTCTGAGGAGGAAGAAAGAACCTCATGAAGTCAGTCTGCATCCTGCACCACAGGAAGATGTGATCCTGAGACATGGTGAGAACAGATTTTTTGTGGTTTCTTTCTGGCAGTTTATGGTGAAGCCCAGACTTTGTAAAAGAGGAATGGCAAAGAGGACGCTTTGTTTCAGGCTCTCTGCAGAGGTTGCCAAAAAAGAGGAGATCGTCCAGGCAAGGGAAACTGTGGATGGCCTGAAGCCTGCAGTAGGCAATCACAGCAGGTAGACATTTTGTAAATACCCTTAGTGCAGTAGAAAGTCCAAAGAGTAAGGCAGAGAACTGAAAATGCCACAGAAAGCCTAAAACCATCTTGCAGTTGGGGTGGATGGGAATGTCTAAGTATACATCTTTGATATCCAGGGAAGTCAAGTAGGCTTGTGACAGAATAAAGGGGAACAAGGTCTAGAAAGGTAACATACGGAAGGCATTGACATGAAATAGATTCAGAATAGGTCTCCAAGAACCATCCTCTCTCGGCACTAGGAACACACTAGAGTAGAAACCTCCTCCTTTTTGGTCGTGAGGAACCTCCTGAATGGTCCCTTGTCTCCGCAGGTCTAGCAGTACCTCTGGAAAAGAGGGGAATGAAGGAAGGTAGGGAATCTCATACCAGAAAGTACCCTTTTTGAATGAGAGAGAGAACCCAAGAGTCGAATTATGCTTTCCCAGACTAACAGAAAGAGGCACTGGGAAAAAAAGGGGAGGGAGGAAGTTTGGGCAGTCAAAGGTAACCATGCTTGCCAGGAAAGGATTGCTTCTGAGACGGAGTTACTGGGAAAGCCCTGGGCTGCTGAGACCTCCTACCACCCTTTTTAGTTTACATGAAAGAGAGGGGGTGTGTCTACATACAAAAGCAGTTTCTGCTGGTTAATTTTGTTGAAATTTAGGCACTGGAGAAACAGATTTATTTCAGTTATTTACCCTTTTCCTGCAGAGATTTAAATAAGTTTGCATTGTTTGGCCCTGCAGCTGCTGTATTGCCCAAAGGGGCATACATAAGTTTACATTTAATGTCCACTGGTAATTGCTGGAGCATTAACCAGAAGGATCTGCTTAAGACAGAGGCAGCTGTCTTGGCAGAAGTCTCTGCAACATCATAGCTGCATTTGATGGACTGGTGCACTGTCTGTCAAGAGGGTCCAAAGCAAGGATGCAGACAAGGTCTTATTCCCTGAATCAGGCAAATCAGAAATGATCTGAGAAAGTAGAGAGTAAAGGTCAAGGCCAGGGCAAATTTGGCTGTGTGTGTTTGGTAATTATTGGCTCTAGGTCCTTATCTGAAGGAAGAAGAGAAGTTGAAGGGAGTAACCTGGATCGCTTGTTTGAAGCCACTGAAATCAATGGATCTGCTGAAGGAGGACATCTGAACAGGAACTTGCAGCCCTCAGGTACTTGTAAAATCAGTCAGGCCGCTTAGGAGGCAGGAAGCAGAGCAATGGCATCTAGAAAACCAGTTAACACAGGAGGAATACCTGATGGTCTGGATGATTCCACCTGCAGATCATAGTATTTTTTTGTACTTCAGATACCGGACACCTATCATTTGAAATGATCCCTCTTTTTGACCAGAGTTTCTCCAAGAGAGAGTTCTATTACAGGCGAGTCAGTTCTATTTGAGTCCTCCCTCTGGGGAGGTGCAATTCTAAAGGGGAGGGGATCTGAGGAAAAGACCACAGATTCCTCTTCTGAGGATGCCTGTTCCTCTGATTAACCCTTTTTCGTAACCCTTTTATGTGGAGAAAGTGTGTGTAGGGGGAGGGGGGCAGGGACTGAAACATCCGGAGCAGGTTTTAATGGCCTTGAAAAGGCCTTCGGTGCATTACTGCCACTTTGAGGGTCCCTTGGAAGGAGCAAGTGTTTAAATGTGGGTCTGTCGTCTGTAATGTAAGAGGCCTGGACGTAGGCCTACATGCAATATTAAAGCGAATTTCCTCTCGCATAAGGATCCGAGGTATCCCCTTAAGGCCTTCGGTTATCATGAGCCTCGGTTCCCACTGTACACCTGAGACAGATGCCTGCTAAGACTAAGGATGTGCATATGGTCAGAACCGAGGCAGCCTCTACCTGTGGAGTGGTATCAAGGAACTGTACGCATCTCCGGACTCTCACCCACCACAGGAGAGATGTCCATAATAAGAGGCACAGAAGAAGGTTCATGCCTTGGCTTTTTGGCCTCGTCACTAACTCCACCTTGGGCCCCAAGTAACCCTCCACCGCACTTTTCACCTTCTCAAGAAATTTGAGAATTAGGAGGAGGAGGAGGAAATACAGAGAGTAGACCAGGAGGGCCAAGCATGGACTACAGCACATCTTGCTGACTCCTACTTCCTGTGGTGAGATCAAGGCAAAGTACCCGCTGCACTTGTTGAAAGGGAAGGCAAAAAGGTCACAGCATGGTTGACCCCATCTAGGAAGATCTGGTTTGCCACTGACTGATTCAGACACCACTAGTGAGTCATCAGAAGTACCCTGCTGATCCTGTCTGCTAATATTTTGTGCTCCCCAGAATGTGCGTTGCAACTAAAAAGCTGTTGGTAGAGACAGCCCACTGCCACACACACACACACACACACACACACACACACACACACACACACACACACACACACACACACACACATATCCCTTCTCGACAAAAGGGATAGGGTCTTGGTTTCTCCTTGTTTGGTGAGATACCACAAAGACATGATGTCGATTTGAACCTCAAACGACACCAGAGAAGAAGGGAGTAGAGGGATTGTTATGCTAAAAGCACTACCCTCATATCTCTAGGATGTCGATATGCAGAATGGACTCCTGGGGAGTCCATGTGCCTTGGACTGTCCATCCCAGGTAATGCCCCCCCATCCCAGCTGGGAGGCATCAGTGGTCAATGTGGCGACAGGTGTGGGAAAAATGAAAGGTCAACCTTGAGAAACTTCTGAGTTGTAAAGCCACCGTAAGAGAATTTCTGCACACTAGAGAGTCTCACAGGATGATTGAGGGGCTGATGTAGAAGGGACCATTGGACAGAACGTCGACTGGAGAACTCTATGTATTTGTTGGCAGTAAGGTAATTGTTGCAGCCATAGAACACAGAGCCCTGAGAACCAGACTTGCTGTCGGAACTGGTACTGCTAGCATTTGTTTGGTGTGTCCGCAGGGAGAGAAACCTGATTGGTGGAAGAAAAGCTAGGGTTTTGGTTGTGTCCAAGCAGGCTCCTATAAAATCTATAATTTGCACCAGCCGTAGTAATGACTTCTGAAGGTTTAAGGTGATCCCTGTCATAGGGGCTAGTTGTAAGAGAAAATTCCTGGCCTGGAACAGTAGATGCCTGGATGGTGCGACTGGGAGCCAGTATCCAGGTAAGGAAACACGTGGAATCCCTGCAGTTTGAGCTGTAACTGCTGCCATGTGCATTTGGTGAACACCCTGGGTGCTGTGGTGAAACAAAAGGGAAGCATGCGAAATTGTAGTGACTGGTCCCCTGCTTGAAACAGAGATACCTTCTGGAGCATCTGTTCATTCTGATGTAATAGTACTTGCATCTTTCAGGTTTAATGAGCAAATCCAGTTGTCCTTCTGCAGGAAGGAAAGGATGGATTAAACCGTGACCATCCTGGACTTCATGTGTTTCACTGATTGGCTCAGAAAAGGGAGGTCCAATATGGGCATGAGATTCGCCACTTTTCTTTGGAACTAAAAAGAAATCGGGAGTAAATCCCTGATCTGTGCTGGTCTGAAGAGGCCTCCTGGATGACTTTTTTGGAGCAACTTTGCTATTTCCAAAGTTGCTGCCTCCCTCTGATTGGGTGGAACATCGGGGAGGTGCTGTTTTGGTTGGGGGGGTTAAAAAGGGAATGGAGTAACCCTCTGGATATGACCTCTTGCACCCATCAATCATAGGTGACGGCTAACTAGGCATCTATGTGCAAGAAAAAGATGCTATGTCTTACCATAACGTTCCATCTGTATTGTTGATCCTCGTTCAGTCATTATGCATGGGTATCCGTTCCAACCTCGGAACCGAGCCGGCCATTTTCCAAGCTCGCGGCAACTTCAAACTCTAGAGCTAAAGTCTTACCCACAATCCCCCTTCTCCCTGTTACCTCAAATTGAGTTTGGAAGTCAAAGAAGGTAGAGGCTACCTCTGGTCAAATAACCTAAGAGCACCGGATGGTGAGATCCACTAGAAACCACAGGAGGGGGAAAGAGGGAAGGTCATAATGACTGAACGAGGATCAACAATACAGATGTAACGTTATGGTAAAACAACTTCTTTATTGGATATTGTTAATCCTCATTCATTCCTTACGCATGGGACAGAGTCCCCAGCTACCTCTATTCCTGGGAGGCTCTCATGGAAGGACATTCCTGAGCACCATAGAACCGAAAGATGCTCTTCCCCTGGAGGCCAAATCCAATTTGTAATGATCGATGAAGGTATGAGGCATAGCCCAAGTTGCAGCTGCACAGATGTCTTGTAAGGAAGCTCTGGCATGGAAGGCAGAAGTTGCCACCAACCTTGTTGAACGAGCTTTCAGGGTAGTAGGCAACGAGATATTGCGTTGTGTATAAATGAAGGTCACAGTCCTTCAACCATCCAGCTAATGTGACCTTAGTAACAGCAGATCCTAATCTAGGTCCAGAAAAAGCCAAAAATAACTGGTGAGATTTAAGAAAGGGCCTAGTCCTGTTTAAGTAAAAACAAATTTGCTTGGGGATATCTAGGGTATGTAGGCAATACTCTCCTCTGTTTGAATGAGTGGGAAAGAAAACTGGCAATTCAATGGCTTGATTAATGGACACTTCAGAGATCACTTTAGGCAGAAAGGATGGATTAGTTCTCAGAGACGCTCTATGAAAAATCAAGTATGGACTCTTGATACATACAGCTTGAAGCTCAGAAATACGTCTGGCAGAAGTAATGGCGACCAAAAACAACTATTTTCATGACAAATACTTGAGGTTGCAAGAAGAGGCAGGTTCGAAAGGTGGCACTGTCAGAGCTTGTAGAACAAATGATAAATCCCATGGTTGAATAGGTTCTCTAAAAGGTGCCTTCAGATGATTCACACCTTTTATGAAAGTCTTGCACAATTTGTGGGACATAAGAGAGGAGTCTTGGACACCCTCATGAAAATTAGAAATCGCAACCAGATGAACTCTAATGGTAGAGGCCGATAGACCCGATTGAAAAAGGTCGGCCAGATAGTCTAGTATTATCGACACTGGTGCTGAGAAGGGATCTACTTGTTTATCTTTCAGCCAACAGGTATATCTTTTCCACTTGCTCAGATAAGTAACTCCAGCGCAAGACTTAAGAGATGCAATGAGAATATCACGTACTGATAAAGATCATTCTGCCTGGCAATCAAGGGAATTGGAGTAGCCAAGCCGTGAGCTTCAGGCTGTTCATGTTGGGATGAATCGGGTTCTGTGGATTGAGATCAACTCTGGGGTTGGATGGAGAATCCATTATCGATCTAGTAGGGGAGGCCAAAGGAAGGGGAACCTAATCTGTCGAGGCCAATAGGGTGCTACGAGGATCACCCTGCTCTTCAACCGACTATCTTTCTTCAGAAACTGGGGAATGAGGGGAAAGGGTGGAAATGCATAAAGAAGACCCGAGGGCCAATCATGGACTAAGGCGTCCCTGGGTGACTGTCCCGGAGGGGGAATCAGGGCTAAGTAGTTGCTGCATTTGTAGTTGGTCAGGGATGCAAATAGGTTGCAGCAAGGATGGCCCCAGCGGTGGAAGATCTCAGATGCTATCAAGGGATTCAGGGACCACTCGTGAGGTTGAAGAATGCACCTGCTGAGTGTCTGCTATCACACTGGAACTCCCGGGAATGTGCGTTGCTAGAAGAAAACGGTTGGTAGCCATTGCCATATCCTCATGGCCTTTCGACAGAGGGTAAAATTTGGTTCCACCTTGCTTGATGTACCAGATGACCGCCATGTTGTCTGAATCGCAATCGTCCCAGACGGCAGCAGGGGATGGAATGCTTGCAACGTCAGAAGCACCGCCCTCAGCTTTAGAACATTTATATGCAGATGGGCCTCCAGTTCGGACCAAGTGCCTTGGACTGTCTGTCCCTGACATAGACCTCCCCCCACCCCATCAGGGAGGCGTCCGTGGTCACTGTGGCCTTGGGCTGCTGGGGGGAGAAGGGGCGAGACCATTATGACAGATTGTGCATCATCCACCAATTTAAATCCTGTTTACACCTGTGGGTTTACTCGACTCATGGCTGAAAGAGGATGCTGAAAAGAATACCATTGGGTAAGCAGTAGCCATTGCAGAAGCCTCATGTGAAACCTGGCCAGGGGAACAATGGTGATGGAGACTGCCATGGAACCCAACAGCTGTAGAACAGAGTGAGCCGTGGATTTCTCCCTTGAAAGGATTGGAATCAGTTGTTGCTTTATCCTTTGAATTCTGTGCTCTGGAATTGCAGCTCTGCAGTTCTGTGTCCAAGATAACCCCTATGAATTCTGTCGACTGAGATGGGGTGAGATTGAATTTTTGCCAGTTTATGGTTATGCCTAGCTTTTGAGCAGCGAGGAGAGAGTATGCCAGGGCTTCTTCCAGTAGATGTCTGGTGGGGGCGGAAACGAGCCAGTACTCTAGGTATGGAAACACCTGGAATCCTTGAAGTCGCAAATGAGCTGTGACAACTGCCATGCACTTTGTGAACACTCTGGGGGCTGTAGAGAGTCCGAAGGGCAGTACTCTGAACTGGTAGTGGCTAGCTCCCGCATGGAAGTGCAGAAATCTTCTTGATGGCCTGTCCACTTTTATGTGGTAGTACGCATCTTGAAGATCAATAGAGCACATCCAATTGTCTTTTTCCAAAAGCGGGAGCACAGACTATTGTGACCATCCAGAATTTTTGTACTCTCACAAACTTGTTCAAATACACTGAGATCCAAAATTGGTCTCCAATCCCCGGTTTTCTTTGGCACCAAAAATAGTCTCGAGTAGAATCCAGATCCTATCTGGTTTGGAGGGACTATTTGGATGACTCTCTTTCTTAGCAGCTTCTCTATTTCTAATGCTGCTTCTTCCCTTTGACTGGGTGGAATGTCGGGAAGGTTTTTTGAAGGGGCAGGGCAAAGATCAAAGGGGATACGATAACTTCTGGTTATAATCCTTTGTACCCAAGAATCGGTGATGGTTAGCCAGGCAGAAGGGTACAAGGAGAAACGTCCCCCAACCACCTCCAGAGGAAAGGAGTTGGGCCGCTCTTCAGGAGCGCTGGTAGGATTGACCAGGGAAAGAATTCCTGGAACCCTGGTTACACGGACCCCCCCTGCCCCGACAGGAGAGTCTTCCCTGTGAGTTTCCCCCATGCCTCTAGGGGAGAACTCTGCCTGTGTGTCACGGAAAGGACCCCGAGATTTCTTGAACCATATTCTTCCCACTTTTTTGGTTATGGGAGAAAACACGTTGAGGGGAAGAATAATGGACACGTACGGCAGAAATGGTCTTACCGTCCTGTTCACATCTGGCCAGTGTGCTTTTAACTTTGGGCCCAAACAACGAGGAGGATTCAATGGGAGCGTTAAGAAAGGAAGCCTTAAAGGGTTCAACAAAATTGCACAAGCGCATCCAGGCCTGTCGTCTCAAGACTGTAGCTGAACTCGCTGCTCTAGCTGCTCCTTCTGATGCGCGAGACATCATTGATTCAATGGTGGTCAGCTGAGAAGACACTGTCACGGACCTCAGACATGGCACCAGCCAAGGTTTCAGAGAGCTCAGAAATCAGATCCCCTTTGAAGCCTGGTAAAGTGTGCCATATAATTCAGGGACCTGATAGTAAAGGTCGCTGAAGCAAAGGTGCGATTCCCTATCCTGTCCAGGGCCCGGGACTCTGTTAGGCGGATGGACAGTCTGACTTTCTTCTTCTGCCAGATCCTTTTTTGTTGCGGCCGCCACCACCAAAGCATCCACAGGAAGACCTTTGGACCAATGGGGATCTGAAGCAGGAGGGGACAAAATCTTATCTGGCATTAAGGGAATAGCTTTGACGGCATGAGGAGCCTTCCAAGCACGCTGCACGACAAGCTGGACAAGTTCATCGGCAGGTGGAGTAACCCAGGAGTTAGGGGCAGGGAGCGAAAGGCCTGCAGGAACACAGATTCCTCAGAGGTCGGATTAGAGGACTGCCAGTCACCTCTGTTTCAGGATTTCGAAGATATCACCAAAGGATACCTCAGAGGGTGACCGGGGGGGATCCTTCCCCTTCATCAAAATCTGTGTCTTCAATGAGGGACTCCTCTGTGGAGTCCATGTGCTTCCTCTTACACAAACTTTTCCAGTGGACCTCCTCAGCGGGAGAAGCGGGAGAAGACAGTGAAAAATGGGATTCCTGTGGGAATATGTCCTGATGTCCTTGCACCCAGTGTCCGCTAGGTGCGACTTGTGAAACTAGTGTACCAGAGGAGGGTGGAGGTATAGACAAGTCCAGTATCGCCAGCAGCAGAGAAAGCCTTCTCCATCAGTTGGAAGGCTGGTCCACCTGAAGAGGAGTGCATGTCTAGGACAGGGGTCGCCTCTCCCCCTAAGTGGCTCAGCCTGCCGACTCGGAGTCCCTGGATGGCTGTGGAGTAGCAAACTATGCATGTCACAACTGACATCCTGGGTCGTAGCAAAACTTTCCTGCCACGAAGGCAACTGCGGTTCCTTAGTGAGATCCATAAAGGGGACTGCAGAAGGGGAAGACTGTGCTATATCCATGGACTTCAAAGGCAATGAAGGAGGAGAATAAGAAGGGGTCTTTGGAGATGGGTGATCACCTCCCAAGGAAAGATAGACAGAAGGCCCAGCACCAGAAAATCTTACACAAGAAAATGAAACAGATTCTGCTCTTGGTGCCAGTCCAGAGGGGGCAATACCTCACAACCTTCCATCCTTCTTATCCTGGACTACCTAGTGGAGCTACTTAGTAGTGGCCTCTCCTTCTCTATTAAAATCCACACCTCAGCCATTTCAGCTCATTTTGATACACCAGCAGACCCTGTTTTCCCATTCTTAGATTAAACAATTCCTCAGAGTGGCTTCTAATATCAGACCTCCCAGAAGTCAACCCACTCCAACCTGGGACCTGAATTACGTTTTGGAAAAACTAACTTACAGAAACAGATGTTTGGTGCCAGAGCCATGGACTCAAGCTCAATGCCAAGAAATGTACAGTTATCCCCTTTGGGGAAAAAAACATGTACCCGTGAATTACCACATAGATGGCAGTACACTAAACACAGAAAGTGTGATGAGACATAAGGACACAGATGGACAGTGGTCTCACCTTTGATAAATACATCGCCAGAACAGTCAGGAAATCCTTCTATGTGGCACACCTCATCACCAAGGGCTTTTCATCCAGAAAAAAAGGAGGTCATTGTCATTGTACTCATCCCTCATTAGACCCATTATAGAATACAACGCCCCAATTGGTATGTACCTCTCAAGACATCTGCAACAACTGGAAAGGCCGCAGAAATACCTCACTAAAAGAATCACATGCCTTAAGTAGATGCCCTATGCTGTTTAAAGAAACTCCATCTATACTCTGTCGCATATCGTCTACTCAGAGGCAATCTCTGCTTAACATACAAGGCCATGTCAAACTCAGAGCTGTTGGACATGCTACACTTAAAGAAATCGCAATCCCTCAGAGACACACGCTCCAGGGATCTAAACCTTGTCATTACAATGAACAAAACATGCTGGAGGGATAGGTTCCTCACCCAGACTCTGGAATAGACTGCCCATAAAGGTCAAGCAGAGCACATATTTGGCACTCTTCAAAGGGAATCTTGATTGGATGGGAGATGAGAAATTCACCCAGGGGACCATGTCAGTCACCCTACTAGACAGGGCTCCAGAGAAGTAAATACTGTGGGAAGAAATAGTCAGGGAATTGTTATGGCTAGGGTTTTATAGGCCCCTAGAGCCGAAAGCCTAGTATCAACTTATGAACCTATCTGATAAACACTTGGGGGATGTGGAGAGTCCAAAGGGCAGTGCTCTGAATCGGTAATGACTGGCCACCAGCTAAAGCACAGGTGTGTCGCCTGGAGCATCTCCCTATTTGAAGTGATAGCATGTATCCTGGAGATCTCTAGTGCACATCGAATCACCCTAGTGCAGA
Organism: Protopterus annectens; assembly: GCF_019279795.1. Taxonomy (NCBI): domain Eukaryota; kingdom Metazoa; phylum Chordata; order Ceratodontiformes; family Protopteridae; genus Protopterus; species Protopterus annectens. Next base: position 598,240,003 of record NC_056749.1, read on the forward strand.
AGATGCAGGATGGACTGAACCATAACCTTTCATAACTTTGACTACCTTACATACTGATTCAGATTGCTTAGCTCCAGATTTGTTCCAGTGCTGTATTTCCATAACATGAGGGATCTGCCTCTGGTTTGACTCGTACGTCCAGCCATTTTACAAAAGTTAGCTGCTACTGCGAATGTACATGCGACAACCTATATTCACTCGGTGTACATCGGCCATAAACGGACATTAGGTATAAAGCACACATCAGCACAAACCTGGGAGGGGAGAAGGTTTCCTGGAAGGTCTCAAGTGTAGTATCCCTTTGAGAAAAAGTTTAGGCAGAAGTCTGGATGCAAGGGGTGGGTACACAGGCTAAGAGGTAGAAATCGCAGACAAATGTGCCTTTAAAGATGAGTAAGCCAGTCCTGTCTGCATTAGTTCGTACAGATAAGACAGGACTAAAGGAATGTCTCTTTCCAGTGGGTCCAACTTTAAGACACCAAATAGAAAACCTTTTCCACTTCACAAGATAGGATTTTCTTGTGTTGGGTTTTCAGGCCTCCTGCAGAACATTTAGCACGCCCTCGTTGTACATGTGTCTGAAGGGGATCAGAATCCTTTCAGCCACAGGGTGAGCTGCAGGGATTGCCACTGTGGGTGAATGAGCCCCCCTTGTGCTGTGTGATCAGGTCCACTGAGGGGGGGAACCTGTGGCGATTGCCCTTGGACAAATGAAGGAGGAGGGGGAACCAGTGCTGTCTTGGCCAGTAGGAACTCACCAGCAAGATTTTTGGCGAATCCTGCTGAATTTTCAGCACTACCCTCTGAATGAAGGTGGGAATGCGTACAGAAATTTCCCCTTCTAGGGCATTGAGAAGGCATCCACTGCCAATGCCTTGGGGTTGGGTTCAGTAACCAGGGAGTTGTCTGTTTATGGAAAAGGCGAAAAGGTCTATTTGAGGGATACCCCACCTGTGGACCACATTCAGGAAAACATCTGACGCATCCATTTGTGGATGTTTGAGATGGTCCTGCTCAGGTGATCTTCCTTGGAGTTATGCAGGGAGGGTATGTAGGCTGCATGTAGGGGAAATTCCCTGTGAGGTGGCAATATCCCACACCTGCAGAGCTAGTCTGCACTGGAGGTAGACTTTTGTCACCGTTTGTTGAGATATCACAGGACTATGGTGCTGTCCGTGAATACCTAGAGAGGACCTTTCTCTAGATAGGCTAGGAAGGCCTGTAGAGCAAGGAGGATTGCTCTCATTTTTCTGATGTTTGTGTGTTCTAGTTTGTGTCCATCTGTCCACAAACCTTGCACTTTTTAGTCCTAGGGTTGCTCTCCATCCCAGATCTGAGGCATCCGTATGCATAGTCTGGGAGGGGATGGGTGCTTGAAGAGGGAAGGCCTGGGTTCTTGGTCACTTGTTCCACCCACCACTGCAATTCCTGCTTCAAGCAGGGAAGGAGGGGAACCCCTGAACTCTAGGGGATGGGAGTGTTGAGTTCACACTGACCAAAGCTACCATTGTAGTTTCCTCATGTGCAGTCTCGCTAAGGGTAACTGGGTTACATGGCAGCCACCATACCCATGTCGTCTCAGAAATTGCCTTGCTGTCAGTTTTGAAGCTTAGACTTCCAGTAGGTGGTATGACATGGAAACCACCTTCTCGGGTGGCAGGAAGGCCTTCATAAGGTTTGTCCGGACTCGGCAGCCCAGGAAGACAATGTCCTGTGTGGGCTCCAAGTGAGATTTTGGTAAGTTTATAAGGAAACCCTGAAACTGCAGGAGGTGCAGAAGGGCCTGGGTGTGAAGAGTCTTCTGATCGGGAGCCTGAATTAGGTCATCTAGGTAGGGGAATACTTGGATGCCCTTTGTCCTGCAGTAAGCGATGACTGGAGCCATACATTTTGTGAATACCTTGGGAGCAGTGGAAAGCGTAAAGGGCAAGGCACAAAACTGAAAATGTGATGAGGCTGCCAGAAATCTGATTTCCTGAAGGTGGGCTTCATTGGTATGTGGAGGTAGGCATCCTTTATGTCTAGGGTTGCCATAAAACCCTGGGGAAGGAGGAGGGGAAGAGGGTAGGAAGAGTGTACATCTTGAAGGTAAGAACCTTTAGGAAGGGGTTGAGAAGAGAGGTCTAGCATAGGTCTCCATGGTCCGTCTTCCTGGGTACCAGAAAAATTCTGGAGTAGAATCCTTTTCTTTTTGATTCTGTAGGCACTTTTTCTATAGTGCCTTGTATTAGTAAGGTTTGCAGTACCCGTCTTAGGAGGGGTAGCTGACTGGAGAGAGGCTGAGGCATGCCCCAAACTTGTTGGGGGGGTGACCCAGGTCATAAAGTAACCGTTCTGTATGATGGACAGAACCCATTTGTCTATGGTAATGACAGACCATGCAGGGAGACAGTGAGAGAGAAGGGCGGACAGGGGGAGGGATGCAGGAGGGGTGGGAAGAGACTGGTAGGCAGGCAGACACTACCTGTCCTATCTGGAAAAGGAGGCCTTTGGCTGGAGGAAGAAGCTCTAGCCGGAGGGGTCTGTTTTTCAGGGGGTGGTCTCTGGGACCTGGGAGGAGCTGAAGGCCTAGAGGTTTTTCTGATGAAATGTCTTGGCCGGGTAGCTCCTGTGGAACTTGGGGATGGGCAAGGCTAGCAGGTGCTTAACGTCTTGCAATTCCTTGCCTTTTTGTTGCAGGGACTTAAACAGGTCAGCCACCTTTACACCTAACCGGGCAGAATGATCCAAAGCAGCATCAAAATTTGGCCCTGAAGTAATCAGTGTGTGGCTGAAGGCGTAGCCAAGAATATCTTCTTAATGCTGAAGCTGATACAGCTGACCTGGCTCAGCAGTCAGTTGCATCACAGCTGCATCTTAACTCATTCATTCCAAGGGAGCTCAGGAAGTTTTCACTGCAACTTCCAATGGGCGAAGCATAAGCCTTTTGACATAATCAAATTATGTCCTCACCTTTCAAACAAATATTCATATCTGTAGAACCATAGGGGTTATGAAAGACATATGAAAGGCAAACACGTCAGCACAAATTATTTTTATAGTCGTAGTGTTCTTTAGGTTCTAGGTCTTAAAACCAAATTTTATAAGTCACAGTAAACACAGTAGCTATTACATTTGCAATATATATTGTACACAACCAACAATATATCTGCAACCACTCTAGATACACAAATACAGTCAGCAACATTTTATTCATCTAGGTAAGAGCTTTCATACGAGACTAAGGAGTTCTGCGTTGCTTGATTTTTTGGATATTTAGAAAAATGTGAAAATTATATCTATATAAAATAACAAAAACAGTTAATATCTATTTACCTGCAGTAGACAGAGGTCAAATATTAATAGAGTCGAGTTTGCCATTGGGTAAACTTTAAAATGAAACCTTTTAAAACCTTGCACATAGCATAGTTTTGGAATTATTGATGCAAATATGAACAACCAATATTTGATGCCTTGAGACGTCAGTAGGCATTAACTGCAGATGCACCTGGAGGTGTCACTCGGATGTAACGAGTTAAGGAGTGCCTATTCACCTGAGAGGAGAGCTAGCAGGGAGGTCAAGGAGGCTTTGGCTGCGCAATCTGGGATGTCAACCAATTCCTTAGTGGCTTTGTCCAGTAGTCCTAAGGAATACTTGGTCATGCGAGTTTGATAGTTAGTGGCCCTGAATGACAAGGTGGCAGAAGTGTATATTTTCTTGCCTAACCTTTCCATTGTCTTGCTGTCCTTGTCAGCTGGGAGAATGGTAGTGGTAGGTAGCAGCTTGGAAGCCCTATCAGTAGAAATGGAGATAGTGGCTGGGTCAGCTGGAGGGCACTATCAGAAATTTCTCTCTCAGGGACTTTGTAGAGTCTATCTGCTCTCCAAGGGGCTGGAGGTTGGGAGTCGAGGTTGAGGGAAGCAGAGGCAAAGGCATCCAGGAAGGCCGTCTGAATGGGGGAAATACCAGAAGGACTGGGGGAGTCCATCTGTATAAGGTCATAAAATCTAATTTGTACTTCCATATCAGAGGCATCCCACTTAAATTGGTCTTTCATCATGTTGATAAGTCTCCCCAAAAGGTTAGATTTTCCAATGGGGAGTCAGGCTCAATAGGACCTTCCTCTGGAGATCAATATCCGGGGGGGGGGGGGATCTGAGAGTAGGACAGTCTCTCTTCTGATGAGTCAGTTCCTCCTCCAAATGTTCTACCCTCCTTGCAGGAATTAGAGGTCTAGGACTTGAGAGGAGGAGCAGTGGTAGGGGTCCAAGGGCCATGAAGGCATTAAATAAACTGTGGCTGAAGGCCAGCCAATTGGGCATGCTTTCAGAAGCAGGAGATAATTTTTTTTTCTTAAGAGGCCTAGCTGGTGTCCGGCAACGCAGGGGCCTCGGGTCAGGCATAGGGATGGTGGCTGCAGAATCAGACATACCCGCAGAAAGCGTTGCCCCTCCCCCACGGAGTCTATCCACTTAAGATAGTACGGATTCCTCCGAGGTACCTGGTTTATCCACACTGGCGGGAGCCGAATCCTCTGTCAAGCTGATGGCCACAGACTGAAGAATGCTCAGTAGAGGTGCAGCTGAAGAAGTAGGCCGCAGTGTCTTGGCCCTCTGTTTTGGCAGTTCCGCTGGGGCTTCAGCCATGGCCTCCATCCCCAACACTATTTGTTTTAATCGTTGGTTTTCTAGGTACAAACGCAAGGCCTGAAGATGGCAACATAAGATCTTGGGGACGAAGAACTGAAATAATGCAGTTCTTGTGGTCATGTTCCCTACCTAAACAAAAGAGACACTGATCGTAGGTGTCTGTGAGGAATCCGCCGGCCACGCTTACACTTGCCCTTTCCGGAGGATACGAACAGACTGTATGAAAAACACGACTGAAAGGATCCCCAACGGGGTACTTAACTGAAATTTTCTTGATCTGACATCCGCGAGAAACAGGAGCACCTGGCATACGACTGGCTGCTGAAAAGTTCTGAGTGTTGGTGCATGCAGATATCACATTTATGGTCCATGCTTCTGCTGCCACATCAGATGTCCAACGCACCTAGAGGGAATGAAAATCTTTTGAATCCTGGCCGGATGAACTGGAAGGAAGAAAGGTAAGCCCACATGTAGAATACTGCAACACTGGAATAGGACATCTGGGCAATCTACCAATTCAGTTCCCTGGAAAGGCAGGCAAGCAGGGGTACCATAAACTTCAAAGGGTGCAGGTGTTGTTTCCAGATTGTCCTTGAGTACCACTGGAATTTCCTCATGTGTAGCCTTGCTAAAGGTACCATGGGAATGGTGTAGGCCATAAATCCCTGAAGCCTCAAACTCCCTGTTTGACGGGGCTTGTAGAGGGAGACTTTCCTGAAAATAGGAGGTGAAGGATTGAATCTTTTTCTGGAGGGAGACAGGCCATCATTTGTCCTGTTAAAATCCTGCATTCTAGGAACACATGATCCTTAGAGAGTGTCGGGGAGGATTTGTGAAGGTTTATGGTGAACCCCAGGTGTCTCAAGACGGAGATGGTGAAGTCTAAATGCTGTTGGACCAACTGTGGGGACGATGCCTGGATGAGGATATCATCCAGATAGGGGAAGAGTTGGATACCCTGCATTCTGGCAAAGGCATTGACCGGGGCTAGACACTTTGTGAACACTCTTGGGGCCATAGAAAGACCAAATCGCAAAGCACAAAACTGAAAATGCACAGAATCCACTGAGAAATTAAGGAATTTTCTGAAGAGAGGATGGATAGGAATATGCAGGCAGGCATCCTTTATATGCTAGAAACACACAAAACTTCAAAAAAACACAAGTGTCCTTCACGATAAGGAAACCAACAGAAGAATAAAACAGATTTCTTCTTTATTAAGACTTCTGGTACCCCGGCCTTTTGCCTTCAAGGAATAAATAAGGCCTTCAAGGAATAAATACACCAGTGAAATCCCTTTCTTTTATACAAATACCCCAATCAAATCACCACTTAGCTTCCCAATTAAATAATTCATTGATTAACTAATTAAACTGTCAAATATATATACAACCATCTTGAAGGGAACTAAATGATCAAGTTTTATACAAAACACAAAAAATAAATACGTTTCCCCATCTTCCATCCAAAACATCCTTTTTAATACAGATTGTAATAAATACATTCAAAGGGTAATGTTACTATCCTACAATCCAAATTGATACCATTGGGAAACAGTGTTTGAAAATGAATAATCATCCTACATTCAAGTATATTTAGTTCCCTTTTAAAATTATTATTAGCTGATGGTCATGCTAGAACACTCAAAAAAGCTACTACATGATACCCCATTGCTTTAAGAAAAAAATGAGCAGCTACTGGACTTTCAGACTTGTTTCTCCTAGTATCACCAAGATGTTCTAAAATCTGCACAAACTTTTTTAGTGGTTTGATCAATATACCAACAAGTATTACTACATCCACACCCGACAATGTAAATGACCCTACAAGAATTTTAGTTCTAAACGTCCCTGGCTGTATACTTTTTACCGTTTATTTTGCACCCATTCAGGTTCCTAATACGATTATACACTGAACATCCACCACATTGGTGCACGCCCACTTTACTACTCAACATTACCCTTGAGATCTTCCTATTAAGTAATTCCTTGAGATTACTGTATCTTCCATAAGAAAATGTTGTTTGGGAAATAAGGAACCAACAAAAGTATCCTCATGCATATCCCCACACTTGTCTCACTATCTTTTGCAAGATGGGAGAAAATTCAGAATACCTAGTAACAAAAAACAATCTCAAAATTACCATCCAAATCTGCCCGATTCATAACTTTTCCAGCTTGATTCCTACCAACCCCCAACACTGTTTCTTGCTGTACATAAAATATGCTCAGTGTATCCACGAGCATGTAATCGTTTAAACACTTCATCCAAGCATTTGTCTCAACTCTGTCTCAGAGGTATTATTAAAATTCTCTTAAATTCACTATAGGGGAAGATTCTATCAGATGAGGCGGATGCATACTCAGCGTGTGTAAAAAGTGTTAACAGCAGTAGGCTTCCTAAAAGGTTTATATTGGACCTTCCATCTCCTATTAAAATTCAACATCCAAAAAAATACTCATTTCTTATATTCCAAGTGAATTTTAAACCATGGGAATTGTCTAAGTGAATACATGAAACCCAAAAAATGTTGTTCATCACCTCTACAAATATTAAAACTATAAACCTTTTATAATAAACTACATTGTTAACAAAATACTCATTTAACACCATAAACTGCCTTTCAAAATTTCTCATATAAATAATAGCATATGTGGGGACAAATTTGATTTGATTGGGGTATTTGATGTATAAAAGGAAGTGACTTCACTGGTGTATTTATTCCTTGAAGGCGAAAGGCCGAGGTACCAGAAGTCTTAAGAAATCTGTTTTATAGTTCTGTTGGTTTCCTTATCGTGAAGGACACGTGTGTTTTTGTGAAGGCATTCTTTATATCCAAGGACTTAAGGAGGATCAAGGAAAGGAGAGTAGGAAGGGTTAGCATCCGAAAGGAGAGGACCTTAAGAAAGGTGTTTAGATGGGACAAATCCAAGCTAGGTCTCCAGGGACCTTTTTTCCTGGGGACCAGGAACATCCTGGAGTAGAATCCTTTCCTTCTTGATTATGGAAGTAACCTCTTAAATTGTGCCTTGAGAGAGGAGGATCTGCAGAACTGGGGGAAAGGAAGCCATTTGGTCTCGATGGGGGGGTTGACGAATGCTTCTGAAGGTAGGTCTCGTTTCCCACACCACGAAATAACCTAGTTTTATTATTGAGAGGACCCAAGAGCCCTGGGTAACCTGTTTCCAAGCGGGTAAGGACAGGGAGAGACACATGGATGTGTGTGTGTGTGTGTGGGGGGGGGGGGGTGCCTTGGCCTAAGACCAGACTTAGCTTGAAAAGGCTGTTTTTGAAATGGAGTAATGGAAGAAAACCTGAGCGGGTCTAGCTTTCTAAAATCTGTTTTCCCTATGGGTGGCATGCGTCTGGAAGGCCTTCTCACAAAGGTAGTTTTAGCTGGATAGTTACTCTAAGCGGAGAACCGGAAAACAAATATGTGCCAAACGTCCTGGAGCTCTCTGCCCTTCATTTGGAGGGCCTTAAAAAGTTAAGCAGCTGTTTCTACCGGACATTAACCCACAACACAGTATCAAAAAGATAACAAAACCTCGTACTGGGTACTTATCTGAACACAGACAAGCCAGTCACTTCTCCAAGCGAGTGATGTCCAGAGCTGGTAGTCACACAAGAGGTAGAAAAATTGTGAGGTAGGTGTGTGCTGACATCTGCTTTACTAGATGCCCATTTATGGCCGATGTATACGGAGCGATACAGGCTGTCGCACATACCTTCACAGGAGCAGCTAACTTTTGTAAACTGGCCAGATGTACGAAATAACCAAAGGCAGACTCCCTCATGTTATGGATAGAGCAGCATTGGAATACTATAGTTCTAAGCGAGTAAAAATAACACACTAAAATACAGAACCACAACCTATAACAACAATTTTTATTTTTTATTTTTTTTTTATCTCTAACAATATAACAAGGCTGCAGGAAGTGTCGAAAGTTCCTAAAGGTAGAAGCAACAGAAGGGAAGAAGGAAAAGAACTAACACCTGCAAATACTGAAGGTGAAACAGGAGAAGAAAGGAGCAGTTATAAGAATTAAAACAGTATTATAAAACACAAAAGGCCAGCATGAATAGTCCAACGCTTTATTTGGAAGATGTAGAATGGGACATAAAAATGCCCCAACAATAAATCAAACCTTCAGACCGGTTTCGGCAGAATGCCTTCTTCAGTGAAAGATAAAAAATACTAGGAATGAAACATCATACATATTTATAGAAACAATCAGCCAATATTAACCAATGGTACGATCCAACCCTTTCTATCTGATGAATATTAATTAGAACTCAGAACTACATTGTGAAATGCTTATAAATCATAAATAAAATTAGTAATAAAAATAATAAAGACAATTGTAAATCCATACAAAATTAAATATACATATTAGTTATTACAGAAGAACTGATGAAAATAACCACAACATGCTGTTAAATAACCCATACATCCATGAGCCAAATTCAGTGGGGTTACTCAACTAAAAACTCACAAAATAAACCTTTAATTACAGCACAAAAAATCATATATAATATGCATATATATAAAAATATATAGTAATTATTTTTGAAAATTATATTTATTCAAAAATATATATGAAAATATTTCTGATATGTTTAAAGGATTATCCAATAGGGCCTGATATAGCATTGTACCTATAGGACAAAAGCTAATGAAATTATATTTATCATAAATGGTCATTAAGACCAGGGGAAAACAAGGCTTCAAGATGGATAATCCAATATTTTTCTTTGTGACTGAGTATGTTTTGCCATCCTTGCCGATGGCTCCTGTCCTCAATGATCCTGTCTATGACAGTAAACAAACTTAGCTGAAGGATGTTTAGTTGTATGTTGAAAAAGCGCATTTGTTGGCTTTTTATTCCGTATGTCGCTCCGGTGTTCTCCTATTCTAATTCGAAGGGAGCGCGATGTTTTGCCCACATAAAAAGCTGAGCACTGACATGTGGCCAGGTATATCACCCAACTACTTGGTCAGTTACCAAAAATCCTCAAGTCATAAACTTTACTCGTGTTAGCACTAGTAAATTGTTTGATCTTATTTACCCGATTACAGGATATACAGTGGCCGCACGGAAAAGTTCCCAGGAGTTCGTCCCCCATAATGGTTAGTTGTTTGTATTTTGCAAAATATATATATATATATATATATATATATATATATATATATATATATATATATATATATATATATAATAAATAAGATCAAACAATTTACTAGTGCTAACACGAGTAAAGTTTATGACTTGAGGATTTTTGGTAACTGTTCAAGTAGTTGGGTGATATACCTGGCCACATGTCAGTGCTCAGCTATTTATGTGGGCAAAAAGTACAGTTTTGTACCTACCATAAATGTAGATGTCCGATAGGTATGCATCTGCAGTCCTAACATATGGGTTGTCCTGCCTCAGGCAGCCCTTCGGTCGGCCGGATTCCAAAGTCTGGGTCTGGCCTCGGCTGATGTCGCACTTCACCCGACGTCATAGCTGCTGTTTATTGGGTATAAAGGCATCAGCCGATGCCATTTTCCTCAGTGTTTCTTGCCCCAGATGCCAGGTGCCCTCTAGGAAGGCTAAATTTGGATAAATGCAAATAATACCAAACAGCAGAGAGCAAACAATATAAAAATATATATATACATATATACAAACAAATACACCATAATAGATTCCCCCAGCTAGCTAAAAGAGGGGTAAATACCCTAGGAATACCAGAGGGGAAGGAGGGTGGGTAATCCTGACTGCAGATGCATACCTATCGGACATCTACATTTATGGTAGGTACAAAACTGTACCATGTCCTTCAAGGATGCATCTGCAGTCCTAACATATGGGTAGAATACCATAGCCAAACTGGTGGAGGAGGCACTAAGATAAAGATGGTGTAGTTAAGATCCCTTGCAAAACAGCAGTTGCAAAACCTGCTCGGGATCTAGAATATAAGGGAAGATTATAATGCTTGGCAAATGTATGCACGGAGCTCCAAGTAGCAGCTTCTAAAATGTCTTTGGTAGCCACTCCTCGTAGGAAAGCTGTAGTGGTGGCTGTAGCTCTTGTGGAATGAGGTCTGATATTTTCAGGAGTTGTCTTTCCATGAAAAGAGTAGCATAATCGAATGCAATTTCCTATCCATTTTGAGATTGTCTGTTTTGAAATTGCTTTTCCTTGCATTCCTGTTGCATATGCTACCAGAAGCTGGTCAGTTTTTCTGCTGGTCTTAGTTCTGTCCAGAGAGTAGCGTAATTGTCTGTGCACATCCAAGGTATGTAGCAGTCTTTCCCCCCTGTTCTGTGGGTTGGGGAAGAATGTAGGTAAATGAATCGCTTGGTTCAATGATACTCTGGAGACCACTTTGGCATAAAGGTAGGGTTAGTTCTCAGAGAGACTCTGTCCTGATGGAAGATAAGGAAGGGTTGTACTGCCATTAATGCCTGTAACTCAGATACCCTTCTTGCTGAAGTGATTGCTAGCAGGAAAGCAGTTTTCCAAGACAAGAACTGTAATTCTGCTGTTGCTGCTGGTTCAAAAGGGGGAAGTGTTAACTTTTCCAGCACAAAGTTGAGATCCCATGTAGGTAAAGGTGGTTTTCTTGGAGGTTTTACATTTTTGATTCCTCTCAAGAACTGCCTGAGTAGAGGACAAGAGAAGACAGGAGGATCCATGTTGTATTCTGCTGAAATTGCTGATGCATGAATCTTAATGGAGGAGTAAGACAGGCCATTGTGGAACAGTTCTGCTAAATATTCCAGGATGTGTGCTATGTTTGCCAATGAGACATTTTCTCCCTTTGCTGCACTCCAAATGAGGTATCTTTTCCACTTGGCTGAATAAGTCTTCCTTGTGGAGGGTCTGCGTGCCTCCAGGATAATGTCCTTAACCCTCTGGGATAAGCCTGGGTTATTTTGTTTTATGCAATATTCCAAGCAGCTAGCTGCAGTGTTTTCAAGTTTGGATGTAGGATCTTGTAGTTGTCCTGTGTTAGAAGTAAGGGACATAGATGTAGAGGCCATGCGTGTGTCCGAGACATGCTTCTCAGTAGCGGGTACCAATGTTGCCTCGGCCAGTCTGAAGCTATCAGAATTACCCTTGGCTGATCCTCTCTGATCTTCAGTAGAACTTTGTACATCAAGGGAAGAGGTGGAAATGCATATGCTGTCAGGTTTTTCCAGCTGAAGGAAAGGGAGTCCACCCTCCAAGCAAGTGGGTGGTATGCTCTTGTGCAGAATTTCTTCAATTGGTGGTTGTGTGGGGAGGCGAACAGGTCTATCTCTGGTAGTCCCCATTTCTTTGTTATGGCTTTGAAGATATCTGGATGCAGCATCCATTCGTGAGCATCCGTGGTAGTTCTGCTTAAGGTGTCTGCTAGAGAATTTTCTTTTCCTGGTACAAATCTGGCCTGAAGTTGAATGTTGAGATTCAGGGCCACATTCCACAGGTCCATTGCCATCCGGCATAGAGGATATGAATGTGCACCTCCCTGTTTGTTGATGTACCACATGACTGTGGTATTGTCGGTCCTTAGCAGATGACCCTGTTGAAGGAGTGGTCTGAATGCCTGGATCGCATCTTTCACTGCCAGCATCTCCTTTAGATTTGTGTGTAGATTCAGCTGGTCTTGGGTCCATAGGCCTTGAATACACTTGTCCACCATGTGTGCCCCCCATCCTAGGTCTGAGGCATCCGTGGTGATGGTCTGGCTTGGATGAGGTTTGTGGAAAGGCAAGCCTCTGTTCAACTGACAGGCCTGAGCCCACCATAGGAATTCTTGCTTCAGGCATGGAATTATTGTAATCTGGGCTTCTAGACTGTGCTTGTGTTGAGACCATACATTCCTTAGGTACCATTGTAGCTTTCTCATACGCAGCCTAGGATGTGGAACCAATATTATGCAGGATGCCATGTAGCCCAGGGCTTGCAGGACTTTCCTTGCAGTAAGCAGAGTTTGTGTTGTTAATGTCATGAAGTAGGCTGGTAGTTGCTTTTGTTTTTCTTCTGTGAGAAAAGCCATCTGAGTTGATGTATCCAGTTCTGCACCCAAGAATGTTATCCTTTGGGATGGTACAAGTCTTGACTTTTGCATGTTGACTGTGTATCCCAAGGCTTGCAACAGTTGTATGACATTTTCCAAATCTTTTGTTAATTTTGCCTTGTTGTCCGCTTGTATTAGGCAGTCGTCCAGGTATGGGTAAATTTGAATTCCCTGAAGCCTGCAATGAGCAATTACTGATGCCAGGCATTTCGTGAATACTCTGGGCAGTAGATAAGCCAAAAGGCAATGCTGAGAATTGATAATGCTCTGATCCTGCAAGAAATCTGAGGTGTCTTCTGCAATCTGGCAGGTATGCCTCCTTGAGATCTAGAGTCACCAGCCAAGACTCCTTGCCCAGCATGGGAAGAAGCTGCTGGAGGGTCAGCATTTTGAATTTTGGAACAATGAGGTATGTGTTCAGTGCGGACAAGTCTAGAATAGGTCTTCATTGATTTAAGGAAAAGCCCGGAGTAAAATCCTTGGCCTTGTTCCATAGGTGGTACCTCTTCTATAGCTCTCATCTTTAGTAAGTTGTTGATTTGTCTTAGAGCGTCTGTTTTTTTGGCTTGGTGGTAGGTTTGGCATTCCTCTCTTTTTTGGTAGAGCGTGGAAGTGAAACCTGTAGCCCTTATCTATTGTTTGTAAAGTCCATTTGTCTCCTGTAATGTAATGCCAGTTGTCGGAAAATAAAGCTAGCTTTCCGCCCAAGGGTGCTTCCAGTTGTTCCCTGGTAGGCGGAACTAGAGCCAAGTCATTGTGTCTGCCCTGTGGAAGTGGTTGTAGTTGAATCTGTGGCAGTACTTCTCTGGTTGGTAGGTTGCCACTGACGTCCCCTGTAGGCACCCCTAGATTGACCTCTGCCTCTGGGGCATCTATTTCTGCCTCTCTGCGCTCTGGAGTTGTCTGGAAAGAACCAATTCTTCGGAGGTTGGACCTGTAAGAAATCCTTGACTGTTTGGACAGATTTTGCTTTTTCTTCCACCTTCTTTAGAACCTCCTGTGCAGGGGAGCCAAACAAACTTTGTTTCTCCATGGGAGCATCTAGGAGTTTTGACTTAACATGGTCTGGTAAGGATTGTTCTTTTAACCAGGCATGCCTTCGAATCACTGTTCCAGTCATAGCTGATCTAAAGGAAGCCTCCAGTGTATCATAGCCACATTTTAAGAAATGGTTACTGACCTGCTGAGAGTTATGTACCAAATCCTGAAGGGACTTGCGGTCCAAAGGTTCAGGAGAAGACAGTTTTTTATTTAGCTGGTCTAACAAAAATTCCTGGTTCTGAATCATGTGAAATTGACAGTTCAAGGCCCTGGCCGAAAGAGTAGCACAAGTAAACCTTTTTACCCCATCTCTCTAATGCTCTAGATTCCCTTTCAGAGGGAAGAGGGTTTTTGGCAGAGGCAGCTGCCACACCTTTAGGGCCCTGTGAAATGGTTTCAGGGTCTGCAACAGGAGCCTTATACAAATGGTAATGTGTGTCCGGGACCCTGTAATATCTGTCTGGCTTGGCAGGGGCCGGAGGAAGAGAATCAGGGGCAGTACAGGCATCATTATATGCATCATCAACAACTGTTAGTACTGGCGGAATGGCTAAAGGCCTATGCTGTGGTAAGTGTAAAAAGGTCCTTAGCCTTTTCCTTGAATCTGAAAAATCCTGGCCCTGCCATTGGAAGTGTTCCCTCATAGTATGCAAGGTTTCCCCAAAGGAAAATTCTTCAGGAGGAGAAGCAGAAGGAATGGAGTCTTCTGCATCAGAATCCTCATAAGGAGAATATGGGCCTTCGTGAGGGTCTGTAATGTCTGAGTCATCCGAGGAATAATCTGTAGAGACAGGTTCCGAGGCCTCTTGTCTGGAGGGGGCTGAGAGGCCCTGTCTGGGTGAGGTTGGGATCCCCTGATCAAAGAAATGAGATCCTCAGCCAGGCTGAGTATTTGGGAACTAGAGGTAGGCCTATGTGAAGGAGTTTAAGCAGGTAAGGCCTTAGAAGATTTAGCTGCTTTAGCCCTGGCAAACGCCTTGATAGACATAGAAGCAGGGGGTCTAGCAGCCCCACGTGCAGGGGTAGATATGTCTAAAGGAATAGTGTCTGACAAATCCTGGGTGCCTGCTTCTGTAGCAATAAATTCAGTAGCAGATTCAGCCATGCTCTGTGAGGCCTCGGCTATCGGAGGCATGTTTTCGGCAGAAGGAAGAACCGGAGGCTCGGTTTCCGCCGAAACAGAGACACTCGCGGTTGGCCTAACCGTGGTTTCAGCCGAAACCGCGGGCCGCGAGTGTCGCTCCTTTTCCTTGCGCTTTTTAGCTAAATGAGTAGTCGGAGTCTCCAACGGCATTTTGTATGCAAAAGCGGGACCAAAAAACTCCTTTGCAAACTCCGACCGATGTCTAAGTGTCCGTCGGTTGAAGGAAGCACAGGCTAGACAAGCTGATACGCCGTGGTCTGGGCCTAAACAAGGAAGGCAGTAAGAGTGGAAATCCTTATGAGGTATTTGTTTCCCACAAGTTAAACAATTATTTACTTTGTCTGACATCGGCTGAGGCAAGAAAGAGTCCCCAACGGGGTACTTAGCTTTTTAGAAGTCTTCGGTAGTAGAAATCTCTGGATCTGACTGACCGGCACTTGCGAACAGCTTCTGCTTCGGGCACCGCGCGGCAAGAAAGACTGAGGAAAATGGCGTCGGCTGATACCCAATAAACAGCAGCTATGACGTCGGGTGAAATGCGACATCAGCCGAGGCCAGACCCAGACTTTGGAATCCGGCTGACCGAAGGGCTGCCTGAGGCAGGACAACCCATATGTTAGGACTGCAGATGCATCCTTGAAGGACATCATCGCGTTCCCTTCGAATTAGAATAGGAGAACACCGGAGCGACATACGGAATAAAAAGCCAACAAATGCGCTTTTTCAACATACAACTAAACATCCTTCAGCTAAGTTTATGCTTACTGTCATAGACAGGATCATTGGGGACAGGAGCCATCAGCAAGGATGGCAAAACATACTCAAATCAAAAAACAAAAAGCCAGCATAACATGACCCAATGAAAAATAGATAATTTATTGTAAAGGACAGCAAAAAACTGCACACAGACCGGTTTCGGCTGGTACTCTGTACACAGCCTTCTTCAGTGTTACATAAGCACAATCAGAGCTGCCATTAAATACACTGCACACAATGGTGATTGGTTAAAGCTACAATTTGTCATTCAATCCTGGTGGGAAAAGACCACCTAACTTAATAATCCATTTTTTCTCTTTTGAATTTAATAGAGTGCGCCAACCAGTTTTATTAGTAATCTTGCCAAGGATAATGTCAATGATAGTAAAAAGAAAAGATGCTGTTGGATGTTTAAGATGATGCTTGAATAAAGCATTATGTATTCCACCTTTTTTGATATTGCTAATGTGCTCGGAAATTCTAAATCTGAGGGGCCTAGACGTCTGGCCAACATAGAAAGCCCCACACGTACATGTAGCTAAATAAATAAGCCAATCAGAACTGCAATTTGCAAAAAACTTAATATCATATACAGTGGGGGAATTCTTACTGGTGAATTCTTTGGTTTTGGATATTTTATTGCAATTAATGCAATGTCCACAAGGATAACATCCCACGGGTATAGTTCCTGTAAGTAGTTTGGATTGGTTCTGGACATCCTATATCATGTACATGTTTATAATGACTAAAAGCACTGCCAAGATTCCTGCCTTTCCTAAATGAAAACTGACATTTGTTGGGAATGATGGCAGACAAATCATTATCATATAATAAAAGGTTTAAATGTCTATGAACACACTGAATCAAATGATCGGAATTCCTGCCATATATGGTAGTGAACCTAATGGGTTGGATGGCAGGTATATTACCAGTCTTGTAAGTTAATAAATCATCCCTATTCATATGACCCACTTTATTTATGGCATCAAAAACATAACCCATCTTGTATCCCCTAGTCCGGAAACGTCTAGTCAGGTCATTGCTTTGCTCCTTATAAGATGTCTCATCAGAGCAAATGCGTTTGTCTGATAAATTGGGATTTCGGGATATTCTTGGAGATATGTGGTGGATGAAAACTCGAAGCATGTAATATGGTATTGTATTCCGGATGTTTCCTAAAAACTTTAGTACTTAAAGTATTGTCAGGTAATCTATTGATGGATACGTCGAGAAAAGTGATGTAATCATAATCATAATGTAAAGTAAACTCAATACCCCATTGGTTATTATTCAGATATGCTAGGAAGTCGAACAGCCCTTCTAATTCACCCTTCCATACTGCCCAGCAATCATCAAGGTATCGACGCCAGATGTCAAGATGTTCCAAGTAGACATTATTGTTGCAATTATAAATCAAATCTTTCTCCACATAGGCCATGAAGAGGTCCGCATAAATGGACGCGAAGGAAGAGCCCATGGCGATACCCTTCGTTTGCCAATAACAGACATCTTGGTAGAAAAAAACATTATTATTCAGGACGCAAGAAGCCATATCCAATAGAAATTCATTAAATTCACAGGAATATAATCCAGAAATCTCCAACCAGTAGGCAAGAGCTTCCAATCCACCAGAATGAGGAATGTTTGTGTATAAGGCACTGACATCTAAAGTGCACATCCGCCAATCAGGCTCAAGTTGTGTATCAGAAATAATTTGTAAGAAATTCGTTGTATCTTGTAATCGTGAACGAATGAATGGTAACAAGGGTTTCAATTTATCAGTCAAAAAAAGAGAAAGGGGTTCAGTAATGTAACCCCTACCTGAAACAATGGGTCTCCCTGGGGGGTGTATAGGGTCCTTGTGTATCTTTGGCAGAAAGTAAATGTATTGATTTGATGAATCATGAACAGTTGGTGCATAAGGTTGGCATCAATAACGAAAGCATCTTTGGCATTAGAAAGAAATTCAATTTCTTTTTGAAATCTGGATGTAGGACTGATAACCATTTTGGCATAGTATTTTTCATCAGATAATTGCCTAAGAGCTTCATTATTGTAATAATGCCAATCCAAAACCACAACAGCACCCCCTTTTGTCAGCTGAAATGACAACAACGTCTCGATTATTTTGTATATTTCTAATAGCTTGTTGTTCTTGAATAGTAATGTTGTTGGATCGAAGGTCAGATTCTGATGGGACATAGTGAAGATCCTTGAGAACATTGTTTTGAAACTGAGAAACAACAGGGTGCATGGGTGGATTAAAATGTGATTTGTGATATGTAAATTTCTGAAACACCAAAACCATTAGTACTGCCAAAAAACATTAAAGTTAAGCAATCTACAAAATGATACAACATCTTGTGCAAATGAATCCTCAGAAACAAAAAAAACAGGAACAAATGTCAGTCCTTTATTAAGAATGTTTACTTCAGTGGGTGATAAAATATGACTAGAGAGATTTAAAACATTGTTGTTTAAAGGTAAAGCTACTTCGTCATTACAAGTTGCAGTAGGCCTTGTATATCGGTGATGGCCTTTGTGTTTCCTCCCCCCTCTTTTGTATCTGTTCCTAAAGGGGCCCCGGTTAATGATCTCTTAGGGGTGGGTGATCCAGAAGCAGTCTGCAACTCACTCTCAAGGCCAGAGGATAACTCTTCAGTAGAAGAGCCAGTGTCAGAAACATAATTATTTTTCAGGATAGATTTGGGTCTTTTCCTTTATGAAGGACGGCTTTGTTGTATATTAAATTTAACATGTTTGGTTGAACTAAAGGGGTTGTTGCCCTGATAATCTGCCAAATCTCTATTAAATTTCTGAATTTTCTTCGTTTTCAGTTGGGTCTCTAAACTGTTTAAGTCAGATGCCACCCTGTTAAGATGTTTGGCAAAAAAAGATTCCTTTTCAAAAGGTTTGACGTCGTTAGCAAGGCCTAAAACTATATTAACTTCCTTATCAATTGTACGTTCATAATAATTGTTAAGGGCCTTGACAAACGACATACTAGCTTGATGCTGAATACCAGCCCATTCTTGTGATAGATCATCATCAATTTCAGCCACTAGGGGCTGGATCCTTACCCTCAGTCCATGTGGGGTAATATTTTTAGCAATATACGCTTTGAATAGTTTGGCGTGCCAAACATTGGACCTTAATAGTCTCAAATGTTTGTGAAGTTCAAACACCAAATTACAAGTCGTTTCAGACCCTATTGATTCACCAATGTTTGCTTCATCAGGGCTGGGACCCAATCCGAAAGCACTCAAGTCCTCTCTGTCCGAGGATAATCCAGAAACAAGACTCAATAGGTCCATCACTGAATATGATAGAACTAACAATAGACAATAATAGCCACAAGGCTACGTCTAAAAAAGACACAATAATAGACCCAAAAGGATGGACTACGTCTCAGGAATAAAGTGCATCAAAAAAGAATAAATTCAGAATAGACAAAACTTCCTCTAGACTAAAAAATCTACCAAAATAACAGTGATGGCTTAGACGAAAACAGTTTCAAAGACCCACACTGTAATGTAAAAAGGCAATTAACCTGTATGGTATAGAGGGCTGGGCCAAATAATCAGAAACAACAACCCACCAGTCAAGCAAAAAGGAAAAGAAAACCAGGGTAACCTAGCAATGATATAATCTGATATCAATAGTATACTGACACTGGATGAAAACTGTGTAGACTATTACATATTAAAGAAGGTAAACAGTCAACTAACTGTGTGAGGGAGAAAATACACCTAATCAGTAATAAAGTAAAAGCGGAGAGCTCTCACAATAGTATAAAGGCTGTACCAATGGTCAGGACCAATCCCCAAAACTAAATAACAACACCTATAAAGTGTATAGGAAAATGTAATCTAAACAGACTTGGAGATGTAAATCACAAGATAAAGGGGAACCAAAAAACCTAAGGGTTATATCATAGATATACCATAAGATATTAAATATGCGAAGCACTACTGTAAAGTGATAAACACAACAAGCACATAAGATCTAAAAGTATGCTATGTTCAAATGTATAACCACTATGGTATGAAATGCAAAAAATTTGCATTTAAAGTATATACATGACACTAAAACAGACCTATGACTGATATAATACAAAAAAATGTTATATAATGATGTAAAAGACTGTTTTAGATCAAAACACATCATAACACCAAGAGCTGAAAAAAACAAACAGCTATGGAGTCATATATTCAGAAATGTCCAAATAAACAAATAAATATTAATAAAAATAAAAAAGGGAAGAACAGCATGTAACAAGTCACTAAATAAGTGACCATATGTCGTAAACAATCCCCAAAATATGAAAAATATATGGGCCACTACAAGAAATCACTAGTATGCACATTAAGGCTTGTAAAAAGGATAAACAACATATGCCTATAGTGATTATATATAAACTGGGTTAGCTGTATTAGAATAAATATATACGATGATAATACTTGAATTATGCAAACCTAGAAAAAAATATATATAAAGTCTGCTCATCTGTAAAAATGCTCATCTGCTGAAAAATCGAATATAGTCCCAAATCCTTAGTAAAGACTGTACAAAGTAATAGCAAAAGACGAAAACTTAAGGCGAAACTGTAAGATGGCGCCAACTGCATTTGAATATCAGCTACAGATAATTCCCAAAGAACAGAATCACCAACCCTATTACAAAAGGGTATGAACAAAATACTCAGCATCGATCGCCAAATGGTAATGTCTGATGTAATTCACAGAGACATATATCCCAATCCAAATATGAAGCGGCCCTCGGTGAAAAAGCAATTATTTGAAGAAAAAAAAGGTCCAGTACAAAAAAAGTACGTGTATATACCAAAACAAAACACAAGTATAATGTTCAGCACAGTACAGATGAATAAAGACTAGTTCCCAACGATGCAAGTCCACAGTTAGCTTAAAGTATCCCAATCAAAAAGCCATGGACGCGTGAGAGTCTCTCCTTCCAAAACAAAACCAAGCATAAAACGAGATAATAAGATCCAAAAATGTTCGAATAGCCAAAATAAAATGTATCTAGAGTATACTCATCCTCGTTGATGGTAGTGGAGTTGTAACATCAAACCTTAATCGAAAATAAACCAAAATCCGACTCAGAGAAAGAGTTGCAGACCGCACCCCAATCACGCCAACACCCTACTAGAAACCTGAAGACATGGCGAAAGCAGCACTTCCTGTTGAGTAGAAAACTTGACACAGGGCAAGTCTCCAAACGGAAACCAATATCCGCATAAAGAATGTTAGTCAAAATAATATGAAGCCGTGAGAATCCAAATCCACAATGAAATAAGTCACCAGTACAAAAAAAGGATCCAAAAGCATGTGGAATTAACGCAAATAGTATTGATAGTCCATGGCAATCCAAACTGGAAGGATATTAGAAAAAAATATCATATAAAGAGGATAATGGAAATAAACAAATCAACGTGCAGTCCAATAAAACAAAAATAAAAGTAGAAAAGCTTGGTAAAAACCAAACTTAAGGAAGGGTCAGGCTTCCAGCAAACATGAACCCAAACGAAGCAACCAAAAAAACGTTTGCACGGAAGCAATTGCACGGCTCAAAATACAGCCAAATAAAAAAACAAAAAGGCAGCATAACATGACCCAATGAAAAATAGATAATTTATTGTAAAGGACAGCAAAAAACTGCACACAGACCGGTTTCGGATGGTACTCTATACACAGCCTTCTTCAGTGTTACATAAGCACAATCAGAGCTGCCATTAAATACACTGCACACAATGGTGATTGGTTAAAGCTACAATTTGTCATTCAATCCTGGTGGGAAAAGACCACCTAACTTAATAATCCATTTTTTCTCTCTTGAATTTAATAAAGAGTGCCAAACATACTCAGTCACAAAGAAAAATATTGGATTATCCATCTTGGAGCCTTGTTTCCTCCTGGTCTTAATGACCATTTATGATAAATATAATTTCATTTAGCTTTTGTCCTATAGGTACAATGCTATATCAGTCCCTATTGGATAATCCTTTAAACATATCAGAAATATTTTCATATATATTTTTGAATAAATATAATTTTCAAAAATAATTACTATATATTTTTATATATATGCATATTATATATGATTTTTTGTGCTGTAATTAAAGGTTTATTTTGTGAGTTTTTAGTTGTTGAGTAACCCCATTGAATTTGGCTCATGGATGTATGGTTATTTAACAGCATGTTGTGGTTATTTTCATCAGTTCTTCTGTAATAACGAATATGTATATTTAATTTTGTATGGATTTACAATTGTCTTTATCATTATTATTTTTATTACTAATTTTGTTTATGATTTATAAGCATTTCACAATGTAGTTCTGAGTTCTAATTAATATTCATTAGATAGAAAGGGTTGGATCGTACCATTGGTTAATATTGGCTGATTGTTTCTATAAACATGTATGATGTTTCATTCCTAGTATTTTTTATCTTTCACTGAAGAAGGCATTCTGCCAAAATCGGTCTGAAGGTTTGATTTATTGTTGGGGCATTTTTATGTCCCATTCTACATTTTCCAAATAAAGCGTTGGACTATTCATGCTGGCCTTTTGTGTTTTCTACTATTGGTTTGGCCGTGCATGCTGTACGTGCGAGGTGTGGTGTTCTGTTAAAACAGTATAACAGTAATATTAAGGTAAGTAACGAGAACAATTTGCTCTCACGAACTCAAGAGACTGAACCATGTCCTGTCGCAAAAGAAGTGAACAAGATCTGATGAGCTGGGGAAGGAATAGGACATTGTGGGTAGAGGAAAGAGCTTGGTATCAGATCCTAAGTCTTGTGAATGTGATCAGGTCAGATGTGCAACCCATCAGTGAGGAAGAAAGAAAAGATCATCAGACTGGGCCATTATGGCACAACTTCACCTCTGCCGCAGTACTGGTACTACAGTCATATGGAGGGAAATCCAACTTCCCACACTACTACTACTACTGACATGGAGAGAACTGCACTCAGGCAAGCAATATGTGCAGTTCTGGACAGGGAAGACTATGCAGAGGTCAGGCACAGTGTGTGTTTTGTGAGTCACAGTACCACGGGACGAACTCACCACTTTTTAAGCTGCATTCCTACAGCTCACCACTTTTGTACCTTTTGAGCAGTCATCCCCTTATACTTCATGCATGATAGAATTTTGCTCGTCAAGCACATGGGCTGGCATAATGGTAGTGCTGTGGGGTCAAGTACATGTGTACCTTCAAGCACAATACTGTGTTGTATACTAGCTGTCTTACTATTTTCTCATGAGATGTAATGTTGATCTGTCTTATTAAAACAGATTCTGCATCCCAACTGCAGTTACATGACATCAAGCTAATACACAATGTGTTGTACAAAGTGCTCAAAACATCCTTGAAAATTTTTGATGCTTGAATATGTCAAAAATGTAGTTTTTTAGCAGACAAAATGCCTGTGTAAGAAGTGTAGCACAAATCTGAAGGATGAAGTGTGAACTGGACATTGTGTTTATTTCTTGGAAAGAGATACTACTACATGACTTCACCTTGCCTGGTAACAACAAATGGACATCGACAGTCCTTTGCTACTATACGCCAGTATGACTAGTCATCTCCAATTCATCTTATATCAAAATACAGAGTAGGCTGAGCTTGTACTGCAAAATGTGCTACAGACTTGCTTTGCGTTTGCCATCTTGCTCTGCAGTAAATGCTATATAATTAAAGATACATAATGAAAAAAATCATGAAACAAAAACTGTCAACATATGTGCATGATTTAAAACGTCATTCTCACCAACATCCTAAAATATCTACAATGTGCTCAGGCCACTTCAAACAAAAATTGGTAACAGTCTTCATTAGCACCATGCCTCTCAATCCCATTACCTTTTTGTTTTTTGTGTGTACTGTTACCACTAATGTTAGAGATAGACCCTGGGGTAGTATATGAATTCTCCTAGGTGGAATCTGGACCCTGGTATCATGAACATACTTAAGCAAACCAGGTACACTAATTTTTGGGCACCAATGCTTAATGGTAGAGGCTCTCTACTATACTAATATGAGCATTCTGTAATGTGGTTTTCTGGGCACCTAGTCTAAAAGCTATGTATAAACATACTATCAGACAAAGCCAAAATGCCTTTCGGTAGTCAGAAATAAGTCATAATTATTCCCCAAAACGCAACCACCGCTTGACAAGCAGTGTTCCAAGACTCAAATTCAATCCTTTAAAATAACTTGTCAAACTGCTACTTACTCGTTCCTTCAGTTTTATCAGCTCCTTGTCCTTTTCCTGCTTCCAGTGACGAAATTTGTCTGCATCATCTTTCATTTGCCGCATTAGCTGTACTCGCTGATTTTTCAAGGACTTGATGGGGGGAAAAAAGAGGACTTAAGACAAACATAAGTAGCAGCTTAAAATGATAAAAACGTTCACTTAGAATACACAAGAGACAGGACACAATGTCCTAACACTGAAAGTATCACAGAAAGATGTGCACTACAATTCTTAGTATGACTAGCTTCAGTTGCTTTCATAGGTATTGAGTGTGCTACAGACAAAATATCTCAACTAAAACTGCTAAGCTAAGCTCACAGATGATGTGATGCAACATAGGAGTTGCTGATACACCCAAAACTAGGAGGCTACATCAAAAAACAAAATACAATCATATTTCCTACTGCTGTAATACATTTTTGAAATGTATATATCCATAATACCAGATCAGAATTTAATTCATTAACAAATGCCAGGGTCAGACATGTTTTCAGCAGATGGGCTTAAAATAAATCCTGCTGACAGACAAAATGGGACACCCTTGTAGACTTCCCCACACTTCAGGTTTTTTCCACTAGAGGATAGAATAGATGTGTAAAATCTTACCATAACCACAGATGGTGCAACTCTTTTATGTTGCAATATTCTTTATATATGGGTTGTATTCCTCCCGTTTGACCTGTATACAAAAGCTTACAGCCACTGCCTGTACGTGGGACGTCACATGCAGGCACTGTCAGTCATAAAAGTGACATCCTCATGTACCATCTTCAGAAAAGAAAGCCCCACGAGGAAAACCCCAGGAGAGCCAAGAAGGAGCATCCTAGCAAACAGCAAGCTGTAGGGGTAATGTGAGAGGGATAGAATACTGCAACACAGAAGAGAGGAACGAACATCTATGCTTATAGTAAGATTTTACACAACTATTCTATGTCCCTCTACTCAATGTTGCAGTATTCTTTAATATATGGGAGAGTGCAAGAGCTAAAAGCGAACCCAGGGAGGTGGATAGAAAAGAGGAACTAATAGGAAACATTTTCCAAGAATCCATGCAGAATTGTCCCAGCAAATCCTGTTCTGGATCTAGATACCTTGTCCAATTTGTAATGTTGTGAAAAGGTGTGAACAGAAGACCAGGTGGCTGCTTCCAAGATGGATCTAGACCCTTGTAGTAGGCCCCCAAGAATGCAACTGAACTAGTGGAGTGTGCTTTGTCAGATGCTGACAAGGACTTTCCATGGAAATCATAGCAAAATGAAATAGCCTTAGAAATCCATGAAGATGTAGTTTGTTTGGACACAGGCAAGCCCAGAGATGAAATGACTGAGTTGGTCAGACTTCCTGATAGATTTTGTCTTTTTCAGGTAAAATCTGAGATGTCTATGCACATCTAAAGTGTGTAAACTGCTCTCACTAGAGGATTGAGGAGAAGGAAAGAAGGTAGGCAATTGAATGGATTAAGAGACAACTCATTCACCACTTTTGGCATGAAAGTAGGGTTAGTTCTCAGGGATGCCCCATCCTTATGGAAAAACAAAAAGGGGGGTGTGCAGCCATTATAGCTTGAATCTCAGAAACCCTTCTGGCAGAGGTTAAGGCTACAAGGAGCACCGTTTTCCATGTGCAAAACTTTAGGGAAGTAGAAGCTGCTGGTCCAAAGGGGGCTGGGTAAACTTTTCCAGCACATAGCTGAGGTCCCTGGGAGGAGGAATTGGTTTCCTGCGGGCTCTTAAGTATAGGTTGCCTTTTAGTAAAAGCTTGACTTGAAGAGTCAATCAAGCAGGCAGATAAGGCAGCACAATGGTCTTTTAACTGCAGAGTAAGCAAGACCAGTGTTAAGTAACTCACACAGGTAGGAAAGAACTAAGGGAATGTCCACACCAAACGGATTAACTTTCAGTCTTTGGCACCAAATGTAACATCTTCTCTACTTGGAAATAAGATTTTCTAGTAGTGGGTTTTGTGGCCTCCTGCAAAACCCTTAGCACATCCTTAGAGAATACGTGCCTAAAAGGGACCAAAAGGTGATCACCCAAAGGGTCAGCTGTAGAGTTAGCAGATGTGGGTAAATCAATGATCCCTTGCCCTGACTGAGTAGGTCCAGCCAGTGAGGTAACTTGTAGTAATGACCCTTGGCTAACTGCAGAAGAGGAGGGAACCAGTGTTGTCTTGGTGAAAAATGAATAACTAGATTTTGGGTTTGTCCTGTTGAATTTTCAATAGAACTTTCTGAATTACGGGGAAGGGGGGATGCATAAAGAAACAGCTCCTTCCATGAGAAAGATAGAGCACCCACACTCCACATATTTAAGGATGAGGAGCTCTGACACAAAAATGAGGAAGCTGTCTGTTCATAGGGGTGGAAAATAGGTCCAATTCTGGAGGACCCCACCGATGAACTCGGTCCAGGAAAACATCCCTGTGAAGCATCTGCCACATTTCTCAGCCGAGGGAAGATGCACAACATGCAGAGTTACCTTGTATAAGGCAGCAAATTCCAAAGTTTTGATGGCCAAGAGACATAGGAGATAGGATTTTGTGCCCCCCTGTTTATGTACCAAAGGAACATGGTAATGCCTGAGAATATTCAAGACTCCTTGCAAGAACAGAGGTGAAGTCTAAGTCTAACAGTAAAGGCCCTCATTTCCCTGATGTTGATATGCTCCTTCATTTCGGAAAGGGACCAAAGGCCCTGAACTTTCCTGGAAGCAAAAGTTGCTCCCCATGCCAAGTCTGAAGTGTCTATGAAGAGCTGCTGAACTGGTCAAGGAACCTGAAGAAGTAAGCCAGGGTTCTGATTCAGTTGCTGCATCCACAAACTTAACTCTGTTTTCAGGCAGGGAAGAAGAGGGATCATGACATCTAATAGATGAGCATAATGGGACCAAACTGTCTTTAGAAACCACTGTAGCTTTCGCATGTGCAACTTTGCAAAGGGCAGCATGGGAATAGTAGAGGCCATGAACTCCAGCATTCTCAGACTCCCTGGGTGTGACTGAAGGGAGAGGTAGAACAACTTCCATGAATGCCCCAAGACAGGAGGCCTTCTCCAGATGGACAAAAATCCACGTCAAATCTGTGCAAAACCTGCACCCCAGGAATAAGAGATCCTTAGTTGGTGCGAGACAGGATTTTTTGAGGTTTATTGTGAAGCCCAGTGCCTGCAGAACAGAAATGGCTAGGTTCAGATGTTGAGTTAAGAGGTCTGGGCTGCTGCCAGAAATAACAGGTCATCTAAGTATAGGCAGACTTGCAGTCCTTTCAGTCTTAAGTATGCAATGGCCGGGGCTAGGCACTTTGGTCTTTCTACCGCTCCAGTAGTATGCACAAAGAGCAAGCCAGTAAATTGAAAGTGCAGTAACCCACCGAGAAATGCAAACATTTTCTGAAGATGGGGTTTACAGGGATATGCAGCCTTGAGATCCAGAGAAGCTAAGATGATGTGAGGGGCAACCAGGGGCAGAAGAGTAGGTAGGCACAGCATTCTAAAATAAGGTACCACCAAGAAGGTGTTTAACAGTGAGAGATCCAAGATAGGCCTCCAAGGGCCTTTTTCCTTGGGACTAGAAACATCCCGGAGTAAAATCCCTTTATTCTGCTGTTCTGGAGGGGCAGACTGAATTGTGCCTTGGTTGAAAAGTTGATCAAGAATTGAAGGAAACCAATGCAGTTGACTGGGGGGGGGGGGTTTGAGGTATTCCCTGAAAGGAAGGGAGGGTCTTTCCAAGTCATAAAGTACCCATTTTGGATAACTGAAATCAGCCAGGAATCCGGAGTGATTTTGTACCAAGCTGGGAATGAAAGGGAGAGGTGAAGGGATAAGAGGGTATGACTTGGAAGAGGATGCAATGTGTGCCAGAGGACTTGGTCTGGGCTAAAAGGGCTGCTGTGGAGGTGCCACAACAGCAGCTGCAGAAGAAACAGCCTTGGCCTGAGGGTTCCTCCTAGAAGGCTTGCGGGATCTAGTTCCAGAGGGGAAAGTACATTTGTGTACACTTACCATAAATGTTGATGGTAGAGTGAATTCACTGTTGCAGTCATCACATTTGGCTTATCTGCTTGCAGTAGCCGTCAGTCGGCCTGATTATCAAAGTCTTGTGTCCTGCATCGGTTGCAGTCTCATCTTCCATGACGTCAGGTAGTCAGGGGTATAAAGCATGCAGCCGATGTCATTACATCAGTTTTTCTTGCCCCAGATGTGAGGTGCCCCCTTAATGGGAAGCAATTAAAAATATATATAAAAGCGTATACTTCCAACAAAAAAGCAAATACAGCAAAACGCTTTTAAGCATGGTAAAGGAGAATACAGGTATAGCCAAAAGAAGACAGGGGCTGGAGGGAGGGTAACCAGGACTGCAACAGTGAATACACTCTAACATCTACATTTATGGTAAGTGTACATACTGTACTATGTTCTTCATGTTTCACTGTTGCAGTCATCACATTTCGGTAGATTAACAAAGCTAAGGATGGGAGGAGGAATTTAGATAGCATTAGGACCAGCTATAAGGCCCTGCAAGACTGCAGTGGCAAAGCCAGCTCTGGATTTAGAGAAAATTGGCAAATGGTAATGCTTGGTGAAAGTATGTACAGAACTCCAGGTAGCAGCTTCTAGGATGTCCCTGGTAGGGACACCTCTGAGAAAGGCTGTAGAGGTAGATGCAGCCCTGGTTGAATGTGGTCTAATCCACTGTGGGATATGCTTTCCATGGTGCTTATAGCAGAAATTAATGCAATGGCCTATCCATTTAGAAATGGTTTGCTTTGAAATAGCCTTCCCCTCTGGCCCTGCAGCAAATGCCACCAGCAGATGTTCATATTTCCTTTGAGGTTTAGTCCCGTCCAAGAGTGCAGTATCAGTGTTCCCCCTTTGTTCTGTGGATTAGAAAAGAAGGTTGGCAAATGAATGGACCGATTAAGAGTCAAACTGGATACTACCTTGGGCAAGGAGGGGTTGGTCCTGAGGGACACCCTGTCCGCATGAAAGATGACTAAATGTTCCACTGCCATAAGGGCCATAATTCAGATACCCTTCTTGCTGAAGTGATTACTAAAAGGATGGCTGATTTCCAAGAAAGGAATTTTAACTCTGCACTTGCAGCCGGCTCAAAAGGAGGAAGAGTGAGTTTTTCCAATACAAAGTTAAGGTCCCAGGCTGGAGTTGGGGCTCTCCTGGCTGGTCTTCAGTTTTTTGCTTCTGAGGAACTGCTTGAGCAGTGAATGAGAGAAGAGGGGTGGTTCTGTGTTGTAATGAGCTGAAATCGCGGAGGCATGAATTTTGATGGAGGAAAAAGAAAGGCCCTTGTGAAGCATCTCGGTTAAACATTGAAGAATCTGAGGTAAATTGGGCGTTGCTGTGCCCATCCCTTGAGTCTGGTTCCAGGCACAGAATCTTTTCCATTTTTCAGCATAACATTTTCTAGTACTAGGCTTCCTTGCCTGCAAAATGACATCAAACACTTGTTTACTGAGGGGTGGTAACGGAGAGATTAGGTAATTAGCCAGGCTGCGAGGTTCAGGGTTTGAAGCTGAGGGTACATAAATCTGGCTCTCCTGCTGTAACAGCAGGGTAGGGGTCTGAGACAGGTGCCTGGAGCCAGCAGTGACACTGCGCAAGAGGAGGTACACCAGTGTTGGCGTGGCCAGTCTGGTGCAATCAGTATCGTCCTTGGTTTGTCCTGTGTGATCTTTAGTAGTACTTTGGAGAAGAGAAGCAGAGGGGGAAAGGCATAAACTGATAGATTTTTCCAGTTGAAAGACAGAACATCCACTTTCCAAGCTTGTTTGTGGGGAGTCCTTGTGCAGAATTTGTCCAATTGGTAGTTCTGGGGGGAGGCAAAAAGGGCTATATCTGGGCTCCCCCATTTGTTTATCAACATGTTGAAAGTCTTTGGTTCCAGTTTCCACTCATGTGGGCCCATGAGATTTCTGCTTAGTTCATCTGCTAATGTATTTAGTTTTTCTGGCAGGAATTGAGCCTGTACATGCACTTGGTAGCTCAAGGCTGTGCTCCACAGAGCCATGGCGAATCTGCAGAGGGGGTATGAATGGGTACCCCCCTGCTTGTTTATGTACCACATAACAGTGGTGTTGTCCATCTTTACCATTAATTGTCCTGGAAGAATGTGGTCCTTGAAGGCTGTCAGAGCATTCTGTATGGCTATTTATTTTTGAATGATATATAGGTGCATTTGACTTGGGTTCCATTTGCCCTGAATGCACTTCCATGCCAGGTGAGCCCCACATGCACAGTCTGATGCGTCTGTTAGGGTTTCGGTGGCAAGGGGTAGACTGAATGGTAGACCTTTGTTTTGGTGACAGGCCTCTGCCCACTAAAGGAACTCTAACTGTAGGCAAGGAATGATAAGAATCATTGCTTCTAGATCCTGAGAATTTTGACACCATAGACTTTTTAGATACCATTGTAGTTTCCTCATGTGCAGTTTTGCATATGGAATTAGTAGAATGCAGGAGGCCATGAATCCCAAGGCTTGCAGTATTTGCCTTGCAGATAAGCAGGGCTTTTGTGGCCATTAGTTTGAAGTAAGTTGTCAAATTAATTTGTTTCTCTGGCGTGAGGAAAGCCATCTGGGAAGTTGTGTTTTCAAGCTTACTCCCAGGAATACAATTTGCTGAAAGGGTACCAGATGCGATTTCTTTTAGTTTCATAGTTTCATAGTATAGTACTAGGCTATCTGCCCTAGGGCATTTATAAGCCTAGCCAAAGTGTATGTGGCTTTCGCCACCCCATGTAATGATACAAAAGTGTACAATTTAAATTAAATTTAGTTTACTGTGCCTCTATCTAGTAATGACACAGAGATGACCCCCGGGGTAAACTTACGATCACCAATCCATTCGTCCAGATTTCTCTTGAAGAGAGTCAGTGAGGGGCTCTGCCTAACATGGACAGGTATCCTGTTTGAGTGCGGGAAGCCTCTGGGTTATGAATCTATCCTTCCAGCATGTCCTATTCATATTTGTGCTGAGGTTTAGATCTTTAGCTCTCGTGGCTCTGATGGATTTGGATTTTTTGAGATGGAGCATGTCCATTAATTCTGGACTGGACATGGCCTTGTACGTAAGGCACAGATCACCTCTGAGCAGGCGGTATGCTACTGAATAGAGCTGGAGCTTTTTCAGTCTGTTAGCATATGACATATGCTGGAGACCCTTGATCCTCTTGGTAAGGTACTTCTGGGGTCTCTCCAGTTACTGCAAGTGCCGGGTGAGGTACATACCAAATGGGGCATTGTACTCAATCATAGGCCTGATAAGGGAGGAATATAAGGGTACAATGACATCATTTGATCTGGATGTGAATCCCTTCATGATAAGGTGGGCAAGGTAGAAGGTCTAACCACTTTGGCGACGTGGGTGTCAAATGAGAGGTCACTGTCAACTTGGGTCCCCAGGTCTCTGATTACTTTTTCTGTACTTAATGGATTACCACCTATGTGGTAATTTGTGGGTACTTTGTTTTTTCCAAAGGGGATGACTATACATTTTTTGGCATTTAGTTTAAGGCCATGACTCTGGCACCAGTCATCTGTTTCTGTGAGGCCCTTCTGGAGGATGCATGTGTCAGCTGGTGTGTCGACTATGGCGCCTAGTTTGCAGTCATCTGCAAACTTTGTCAGCCACAACCCCCCTATGTTTGCCTGCACATCTGAGAAATAAATGCCGAACAAGAGGGGTCCCAAGACAGAGCCCTGTGGGACTCCACTTGTGACTGGCTTAGAGTCTGATATAGCTCCAGCTATTCTGACTTTGTGGGTTCTGTCCTTTATCCAGTTTGCAACCTATCTTGTGACAAACGGGTTTACATTTAAGCTGTTGAGCTCGTCGATGATGCCTGAGTGGGGTATTGTGTCGAAGGCTTTTGCCAGATCCAGGTAGGCTGTATGAACTGCTTTGCCTTCATCGATGACTCTAGTGACTGTTTCAAAAAAGTCCACCAGGTTTAAAAGACAGGATCTGCCTTTTACAAAGCTGAACTGGATAGGGTCAATTGTCTGCAGGTCCCCGATGTCTGTTTATGAGTTCCATAATGATCCTTTCCATAGCTTTGCAGACCAGGCTGGTCAAGCTTATGGGGCGGTATTTTCCAGGATCTATAGAGGTGCCACCTTTGTAAAGTGGGACCACTATAGCTGTACGCCAGTGTTCAGGGACGTATCTTGTAGCAAGGCTAAGATTAAACAGCATTCTCATATGCGGGTTTAGCTCCTCTAGGAGTTCATGTAGCACGCAACCCAGGACACCGTCAGGTCCCATGGATGCTGTATTTTTAGCTTTGCTGAGGGCAGCTCTCACCTGGACATCTGAGATTTCAGGGAGGTTGCATTCAGCTGAGTTATTTATTTAGTCTTTTGGGGGAAGAGGGAGGGGAGAAATTTGCACTGAACCTGTCTGCCAGTATGTTGGCAATATCTGTGGGTTCAGTGTATTTTTTGCCCTTATGAACTAACTCTGCGCATATCTGAGGGTTTCCGCCCAGGTTTCTAACATAACTGAAGGCCTTGTAATTATCTTTAGTGTCCTTCGCGATTTTTCTCTCAAAGTTGGCCTTTGATGAATTTATTAGCGAACGTAGTTTTTTGCTAGTGCTGATCAGGGATGCCTTCCCTTTATGGGATTTTGCTCTGTCTTGTAGTAGCTTCCTTCTCTTGTTATAAAGTTTGTTTATGGCTGGGGTCCACCAGATAGGATGCCTGCCTTTGGTGGAAAGGGTCTTGGTTTTATTTGGGATTGCATGATCCATGCATTCTTGGAGATGCCCGTAGAAAGCATTTGTGAAGGATTCAGCAGTGTGGGATGTGGTTTCCACTGGCCCAGGGGGCTTGAAGGATACCACTTCAGTCATAAGGAGTGTAAAGTCGGCTTTTGAGAAGTTTCTCACTGTGGTCTTTTGTGCTGGGGGTGGAGGTGGGATATGAATATCTAGGGTTATTAATTTATGGTCTGATCTCACTAGTGAGGGGTATACATCCGGTGTTGAGCATTGTGTCCCCATGTTTGTGATGATCAGGTCAAGTATATTTCCCCTTGTGGGGGAGGTGACTAGTTGTTCCAATGCATTTGAGTTGATGAATTCCAGGAACCTTTGGGCTAGGGTGCTGGGGCTTGAGTAATGCACCCAGTCTATGTTTTGGTAGTTGAAGTCTCCCAATATGATGGTATTTGGTGAGACATTCATATCCGCCAGTGTCTTCAGGAAGGCTGAATGGAGTTCCTGAGATTGCGAGGGTGGTCTGTAGCATGCTACAAGTTGTATAGCAGTTTTGCCTACGGTTAGTTGCACGTGTATGGTCTCCGATGCTTCGTGCATTGCCACTAACCTGGAGGTGTGGCTGTCTTTAATGAATATGGACACACCCCCTCCTTTTGTGGTTCGACCCAGGTTTTGGGGCCAAAATGCATGATACGAGGTATAACCAGGTAGGGTTGGGGTGCTCTCACAAGCCTTGAACCAGGTTTCAGTTACTGCATAGACATCGATGCTCTCCATACGGAGGAGTGCTTCCAGAGCCCGCATCTTGAGATTTAGACTTCTGGTGTTGAGCAGCATTACCCTTAGTTTTTTTCCTTTATTGTTTTCTAAGGTGGTGGGTTTGTCTTTTGAGCCTTGCCTAAAAAAGGCACTATGGGGGTGGCAAGAGCCTTAGCCAATATCCGGAAGCCCAGTAGTGACAGGTGCAAGCAGTCCCTTGCGAAGCAGCATGGCTTGTCCAGCATGTCATCCCAAGCAGACAGACATTGGATCCCCCTAGAATGACACCAGTAATTGAGCCAATTATTAAAGTTAATCATCTTGTCTTTGTATTGTGGCATCATTCTTGGTGAGGGCAAGATGCTGCTTAGGGTCAGGGTCATACCGGCCTGGGCTACATAATCAGAGAGCTCCTCTATGTCTCTTTTCATGTAGTCCAAGGAGGTATGTCTCAGGTCATTCACGCCAGCATGGACAATGACGGAGTCATATTTGTACTTGCTTTGGAGTGACCCGAGTGCTTGTGTTATGTGGTGGATCCTAGCTCCCGACAGGCAGCTCACCGTTACCCTCTCTTTGTTCAGCCTGGTAAGCGGGATGTCAGTGTGTCTGACTATAGAGTCACCTATTACTAGTGTGTCAGGCATGGTGTTTCGCCTTAAGGGCTGTGATTATTTGGCACACTGACTGTGTACTATGTGTTGCTTGTGCAGAGTTTTGAGGTGGTGTTTTCTTGGATACCTGCTTTGAGAGCCTCTGTTGTTTCGGTAAGTTTTTTTATTAGAGCCTCCGAGTACGTCTTTGTGTTACTATGTGTTTGGTTTGCAGTTGTGGTTGGTTTATGTGAGACTGGGTTTGTTGTGTGTGTGGTTACCTTCTCCTCCTGTCTGGTCTTGCTAGTCCTGTGTTGAGAGAGTTCAGCCTCCAGTTTGGCTATATAGTTGCATCTCTCATGTGATTGTGTTTGTTGGGAGGAGGAGAGGGTTGTCTGTGTACATGAGACAATTTTAACTTTGTCTCAGGATTCCCAGATTAACCAGCTGAACTGGAGAGGACGTCAGTAATATACCACTCGACATGCCAGAATAGTATAAGGGGGTGATGTGCAACTGGGTCAGAGAGAGGACTTTGAAGGGAAGTGGGTATTAGCACGGGTTGTAGGTGGATGTAGTGCTTACGTTAGTTTAAGGGTGCTTCACTTAAAAGAAAGGTTTTAGGAGCAAGTGCTAGGCTTATGATAAAGCGAATAGACTGATTTTGTTGAAAGTAGAGCTTTCTTAAGGGAAAAATTGAAGTGCAGACTTGGCTGAGCCAGGAATAGTTTAAGCCTGTTTAACCGGCGCTGCGCTATGTGCACAATCGCGCAAAGCCACGCAAACGCGGATTTTAAACAGGGAACTTCAAAAGAGCTGGAAATGGTCCAAAACGACCAATTACTACAAGCTCTTGTGCTGAGGTCACTCCTTCAGGGACAGATAGGCTGCTCAAGGCTCCCCACTCCCACTGGTGAGCAAAGAAACTTCCTTCTATCCAAGTAAGGCAATAGACAACACAGGAACTACACCACAGTCCAAAATACAGCAAAGCCTGTATACTGGTCTAAACTAGTCGAGAAATGCGGGAAAACAAGGATTTTTTTTTTTGGGGGGGGGTTTGTTTAAGTTAGAAAGTACACAGAAATGCAGGAAAAACAGTAATAAATCACTTACACAGGCTAGCTCACTTTAGAGGGTAGCCTCAACAGTTGAATTTAACAAACTTTCGACCAAATGTAACTAAGTGCAGATAATGTACAATGCAAAAAACAGGTAATAAAGCAGTATAAACTTGTTCAAAGTAAGAAAAGGAAGATCTCTCAGGTAAAAACAGCAAAAAAAGTTTATGGTGTACCCCAGACAAATTAACACCTTTTGTCCAAATGCCAGATGATTCAAAAGTATATGCTGGCTTTTTGGCTGAATTAAACAATCGTCCAGATATGGGTATATTCAAATATTTCTTTGCCTGCAAAATGTAATGACTGGAGCTAGGCACTTTGTGAATACCCTGGGCACAGTAGTTAAGCCACAGGGCAGTGCAGAGAACTGATAGTGCATGTAGCCTGTTTTGAAGCGTAGGTATCTTCTGCAAGATTCCCTGATTGAGATGCGCAGATAGGCTTCCTTTAAATCCAGTATTGCCAACCAGGCAATCCTTGCCTAGCATGGGAAGCAACTGGTGAAGTTAGCATCTTGAATTTTGGAATCACCAAAAAGGTGTTTAGGACAATGGTCCAGGATAGGACGCCATGAGTTGTCTTTTCATGGTACCAGGAAAACTCCGAGTAGAAGCCTTGTCCTTTTTCCTGTTCTGGTACAGTTTGAATAGCCTTTAACCTGTGCCCACTGATTTGGAGGCGGATCTGGCCAACCTTTTGGGGTTGGTAACGTGTGGAAGTAAAATCTGTATCCTCGGGAAACTATATTTAAAACCCATTTGTCCTGGGTAATTACCAGTTTTTTGCTTGCAGAGCAATCTTTCCCCTAAAGGGGCAGTCAGATGAGCAGGGCTTGGAAGGTTTAAAGTTAAGTCATTGAGACAGCTTACCACAGGGGGGAGTCTTACCACTCCCTGATTTGGACGTGGGGGGTCCCCACTGCTTAGTCCTGTCAGTACCCTGGGACTGAAGCCTGGGTGTTCTGCTGGTTCTGGGTTTGAACTGAGTAGGCCTGGAAGAGGCAGGAAAGGACCATTTCTTAGAGGGCCAATGCCTACTAAATCTTGGGAGCTGTACTTGTAGGAAATCTTTAACAATTTGCATAGATTTAGCTTTTTTCCTCCATCTTTTTAAGAACTACTTCTGCTTTGTTGCCAAACAATGGTCCTGATTTAAGGGAGCATCCAGCAATTTAGTTTTAACATGATCTGGCAAAGATTGCTCCTTAAGCCAAGCATGCCTTCTAAGTACAGACCCAGTGACAGCAGCCCTGCAAGATGCCTCTAGTGAATCAAAACCACACTGCAAAGTATATTTTCCAACCTGTTCAGCAGAATGTATTAAATCATGTGAATCCTTATTTTCGGCACAGTTAGGAATCAACATCATTTTCTGTTTAAGCAATCCAATAATATGCTGCAAACATATGAAACTGTCAATTTAAGGCCCTGATGGGCAAGGTTGCAGAAGTGTATACTTTCTTACTCCATGTATCCAGGGCTCTGGAATCTCTAACAGAGGGAGTAGGATTTTTGGCAGTAGTAGCCTTAATGCCCTTGAGTCCCTGTGAAATGGTCTCAGGATCCGCAGTAGGATTTTTAAAATGGAACTTGTGAGAGTCAGGAACCCTTTAATATCAGGTTTTCTGGGAGCAGGAGGTAGAGAGTCAGGGGCCAAGCTAGATTCCAAAAAGGCATAATCAACAATGTCTAGCACAGGAAGGATAGCTAAAGGTCTGTGTTGGGGCAGGAGTAAGAAATCTCCAAGCCTCTGTTTAGAATCAGAGTAATCCTGGCTTTCCCAACAAAAATGCTCCCTAAGAGTATGCAAGGTTTCACCAAAAGAAAAATCCTCTGAGGGAGAAGCAGAGGGAATAGAGTCCACTGCATCAGAATCCTCCAAAGTAAATAAGGGTAAATCCGGGTCATCAGAGGAAACAAATTTCAAAATCCTGGTCAGAGGTATCATAAGCAAATTCAGTCCTAGGTCTCTTAGAGGGGGAAGGTTGGCTTCCCCTGATTAAAGTAATAAGGTCTTCAGCCATTCTTGTTTTTTAGGCATACAGGCCTGACCATACAGTCTGGGCATCGGTTTTCTAGGCATAGTTCGGAGTTTTAGGCCTTAAGAAGAAGATGGTGTTATTTTAATACGCAAGTCAGTAGGCTTGAATACACCCTCAGAAGCTGGTGACTGCACAGTGGCTCCAGACCCATCCAAGGTAGAGACATCCGCAGGTTCCACAGTTGAAGCATCTCACGGCATACCGGACTCTGAATGGGTCTCAGTAGAGGCCTGCGAATCTGAAGTAGCGGGTATCAGGGGGTGCAAAAGCACCTCACTGAGTACCGGCGAACTGGCGACTAGCTTAGGAGAAGCATCGTCAGCAGGTTTGGACCTAGGCGGTGTGTCTCTGTCTTTACCTTTGCATTTTTTTGGAATGTCGGTAGTTGGGTGGCTTACCGAAGGCATATCTGGATAACTGAACAGAGTACCAAAATATTTAGAAGCGAAAATATAACGACGAATAGTTTGTGGTTTAAATAAGGCACAAAACAGACAGCGAGGTACGTCGTGGTCAGGGCCTAGGCAAGGAATACAATACGAATGAAAATCTTTATGAAGTATTTGCTTTCCACAAGAAATACAATTATTGACTTTTACTGACATTGGGTTTAGAGCAAGAAAAAGCTTCCCCAACGGGGTACTTAGCTTTAGTTGAAGACCGGTTCTGAAACTCAAACGAAAATTTCAGGAGTCGGCCGACTGGCATTTGCAAACTGCTTCTGCTTCAGGCACCACACATCAAGAAAGACTGATGTAATGATGTCAGCTGCATGCTTTATACCCAGACTACCTGACGTCACGGAAGATTAGACAACAGCTGACGCAGGACCCAAGACTTTGTTAATCAGGCCGACTGAGGGCTACTGCAAGCAGATAACCCCAATGTGATGACTTCAACAGTGAAACATGGAGAACATCAGAGGTGGCAGAACAAGCAGGTTTCCTCACACAGGATTGTCTTGTCAGGGAAATTTCTATGACACTTTGGAACTGGTGAAACCAGAAGTGGTTTTAAATCCTGGAGTTCCTTACCTTTTTCCTGCAGTGATTTAAACAATTTTGCAGTTGTTTTTCCAAACAATGATGAAATGTCAAGGGAAGCATCAAGCAATTTAGCCTAGATGTCATCAGGAAGTGCCTGGAGACGTAGCCAGGAATGTCTTCTCAGAACAGAAACAGAAGCTGCTGCCTTGGCAGAGGCCTCCACTGTATCGTAACTAGACTTGATAGAGTGCCTAGTTACCTGAGAAGGGGATTATAGGAGAGAAAGGACCAGAGATATCACCTAAGAATCTGGCAATGGGGAAAGAGCCTGGATTGCCCGAGTTAGTAAGGTCACAGCACATCAGGACAGGTGTGCCTGATAATTAATTGCCCTGATAGCAAAGGTGGAAGAGGCATACACCTTCTTACCCAACTTTTCCAAAATTTTACTTTCCTTGGAAAAAAGCAACTTGGTAGGAGGCGATAACTATGAGGACTTATCTGAGGTAATGGAAACCACAGCAGGGTCAGCAGAGGAGCATTTGAAAAGAAATTTGCAATCCTCAGGGACCTTATAAAAAAGATCCTGTCTCTCTGGGGCAGGGGCTTGGGAGTCAGGGGTCTTAGAAGCAGCCTTGAACACATCTAAAAAGGCTGGCAGCACTAGAGGGACTGCTGAACGTGCAGCAGCTTCCATCTCTAAGAGCACATATCTTCTGTTCTGAGATTTGTGAGGAATCCCACTTAAAAAAAAATCCCCTAATTTTATTACTTGTTTCCCCAAATTAAAGCTCTTCCATATGGAGTCCCTCCACTAGATTCCTCTGAGGAAGCATATTCTGGAGGAGAAGGAATTTGAATGGAATATGCTAGATAGTCCTCACCAGATGAAGACTCGTCTGATTCAGAGTCCTGAATTTGAACTTCTGCAGGCTGTCCTGGAAAAACGCCTTGGGACCCTAACAGCTGCACTGGAGAGGAAGCAAAAGTTGGGCCCACTATGGGTGACAGTAGTTGTAGGCCTCAAGGCCATCACTGCCTTAAGTCCCTGGGAAAAAAACATCCCAATCTGACGCTACGGTAAGAGGAGCTGGGACAGAGTCTTCTGTTTCTTTTTTATAGGCCTATCCTGCTCAGGAGAAATGGCAGACTTAGGCCTAACCTCCTGTAGTTCTTTGGACAAGGAAGCTGGAGCAGTTCCCAGAGTCTTCCGCTACTACAAGCCATTGCTCCCCCAAGTCGTCAGAACCAAATTTCTGCGCAGCCTTGGATGTGCTAGTATCCACACACTCCTGATGGCTTCCATCCTGGTACCCGCCGAGTGAGTGGACCCTACCTCCAAGCGTACCGCTGGGTTTTCATCAACCTCAAGGGGTACACTGTGGGAGCAGGCGCCGCTAGAGAGGATTCGGTTCTAAACTTTCTAACCTTCCTCTTAACAGACTGTTCGGAAGTACTCACTGAACCCTCCTTAGTGTTACTAGCCAGACATTTGAGCCTTTAGTTTTCTAAGTATAAATTCAAAGTTGACAGACTGTGCAAAGTTTTGGGAATGAAGGCTTGACAAACCGAACAGGACCAGTGGTTGTGAGTAGGCCCTAAACAAAACAAGCACAGCTCATGGCTATATTTATGAGGGATTTGCCTTCCACACCTACACTTCCCCTTCCTGGATGACATTAACAAAACAAAAGGCAGTAGCAGTATATTAAATCTCCTATGGGGTACTCATCTGAAGCTGTAAGATGAACCAACGGGATCCAATAGCAGACTGAACGTAGAAGTCAACCTATCCGAATGGTGGCAAAAAAGTTCTGAAGATGGTACATGCAGACGTTATTTTTATGGCTGAAGTTGTCTGTGCCTGCATGCAACATCTCACGTACAGGCAACGGCTCTAAGCTTTTTTTATACAGGCTGGACTTTGGATCGTTGGGCGGAATATAGCCCATATGTAAAGAATACGGAAACACTGAATAGGGGGACATCAATGTATCTAAGACAAGGAAGTACAAACTACAAAGTACAGCAGAAACTCTAGAATCTGTAGTTATCCTAAGTAAAACTAAGCAATAATCAATCCAGTTGGCCACAATCACTCCATTTAAGGGTAAAACACTGTAGAGGTGCTTTACAAAATGTGTGTACGTGGTGAGAGAGAAGCAGGTTCCAGTTCTGGTTATGGCAAGATTTAAATTTTAATATCTAACTTTTGCAAAAAAAAAAAAAAAAAAAAAAAAAAAAAGATGTTCATTTTCATTCTTACTCAACTTCCTGCAGACCAACCCCCCCTTTCCTTGTCATTCTTTTGGAAGTACTGACTATGCACAAGTACCTTGGCTCCTGTCAGTCTCAGATTTTGCTGCTTACTCAACTCTTCTTATTCCTTTACAATACTCTACAGGTATAAGGGGCAGCAAACAAGGTCTGAGGTGTTGAGGACTAGGGCATTATGGAAACGGAAGGCTTGTCAATTTTCATTCATTCCTCAATTCTTGGGACAGAGTTCCCAGCCACCAAACTCCTGGGAGGACTAAGGATAATCCAGAGTACCACTGAACCAAAGGCTGGTCTGTCCCTAGAGACCCGCTCTTATTTGTAATGAGCAATAAATGTATTCGGACTGGCCCAAGTTGCAGCTGCACACATCTAGAGAAGAGCTAAACAAGAAAGCTGAAGTAGCCATAGATCATGTAGAATATGCTCTGGGTGGTCTGGGTAAAGACATGCCAAATTTAGTATAAACAAAGGTAACACATTGTCAAACATTTGGCTAATGTTTTAGCGTCTTGCCCAATTTTGAATCTGAAAAAGATACAAACAGATCTGTTTTTCTACGATCTTTAGTCCTATGTAAATACTGGTGCCAGGATCTTGTCTGGTCTCTTGGGTATTGTTTTAACAATATCAGGCCCCTTCCACACTCACCAAGAGACCAAATGAATGAGCTCATCAGCGGGTGGAGTTATCCAGGAGGTAGATGGGCCAGCATCAAAAGCCTCCAGGAATACAGATTACTCTTGGGAAAGGATGTCAATGGACCAACTACCCCATTACGTCTGGAGTTACAAAATGTCTCAAAATGAGATGTCATCGGGTGGTGATCCTGGGGAATCTTTCCCCTTCAATGAAGTCATTTTCTTCTGTGACTGACTCTTGAGGAGAGTCCAGGTGCCACCTTTTGCACTTTTTCTTCCTGGGAACATCTTCAGCGTCATGCTCTAGAGCATCAGAAGAAATCAGTATACCCAGTTGAGTAGATCAGTGACTAATTTGGATCAGCTGTCCCTGTGGTAAGGAT
Organism: Protopterus annectens; assembly: GCF_019279795.1. Lineage (NCBI taxonomy): Eukaryota > Metazoa > Chordata > Ceratodontiformes > Protopteridae > Protopterus > Protopterus annectens. The sequence goes on from NC_056749.1 coordinate 598,281,442, forward strand.
GGTTGAGGTTCAAGATGCATGGGTTAGGGAGGCTGGAGCCAAAAAATTTGAAGTTCTAGCTCTAGGAACAGAAAAAGCTCTCTCCACTACTTTGAATGTGTAATTCCTTGAAAAGAATAAAAGCATCTGCTCAAAAATGCCATGCTTAGGGGTTGCAAGTCCCCTCCTCTCTGTAAGCAAAGCACTCAGATTCAGAGCTGAGATGTCCAGCGCAGAGGCTCCGCATGCTTCAGAATAGACTCCACCTCCCCACATATGCCAGTTATGCTACACAGCTCTGAGTCATCACACTCAAACGAAAAGAGTCAGGGCACTCTGACATCACCAGAGTCAAAGATACCAGTATCTTTGGATCTGATGACTCCAATACCATACATTGGATCGAAGGAGGAGTATGCAAAGGAGGGGGGTGTACTAACAAGGGTCTCAGGATCAGAAGGGCTCGGAGCGAGGAGAACCACCATTTGTATCTGCATTGCGAAGAACTTCATCATCCTATCAACGATGGCTTCGGTCAAACTTTTAGAAGAATGAGATGAGAATGCTATAGATGAAGCATCAAGCCTTTGAATGGTGGTTTCTTGGAGAACACTCCAAGAAGGGTGATGGCAGCCTAGAGGTGACTGGATCTAGACCAAAGACCGCATCAGAGCTGATTTTTCTTTTCAGAACATCCCGCATCAGAGCTGAGTTTTCTTTTCAGAACTTCCCGCATCAGAGCTGATTTTTCTTTTCAGAACTTTGGATCTGAGGAACAGGGATACAAAGATTTAACCATTTTCAGAGGAGCTTCTAAGCTCAGAGCTGAAGTGGTTGGCTCTGGGGAATGTTTTCTTTAATCTTTCTTTTTGGATTTCTTAGGGTATGAGGCCCAGGAGACGCTAGTAAAGCGGAAGATTTAGAAGGCAGAAAGCCCCAGAGTACAAGCTTGTTTCTATAGTACATAATTGCCCTGGGTTTAAACCCCTTACAAACATCACAACTAGCATCAAGGTGCAATGGGCATAGGCAGTAAATACATTGTGAATGCAAATCTGAGAAATTTTGTGGCCACAGGCTGCACATTGTTTGAAACCAGACAGTTTCTCAGACATGTTTTAATAAGCATGGAAAAAGGAAAAGGATTTTTTTTTTAAACAAATAGATGAAATCGGAGAATATCAACTATGGTCAGACAAGCTGCACAGAAAGATCTACCAACAGTGGTCCATAAAACTAGAGCACAAGTACTTTATAACTTGCAAAGCAAAGGAGAGAAGAAGGAATAATGTATATATAAATAGGTAATAAAAGATAATAAAGTTCTATAACCAAGCTCACAGAAACAAATGAACTCGAGAGCTGAAACAGCAACCATGTCTGTACTCTAAGGTGTCAAATGAGATCTGAGCTAAGTTAGGGACAAGAGCAATAGGGGAAAGGGAGGAGCTCAAAAGCCTTCAGTGATCCATGATCTAGAAGAAGCGGCAGAGTTGGATCAGAGGACAGGATCTGAACCCACTAGTTGAGGAATGAATAAAATTTATCAGATCTGATTTTTGACCTCCAACCTCAAAAAAAAAAATTGCCAGCACAAGAAGCTATACTGAATTAAAAATTTTAACAAAATGGAGGAAAAAGGACCACACTGGATACTCAAAACAGTTCCAATTAGCACTTTAGTTTACTAAAATAAGCAAACTTCTTCGGACAATTTTGAGACACAAGTACACTTAAATACAATACCTATCATGACATCATTTCCTTTGGAAAAACATAATTTCCTTTGGAAAAACACAGCCTCATTTTAAAATGCCAATCTCTAAAAAAACAAACTATATATCGAAAAAACAATGAATAAAAGTCCTTACATATACTTCCAAAAATTCCATGTAAAAATACATTTGTATAATTTAATAAATATACAGTAAAAAGAAATAAAAATATATAAACAAATTTATCTAAACGCTTTTAATTTCAAGATGCTCTTAATAGAAACAAATGTCTTAGTTCCGCCAGGTTTAAATGACTGTTAAGAGCATCTTGAAATTAAAAGTGTTAGATAGTACGATAAGTGTACTTGTGTGTCTCAAAATTGTCTGAATTTTGCTTATTTTAGTAAACAAAAGAGCTAATTGGAACTGTTTTGAGTATCCAGTTTGGTCCTTTTTCCTCCTTCATTTTGTTAGTTTGTTCGTTTTTTATGAGTTCAATTAAAAATTGTAGATAACATGGAGAAATCCCTGTCAACTAATTTGACCAAAGCCCTAAATGGTGACAATAAGACTGTTTCAATGAAGGATCACAAGTACCTTCCTGGCTGTCACAACAAAACTTGGATAAACTGCATTCTGTAACCTTAAAATTCCTAAATTTTCTGTAAAATATTATTAGAAAAGTCAAAAGTCAGAAATGTTCAGGATTCTGCTAGCAACACAGCCATAGTAGAACAGATTTTACTAAAATTTGAAAGTCAAGTCACAAAATCAATTTGTCCTACTAAAATCGCCAGCAAAACTCGGCATAAAATGGCAAGCCAGACATTTCCTCAAGCAGGTAGAAACATTTTTCAGCAAAACACGGATGCTATCTAATGCCACACTGTCAAATACACCTTGCAAACAACCCAGGCTCCAGTACAGCAGAGGATTATATACCCAGGAAAGTTTGCAAAATTGCCCGCATTATCCAAAAATCACAGCACTGAATCTAAATTGACCAAACAGCCTTCAAACTTAAAGAAAATATTCATCTAGACAACCTTACTTTAACTACTCCTACACAAAAAGTACAGTTGGTGTACACTTACCATAAATGTCGATGTTAGAGTGTATTCACTGTTGCAGTCATTACATTTGGGTAATCTGCTTGCAGGTTGCCCTCAGTTGGCCTGATTAACAAAGTCTTGGGTCCTGCGTCGGTTGCTGTCCCTTCTTCCATGATGTCAGGTCATCAGGGGTATAAAACATGCAGCCAATGCCATTACGAGTTTTTCTTGCCCCAGATGTCAGCTGCCCCCCTAATGGGGAGCAAATAAACATAAAAACACAAAGGTATACCTCCAACAAAAAGCAAATACACCAAAAAGGCTTTTAAGCATAATAAAGGAAAGTAGAGTTATAGCCAGAAGAAGTTAAGGGGCTGGAGGGGGGGGTAACCAGGACTGAAACAGTGAATAAACTCTATCATTTATGGTAAGTGTACACAACTGTAGTATGTTCTTTGTGTTTTACTGTTGCAGTCATTACATTTGGGTAGATTCCCAAAGCTATGGTTGGGAGGAGGAATTTATATAGCATAAGGGCCAGCTATAAGGCCCTGCAAGACAGCAGTGGCAAAGCCAGCTCTAGATTTAGAGAAAATTGGCAAATGATAATGCTTGGTGAAAGTATATACAGAACTCCAGGTAGCAGCTTATAGGATGTCCTTGGTAGGAACACCTCTGAGAAAGGCTGCAGAAGTAGATGCAGCCCTGGTGGAGTGAGATCTAATCCCCTGGAGGATAGGTTTTCCATGGTGCTTATAGCAGAAATTAATGCAATGGCCTATCCATTTAGAAATGATTTGTTTTGAAATAGCCTTCCCCTTTGCCTCTGCAGCAAATGCTACCAGTAGTAGATTTTCTTCGGGGATTAGTCCTGTCCAAGTAGAATCTAAGTTGTCTGTGCATGTCCAAGGAATGCAGAATCCGTTCCCCTTTGATCTGTGGATTGGGAAAGAAAGTTGGCAAATGAATGGACTGATTAAGAGCCACACTGGATACCACCTTGGGCATGAAGGATGGATTGGTCCTGAATGACACCTTGTCAGCATGAAAGATGATGAAAGGCTCCACTGCCATAAGGGCCTGTAATTCAAATATCCTTCTAGCTGAAGTGATTGCTAAAAGGAAAGCTGTTTTCTTAGAAAGAAAGTTTAAGTTTGCAGTAGCAGCTGGTTCGAAAAGAGGTATGAGTTTCTCCAAAACAAAGGTAAGGTCCCAGGCAGGGGTAGGAGCTCTCCTGGATGGTCTCAAGTTTTTGCCCCTCTGAGATACTGCTTGAGCACAGGATGAGAGAAGAGGGGTGGTTCTGTGTTATAGTGAGCTGAAATAGCTGAGGCGTGGATTTTAATGGAGGAAAGAGACAGGCCCTTGTGAAGCATCTCAGTTAAGTACTGCAAAATCTGAAGTAAACTGGGCGCTGCTGTGCTCATCCCTAAAGACTGGTTCCAGGGACAGAATCTTTTCCATTTGTCAGCATAAGATTTTGTAGTACTAGGCCTCACTGCCTCCAAGATGACATCCATCACAGGTTTGCTGAGGGATAAGGGTGAGTTCAAGTGATTAGCCAGGCCGCAAGGTTCAATGTTGGAAGCTGAGGGTGCAGAATTTGGTTCTCCTGCCGAGACAGCAGGGGAAGGGGTCTGAGGCAGGTGCTATGGAGATATTTGCGACACTGCGCAGGAGGGGGTACCAGTGTTGAAACGGCTAGTCTGGAGCAATCAAAATCATCCTTGGTTTGTCCTGTTTGACTTTTAATAGAACTTTGGAGAGCAGAGGGTGAAAGACGTAGACGGATAGATTTTCCCAGCTGAAGGGCAGAGCATCCACTTTCCATGCTTGTTGGGGAGTCCTTGTGCAAAACTTGTCCAACTGGTAGTTGTGGGAGAAGGCAAATAAATCTGTCTGGGTGCCCCCATTCGTTTGTCAACATGTTGAAAGTCCGTGGTTCCAGTTTCCACCCGTGTGGGTCCATGAGGTTTCTGCTTAGTCCATCTGCCAGTGCATTCAATTTCCTGGCAGGAATTGAGCTTGTAAGTGCACTTGGCAGCTTAAGGCTGTGTTCCACAATGCCATGGCTAGTCTGCAGAAGGGGTAGGAATGTGTACCCCCTGTTTATGTACCACATAACCGTAGTGTTGTCCGTCTTTACCATTAGTTGTCCTGGAAGAATGTAGTCTTTGAAGGCTGTCAGAGCATTCTGTACAGCTAACATTTCTTTTTGGTTGATATGTAGGTGCATTTGATTTGGGTTCCATTTGCCCTGAATGTACTTCCCTACCAGGCGAGCCCCCCATGCATAGTCTGATGCATCTGTAGTTAGGGTTTGGGCAGCAGGGGGTAGTGTGAATGGTAGTCCCTTGTTTTGGTGGCAGGCCTCAGCCCACCATAGGAACTCCAGGCGTAAGCAAGGTATGATAGGAATCATTGTTTCCAAGCTGGGACAATGTTGACTCCATAGACTTTTTAGATACCACTGTAGTTTCCTCATTTGCAGTCTTGCATATGGAATTAGAAGAATGCAGGAGGAGATGAACCCCAAGGCTTGCAGTACTTGTCTTGCAGATAGCAAGGTTTTTGTGGCCACTTGTTTGAAGTAGGTTACCAAATGAATTTGCTTTTCTGGCGTGAGGAAAGCCATCTAGGCAGTTGTATTCAAGCTTGCACCCAGGAATGTAATCTGTTGACAGGGTACCAGTTGTGATTTCTTTTCGTTTATGGTGTACCCCAGCCAAGTTAGAACCCTTTTTACAAATGCCAGAGGATTTAAAAGCATGTCCTGGTTTTCTGCCTGAATTAGACAATCGTCCAGGTATGGATATATTTAAATATTTCTTTGCCAGCAAAATGCAATAACTGGAGCCAGGCACTTTATGAATACCCTGGGAGCAGTAGACAAGCTAACGGGCAGTGCAGAGAACTGATAATGCAAGTAGCCTGCTTTGAAATGGTATCTTCTGCAAAATTCCCTGATTGGGATGTGCGGGTATGCTTCTTTTAAATCTAGAGTTGCCAATCAGGCGTCTTTGCCTATCATAGGAAGTAACTGGTGAAGAGTCAGCATCCTGAATTTTGGAATCTCCAGAAAGGTGTTTAGAATAGACAGGTCCAGGATTGGACGCCATGATTTGTCTTTTCTGGGTACCAGAAAAATCCTGGAATAGAAACCTTGTTCCTTTTCCTCTTCTGGTACCAGCTGAATAGCCCTCATGCTTGAGAGAGAAAGTACTTGTTTTTGAGCCTCTGCTCACTGATTTGGGGGCAGGTCTGGCCACCCGTTTGGTGTTGGCAACGTGTGGAAATTAAATCTGTATCCCTGGGACACTATTTAAAACCATTAGTTCTGGGTTATGAGTTCCCCAGTTCTTTGCATGAAGAGCAATCTTTCGCCCCAAAGGGGCAGTTAAAAGATACGTGCTTGGGAATTTTAAAAGGAAGTCTGAGACCGTTTATCATTGGGGGGTGTCTTATTTCCAGATTTGGAAGTGGAGGCCCACCCACTGCTTAGTTTTGAGGGTCCCTTGGGACTGAAACCTGGGGTTTTTGCTGTGTCTGGGCTTGGCTTGAGAGGATCTGGAAGGGGCTGGAAAGGACCAATTCTTAGTAAGCCAGTGCCTACTGAATCTTGGGAGGTTGCACTTGTAAAAAATCTTTAACAGTTTGCATATATTTAGCTTTGTCTTCCATGTTTTTACGAACCTCTTCAGCCTTATTGCCAAACAGGTGGTCCCGATTTAAAGGAGCATCCAACAATTTAGCTTAAAAATGATAGGGCAAAGACAGCGCCTTAAGCCAAGCTTGCCTTCTAAGCACATACCCAGTAACATCAGCCCTTCAAGAGGCCTCTAAAGAATCAAAACCACATTGCAAAGTAAGTTTTCCAACTTGTTCAGAAGAATGCATTAAATCCTGTAAATCTTTATTTTCCAAACAGTCAGGAATCATTTTCTGTTTAAGCAGACCAATAATATGCTGTTGGTATTTTAACATATGAAACTGGCAGTTTAAAGCTCTGACCTTTTTATCCTAGGTATCCAGCACCCTGGAGTCTCTATCTGAAGGGGTAGGATTTTTAGCAGTAGAAGCCTTAATGCCCTTGGGCCCCTGAGAAATGGTTTCTGGATTAGCAACAGGATTTTTGAAAAGGAACTTGTGGGACTCAGGAACCCTGTAGTATCTTGTCAGGTTTACTAGGTGCCGGAGGCAGGGAATCGGGGGACAAACTGGATTCCGAGAACACATTAACAATGTCTAGTACAGGAGGAATAGCCAAAGGCCTATGCTGAGGTAGGAGGAGGAAATCACGAAGCCTCTTTTTTGAATCAGAAAATTCCTGGCTTTCCCAATGGAACTGATCCCTTAAAGTATGTAAAGTTTCCCCAAAAGAAAAATCCTCAAGAGGGGAAGCAAAGAGAATTGAAACCTCTGCATCAGAGTCCTCACAAGTCCAGGTCTAATGACCTGGACCTAATCCAGGTCATTAGAGTTAGAAGAAACAGAATCCTGATCAGAAGATTCATAATCAAGCTCAGCCCTAGGCCTCTGGGGGGGGTTTGACTATCCCTGATTAGAGTAGCTAGATCTTCAGCCATTTTTAATAATTTGTTTTTTAGGCATAGGGGCCTGAACATGTGGCCTGGGCGTCGAATTTTTGGACATGGATCGAGATTTAGGCCTTAGTAATGAAGGCAGTGTCAATTTAATATGCAAGTCTGTAGGCCTGAATATACCCTCAGAAGCCAGTGCCTGCACAGTGGCTCCGGACCCATTCAAGGTAGAGACATCTGTGGGTTCCATAGGTGAAGTATCTCGTGGCATACTCGACTCCAAATTGGTCTCGGTAGAGGCCTGCGAATCAGAGGTAGTGGGTATCAGGGGCTGCGAAAGTGCCTGAGTACCGGCGAACTGGCAACTGGCTTAGAAGCATCACTGGCAGCTTTGGATCTCGGAGGCCTGTGTCTGTCTATCTTTGCATTTTTTCGGAAGCCCAGTAGCCGGATGGTTAACTGATGACATTTCTGCATAGTTAAACTGAGAACCGAAATATTTAGAGGCAAAAATGTACCAACGATGGATAGTGCGTTGATTAAATAAAGCACAAAACTGACAGCAAGGTACATCGTGGTCAGGGCCTAGGCAAGGAATGCAGAACGAATGAAAATCTTTGAGGTATTTGCTTTCCAGTAGTAATGCAATTAACTTTTACTGACATCGGTAAGGAGCAAGAAAAAGTTTCCCCAAAGGGGTACTTAGCTTTAAGTTGAAGACTTTGGTTCTGAAACTCGAAAACGAAAATTTCAGGAGTCGGTCGACCGGCACTTGCAAACTGCTTCTGCTTCGGGCACCGCACCGCAAGAAAGACTGATGTAATGGTGTCGGCTGCATGTTTTATACCTATGATAACCTGGCGTCATGGAAGAAGGGACAGCAACCAACGCAGGACCCAAGACTTTGTTAATCAGGCTGACTTAGGGCAACCTGCAAGCAGATTACCCAAATATGACTGCAACAGTGAAACACTAAGATCATCAGATAAACCATACACTCATTAATGAGACTGCACCCAGTTTGGATTCTATGGAAGTCTCATAAAACAAAGCCACAATAATACTCCAAATGAAGACCTGCAATAAGTGAGGAATAAAGAATTAGTTTTGTCATGTCCAATTTGTTGGAATAAAGCAAACAGCTGGGCAACGGACTTTATTGCAGCCTTACTTTAGTTAATGTCTCGGGCAGTAAAATGCAGGGGCTTCACTTAAACCTAGGGTGCGTGTAGCCAGCATGCATCTAACTAGATGTGTGATCTTACAGTAGTTTTGCAAGCTTGGAAACATGAGCTAAACTACTGCATTAAGCAATAGTATTAACCTTTGCAATAAATTCCGTTATAACACTTATTACAGGGCTAAAGGCACCATTTAAAAGATGCTTTTTATCACTCCACTTTCATCAAAGCTACAGATATTGCTGTAATATAATACAGACATAGCTAAAAATACAACCAATGTCTGAAGACTATAAAGAAATGAGAGAAATTACAACAGCACATTTGACAGAGGCACTTTAATGTTAATTCTAAATTATATTGAAAATGTTATGAAACAAAGGAAAGGTAGTAGACTGCTTCTAGCAGAATATAGCACCTCAGCTGAATTAGCAGAGATGGGACCAATTTATGGCCCTAACAGACTCACCTCATTTCTTTAGAAATGCATCTACAAAACTTAAGACTTTTTTTCCTTGCTGCCTAGGTTTGCTATACTAAGGGGTAAACTAAAGCTGTGATAGGAACATCTAAGTGTAAATTTTAAAGTCAATTAACTGTTGCTGTACTGACTCTTGGGATGACTCCCAAAGGAAGCCAATCATGGGTTGCTGGCTTGAAACAGGAGCACCAAACCTAGCAGAACTGTGGGGGGAAAAGCTTGAACTGGACATAGCTCCTAAGATGCAATGCTTGTAAGATATGTAGACAGTGGAGCAAGTGCCTGTTTCCGTAACAGCCTGAATGGAGATCCCACCAAGAAAAATTGCTATGGTAGCACTCGCCCTTGCAATGTGGTTTCTAAAAGAAGAAATTATTCTAAAGGTAGAAGTAACAAATCTAGATGGGCAATCTCCTCAGATATAGTTTTGGTAACAGGTTTTCCTCCTTTTCTCTTTGAAAGGCAGTAACTTGTCAGACACCAAATTTAGTTCTCGCTAAATATAATCAGAGCTGCTTGTGCACATCACGGAAATGCTGGACTCATCTTTTTTCCCCCTTTGGAGAAAAAAAGACTGGTAAACAAATGGCACGACTTAAAGATCAGTCACGACTTTGGGCATAAAGTTTGTGCACAAAGTGACTCTGTCCTTATAAAAATCCTTCATATACAAAAGTCCAGAGATCCAGCTAGCAGAGGTCAAGACTACCAAATGAGAATTATTAAAGGATAGTATCTCAATGGGGGGGGGGGGGTCCAAAAGTGGTAAGGCTAGTTTCTCAAACATAAAATGAAGGTCCGAAGGTGGTATGAAACGTTTCCAGTAAGGAATTTCCTTAAGGAACTTTCTTAGATGAGAAAATGCAGGGGTTGTAGTGGCAGACTGGCAGAAATAGCTTAGGCATGAAACTTTACAAATAGGCTATGTGAGCTATAAAAAAGGTCTGGAAGATGAAGACTACTGACAGCTGCAAATGAATTGGCTGTTGTCCCCCGTTAAGGCACCAGTGAGAATCTTTTCCACTTACCTATACAGGATTTCCTAATGCTGAGCATTCTGGTCTGCCCTAATGTGTAAAACTCATCCACCGAGAACATGTGCCTGGTGAAGATGAGAATCATCTGTCAACTTCAAAGGCCTCAGGGTAGGGTATGACAGTGTCCTGGCTCTGGGAAAGTAAGCCAACTTGCTGCCGCAGCAAAAGGAGTTTCTCCCTAGCAAGGCTCAGGAGGAAAGAGATATCTGTTCTCTTAAAAAAAAAAAAATGAAAAGATGGTTTGTCCACACAGCCATCTGGAGACAAGATCTAGAAACACATCCCTCTTTAGCATCAATTTGATGTGGTGCAGAGCAACACTGTCTAGTTGTTGCCCTGGCTGGGGATGTATTGGGCCATAGGAAGTCACCCGTATCTCTTGGGGCTACGTCTCAAACATGGACGGTTATAGCCTGCACAAGCAATAGGAATGCATCCTATCTTGTTTATATACCATAAAACTGTGGTATTGCTAGTTTTGATCACCACAGGGCCCAGCTGTCAAACATTCCTAAATGCCTGATGGTCAAGATCACAGCCATCATTTTTACATTTGTGTCTCTTCTCATCTGCTTGTTCTATATCATTGGATCCAAAGTCTCCTGCCCCAAGCAGTGTCCGGAGTCTATTGTAAGAATCTGGAACAATGGAGAAAGTTGGAAGTTAGTACCTTGTTCAGATGATGCACTCTTTCAATCAACCAATTTTCTGACTTATGCAAGAAGTAATGGCATACTGATCTGAAGGGAGTGAAGATGCTAGTAACACCTGTTCCTGAGGTACCAGTGAAGTTTTTACAAGTGCAGCCTGGCAAGGGAGACTATAAATATACAGGATGTCCTGCATCTCATTAGCATAAGTAACACCTTAGCAAAGATGCTGTGGAGGCTGGCTATCTTGCTGAAATACTGAGAGATGAACAAGGTCTTGTCTGGGAGTAGAAATGTTTTCTTCTTGTCTAAGTCCAGGACAACACCAAGGAAGGGCAAGTTAGGATTTGTGTAAGTTTAGAGACAACCACACTATCTAAAAACAATGCACGGTAATAACCATGGCTTTCTGAATCTCTTTATAGAAAGAAAGCTAGGATAAAGCAATTGTCCAGGTAGAGTAGCTGTAAGCTCTTTGTCCAGTAAAATGCAACTGCTACAGACAGGCATTTTGTAAAAACCTTGGAGTGCAGTAGACAAGCTAATGGCCAGGGATGCAAATTTAAAATGGGAAACCCCTGCTTCAATGTCTGGAACTGCATGTACCTCTGAGCTATGAGAAGATTATCCAGGCATTTCAAGTCTAGGGTCACCATTAGATCAAGAAAAAATATTAATAGCAGAGGTTTTCCCATGGTGAGCATTCTGAACTTTTTGAACCTTGACAAATCCAAAACATGACCTTTTTTTAAATCCTTCTTGTTGATTGGGTTAATCCCACTATGCGAATGGCTTATTTACAGGAGAGACCTGCACATTTATACTATGGGAGTATTACTATGGCATTGGGGAACTTCACATACTCCTTTCAACAAGTGCCATGGGATTTTTTACATCCACCTGAGCTACAAACTAAAGCAGATGGAAAGTACAGTTTTGTACCTACCATAAATGTAGATGTCCGATAGGTATGCATCTGCAGTCATAACATATGGGCTGTCCTGCCTCAGGCAGCCCCTCGGTCGTCAGGATTCCAAAGTCTGGGTCTGGCCTCGGCTGATGTCGCACTTCACCCGACGTCATAGCTCCTGGGGTATAAAGGCATCAGCCGACGCCATTTTCCTCAGTGTTTCTTGCCCCAGATGCCAGGTGCCCTCAAGGAAGGCTAAATTTGTATAAAAATAGCAAATTCCAAACAGTAGAAAACAAAAAGTATATATACATATATACATACAAACAAATACACCATAACAGATTCCCCCAGCTAGCTAAGAGAGGGGTAAGCACCCTAGGAATACCACAGAGGGGAAGGAGGGTGGGTAATCCTGACTGCAGATGCATACCTATCGGACATCTACATTTATGGTAGGTACAAAACTGTACTATGTCCTTCAAGGATGCATCTGCAGTCATAACATATGGGTAGAATACCATAGCCAAACTGGGGGAGGAGGCACTAAGATAATGATGGTGTAGTTATGATCCCCTGTAAAACAGCAGTTGCAAAACCTGCTCGGGATCTGGAGTATAAAGGAAGATTGTAATGCTTGGCAAATGTATGCACAGAGCTCCAAGTAGCAGCTTCTAAAATGTCTTTGGTAGCCACTCCTCGTAGGAAAGCTGTAGTGGTGGCTGTAGCTCTTGTGGAGTGAGGCCTGATATTTTCAGGAGTTGTCTTTCCATGAAATGAGTAGCAGAATCAAATGCAATTTCCTATCCATTTTGAGACTGTCTGTTTTGAAATTGCTTTCCCTTGTACTCCTGTTGCATATGCTACCAGAAGCTGGTCAGTTTTTCTGCTGGCCTTAGTTCTGTCCAGATAGTAGCGCAGTTGTCTGTGTACATCCAAGGTGTGTAGTAGTTTCCCCCCCTGTTCTGTGGGTTAGGGAAGAATGTAGGTAAATGAATAGCTTGGTTCAAGGATACCCTGGATACCACCTTTGGCATAAAAGTAGGATTGGTTCTCAGAGACACACTATCCTGGTGAAAGATGAGAAAAGGCTGCAATGCCATTAATGCCTGTAACTCTGATACCCTTCTTGCTGAAGTGATTGGTAGCAGGAAGGCAGTTTTCCAAGATAAGAACTGTAAGTCTGCTGTTGCTGCTGGTTCGAAGGGAGGTAGTGTTAATTTTTCTAGCACAAAATTGAGATCCCATGCAGGTAGAGGAGGTTTCCTTGGAGGTTTTACATTTTTGATCCCTCTCAAAAATTGTCTGAGGAAAGGATGAGATAAGACAGGAGGATCCATGTTGTACTCTGCTGAAATTGCTGATGCATGAATCTTAATGGAAGAATAGGACAGGCCATTGTGGAACAGTTCTGCTATGTATTCTAGGATGTGTGCTAGGTTTGCCAGTGTGACATTTGTTCCCTTTGCTGCACTCCAAATGAGGAATCTCTTCCATTTGGCTGAATATGTTTTCCTTGTGGAGGGTCTGCGAGCCTCCAGGATAATGTCCTTAACCCTCTGAGATAAAACAGGTTGGTTTTGTGTTGTGCAATTTTCCAAGCAGTTAGCTGCAACGTTTTTAAGTTTGGATGCAGGGTCCTGTAGTTGTTCTGCGTTAGAAGTAAAGGACATAGAGGTAGAGGCCAAGAGTTCGTCCGAGACATGCTTCTCAGTAGTGGGTACCAATGTTGTCTTGGCCAGTCTGGAGCTATCAGAATTACCTTTGGCTGTTCCTCTCTGATCTTCAATAGAACTTTGTACATCAATGGGAGAGGTGGAAAGGCATATACCGTCAGGGCCTTCCAGCTGAAAGAGAGGGAGCCCACCTTCCAGGCTAATGGGGGTATACTCTTGAGCAGAATCTCTTCAGTTGGTGGTTGAGTGGGGAGGCAAACAGGTCTATTTCTGGCATTCCCCATTTCTTTGTTATGGTTTTGAAGATGTCTGGATGCAGCATCCATTCGTGAGCATCCGTGGTAGTTCTGCTTAAGCTGTCTGCAAGTGAATTCTCTTTTCCTGGTACAAATCTGGCCTGCAGTTGGATGTTGAGATTCAGGCCTAAGTTCCAAAGGTCCATTGCCATCCGGCATAGGGGGTATGAATGTGTGCCTCCCTGTTTGTTGATGTACCACATGACTGTGGTATTGTCCGTCCTTATCAGCAGATGTCCTTGCTGGAGGAATGAAATGAATGCCTCGATTGCATGCTTCACTGCCAGCATCTCCTTTAGATTTGTGTGTAGATTCAGCTGGTCTTGGGACCATAGGCCTTGGATACACTTGTCTTCCATGTGTGCCCCCCAGCCTAGGTCTGAGGCGTCAGTGGTAATGGTCTGCCTTGGATGTGGTTTGTGGAAAGGCAATCCTCTGTTTGTCTTGTAGGCCTGAGCCCACCACAGGAATTCTTTGTGCAGGCATGGAATGATTGGAATCAGGGCTTCTAGGCTGTGCTTGTGTTGAGACTATACATTCCTCAGGTACCATTGTAGTTTTCTCATATGCAGCCTGGCATGTGGGATCAAGATTATGCAGGATGCCATGTAACCCAGGGCCTGCAGGACTTTCCTTGCAGTAAGCTGAGTTTGTTTTGTTAATGTCATGAAATAGACTGGTAGTTGCTTTTGTTTTTCCTCTGAGAAAAGCCATCTGAGTTAGTGTCCAGTTCTGCACCCAAAACTTTTATCCTTTGGAATGGCACTAGTCTTGACTTTTGTATGTTGACTGTGTATCCCAAGGCTTGCAGCAGTTGTATGACATAGGCCAAATCCTTTATTATTTTTGTCTTGTTGTCCGCTTGTATTAGGCAGTCGTCCAGGTATGGGTAGATTTGAATTCCCTGAAGCCTGCAATGAGCAATTACTGATGCCAGGCATTTCGTGAATACTCTGGGCGCAGTAGGTAAGCCAAAGGGCAATGCTGAGAATTGATAATGCTCTGATCCTGCAAGAAATCTGAGGTGTCTTCTGCATTCTGGTCGTATAGGGATGTGCAGGTATGCCTCCTTGAGATCTAGAGTCACCAGCCAAGACTCCTTGCCCAACATGGGAAGAAGTTGCTGTAGGGTCAGCATTTTGAATTTTGGAACAATGAGATATGTGTTCAGTGCGGACAAGTCGAGAATAGGCCTCCATTGATTTTCTTTTCTTGGTACAAGGAATAGTCTGGAGTAAAATCCTTGGCCTTGTTCCATAGATGGTACCTTTTCTATTGCTCTCCTCCTTAGTAAGCTGATGATTTGTTTTAAAGCCTCTGATTTCTGGCTTTGTGGAAGGTTTGGCATTCCTCTCTTTTTTGGTAGAGTGTGTAAGTGAAACCTGTAGCCCTTGTCTATTGTTTGCAAAGTCCATTTGTCTCCTGTAATACAATGCCAGTTTTTTAAAAATAAAGCTAGCTTTCCGCCCAAGGGTGCTTCCAGTTGTTCTGTGGTAGGCGGAATCAGAGTCAAGTCATTGTGTCTGTCCTGTGGAAGTAGTTGCAGTCGCGGCTGTGGCGGCACTTCTCTGGTTGGCAGGTTGCCACTGACGACCCTTGTAGGCACCCCTAGATTGACCTCTGCCTCTTGGGCGCCTATTTCTGCCTCTCTGTGCTCTAGAGGTGTCTGGAAAGGACCAATTCTTTGAAGGCCAATTTCTGCTGAACCTCGGGGGTTGGACCTGCAGGAAATCCTTGACTGTTTGGACAGATTTTGCTTTCTCTTCCACTTTCTTTAAAACCTCCTGTGCTGGGAAGCCAAATAAACTTTGTTTCTCCATAGCGGCATCTAGGAGTTTTGACTTAACATGGTCTGGCAAGGATTGTTCTTTTAGCCAGGCATGTCTTCGAATTACTGCTCCAGTCATAGCTGATCTAAATGAAGCCTCCAGTGCATCATAGCCACATTTCAAGAAATGATTACTGACCTGCTGAGAGTTGTGTACCAAATCCTGAAGGGACTTACGGTCTAAAGGTTCAGGAGAGGCCAGTTTTTTATTCAGCTGATCAAACAGAAATTCCTGGTACTGTATCATGTGAAATTGACAGTTTAAAGCCCTGGCAGAAAGAGTAGCAGATGTATAAACCTTTTTAGCCCATGTCTCTAATGCTCTAGATTCTCTTTCAGAGGGTAGGGTTTTTTTGGCAGAGGCAGCGGCAACACCCTTAGGGCCCTGAGAAATGGTTTCTGGGTCTGAGGATGGGCCTTATACAAGTGGAAGTGAGAATCCGGGACCCTGTAGTATCTGTCAGGTTTGGCAGGGGCCGGGGGAAGAGAATCAGGGGCAGTACTGGCATCATTGTAAGCATCATCAACTGATAGTACAGGTGGTATGGCTAAAGGCCTATGCTGTGGTAAGTGTAAGAAAGTCCTTAGCCTTTTCCTAGAATCAGAAAAATCCTGACCCTGCCATTGGAAGTGTTCCCTCATAGAATGTAGGGTTTCCCCAAATGAAAATTCTTCTGGAGGAGAGGCTGAAGGGATGGAGTCTTCTGCATCAGAATCCTCATAAGGTGAGTATGGGCCTTCCTGATGATCAGAAAAATCTGAACCATCCGAGGAATAGTCAGTGGAGAGAGGTTCAGGGGGTTCAGTCCTAGGCCTCTTTTCAGGAGGGGCTTGTGAGGCCCTGTCTGGGTGAGGCTTGGATCCCCTGATCAGAGAAATAAGGTCCTCAGCAAGGCTGAGAATCTGAGTACTTGAAGTAGGCCTGTGAGAGGGAGCCTTTGTAGGTAAGGCCTTGGAAAGTTGTGCTGCTTTAGCCCTGGAAAAGGCCTTGATAGACATAGAAGCAGGGGGCCCTAGCTGCCCCACGTGCAGGAGTAGAGATGTCCAACGGAATAGTGTCGGACAAATCTTGTGTGCCTGCTTCTTCAGGAGTTTCTGTAGCTGACTCAGTCATGGCCTGTGAGGTCTCGGTTGTCGGAGGCATGCTTTCGGCCGAAGGGAGAACCGAGGTCTCGGTCTCAGCCGAAACAGAGACACTCGCGGTAGGCCTAACCGTGGTTTCAGCCGAAACCGCGGGCCGCAAGTGTCGGTCCTTTTCCTTGCGTTTTTTAGCTAAATGTGTAGTCGGAGTCTCCGACGGCATTTTATATGCAAAAGCGGAGCCAAAAAACTCTTCTGCAAACTCCGACCGACGTCTAAGTGTCCGTCGGTTGAAGGAAGCACAGGCTAAACAAGCTGATACGTCGTGGTCTGGGCCTAAGCAAGGAAGGCAGTAAGAGTGGAAATCCTTATGAGGTATTTGTTTCCCACAAGTTAAACAATTATTTACTTTGTCTGACATCGGCTGAGGCAAGAAAGAGTCCCCAACGGGGTACTTAGCTTTTTTAGAAGTCTTCGGTAGTTGAAATCTCTGGATCTGACCGACCGGCACTTGCGAACAGCTTCTGCTTTGGGCACAGCGCGGCAAGAAAGACTCAGGAAAATGGCGTCGGCTGATGCCTTTATACCCCAGGAGTTATGACGTCGGGTGAAGTGCGACATAAGCCGAGGCCAGACCCAGACTTTGGAATCCGGCCGACCGAGGGGCTGCCTGAGGCAGGACAACCCATATGTTATGACTGCAGATGCATCCTTGAAGGACATCCTCAGTTTATCTTCTCATCCAAAGGACTGTACACCCAAGCTGGGCAGCACCCCCTAATGCTGAAATGTACTGTCAGTTTAAAAAATGGATTTACTCACCTAGACTGGGAATAGAACTCTCATCCTTCTGACCTTGTAGCAAAGGCAGTCATACCTGTCGAGCCACTGACATTGCAGGCCACTGACCTGAAGCATCAAGTGCATTTTCTCCTCAAGTATAAATGGAATACCAAATAATTTGGTTGTCTTTTGAAAAAGCAGGATGTAGTGTGAGTTTAAAGCTTTTAAGACCAATCTGGCCTGGGTAATTATTTCCAAGTGGTCTGCGAAAAATGTTTCTCTGCTTCCTATGCTGCTCTGAAAGACAGAGGAAAGAGGGACGAGTGATAGGGGGTGAAAGGTCTTGTGTAAAGTTACAGTTGTTCTCTCTGGGTGTCCTGGGCCAGAGGACCCCCGCAGGTCTAACTGGTGTAGATTTTCCACTTGTTATGGAATTTGTTGCTTTCTCATTGTGTGTCCTCTGTACTCTGTTGATGGGAAGGGGGGGGGATCATACTTGAATACTTCCTGACACATCTAGCTGGAGGGGACTGAAAGACATCTTTAACAGATTTCATTGGCTTAACTTCCAACAGCTCTGAATTTTTTTTTTTTTTTTTTGGGGGGGGGGGGGGGGAATTCTAATGAAAAACTCCTTATACAATTGGAGTATTAAGAACCTCTTCTCAGCATATTGTTAAAGGGATTGGCTCCTCAGCCAGGCAGGTTATCTAACTACACACCCTGTGTCAGCTGCCCTGTATGATGCATCACAATCACACTTCATGGAGCGCCTAATAACCGGAGAAATAAGTTACCACAATTCCAGCATCTACTTCTTAAAATCCTTTTCCAATAACCCTCCACTATGGTCCTAGTTGCTCATGGAAAGACTTTTGAAATTCAATCATGCAAGACTGGCAGTTGAATGCTCTAGTGGCCAAGGTAGCTGAGATGCAAGTTTTCTCCTCAAACCTGTGAAGTATATGTCTCCTATCATCTGGATTTGCTTTCTTGTTCCAGCCCTATCTGACCCTTTATTGAAACCTACAGATACAACTGCTGCATCCGCCACTGGGATCTTATAAAGAAGTTAGTGGGATTCATGGGCCCTATAGAAGCGAGCTGATTTCTTAAGGGCAGGAAACGGGGAATCTGGCTGCAAATATGCAGCACTGAAAGCACGGTCTATGACTTCAAGAACTGGAGGAATATTTTTATCTTTGTTGACCTGGAAAGTCCGATATATATATATATATATATATATATATATATATATATATATATATATATATATATATATATATATATATATATATATATATATATATATATATATACACACACACATATGTATATATATACATATACACTCACATGCATACACAAGGGTTCATTATAGAATCCTGAAATACTGAAATCCTGAATGTCAGTATTTCTAAATTCTATATCTGAAACCTTTAAATACCAAAACGCCATAACAGCGAAATTTAAAATCGCGAACCTACAGTGCAAATACACCACACCCACAATCACCGCCCACAACCAAACTAACAATCCTACACTACAGTCAAGCATGGGGCAAGCCCCCCTTGTGCCCCCCGCACCCCCTACTTAATATATACGAACTTCGAGATCGCACAATCACACACACAAAGTAACTCACACAATTCACAGCCCCTTCCACACACACATCACAGCCAAAACGCACATTAATATACACAAAAGCCCCTAACCAACACACTCATACGTACTTACCTACACTTACACCTATGCATTCACACACCCCAACACCAGAAGCTCCGAACTTCATTAATTTGAATTTCGCGCTTCTGGTGTTTCGGAATTTCAAGGCTTCGTTATTATAACTTCAGATTGGGATTTCAGTATTTTGAAATTATAAAGGGAATCCATACACACACATATATATATATATATATATATATATATATATAGATATAGATATATATATATATATATATATATATATATATATATATATATATATATATATATATATATATATATATATATAGATATATATCTATATCTATATCTATAGATATATAGATATATAGATATCTGTATATATCTCTATGTGTAGGTATATACACACAAAATTATAAACTTAGATGCTTGAATACTCAAAGGTCTAGGTTCAGGCAGGCTGCATCTGGGCCTAACAGAACACTTTACATCCCCCAGTACAAAGATCCCGTCATCCTGTGAAGGATATCTCCAAATGATAACCTATGGAAAAGAATACTCAATCTAAGTTAGAGGCTGGGGAAGAGTTGAACCTATACAAGCCATCTTCTCCCTTTCTGAGTCAGATGAATCACAGATCCCCCTGGAGAGGAGGCTGCATTTTCCTCTTAAAATGGATATCCCTGGAGCAGGACCCATTTCTGGAGCTGCCAGTCTGGATTTCATAAATTCCCTTGTGTCAGTCTGAAAAGTTCTTGAGAAGAGACATGGGAATATTGCGGATGAGAACTAGAAGGCTGTGGCAGAGGCAAACTGACAGCTGCCTGAACTTTGATGTCCTTGGCTGTGGCTTTGATGTCTGCTTTGACTTCAAGGCATCAGGATGCTGACAGACAAAAATGACCTGCATCTAGTACTCCTTCAGTCTCTAACAAAGGAAAACACTCGTACATCCTGGTTCTATAAAGGACCAACTATGAAGTCGATCATGCTTGAAAGGATGTGCCAGTCACTGATGGTACAGGATCCTCCCACAGGGGTCACAGTAAAGGCCTCGGGTCAAAAAAAGCACCAAGAATGCACACTGTGAAAGCAACTCTTTGGTATTGCTAAACTTAAGGTGGTGTGTACGTGTGTGTTGGGGGGGGGGGCTTTGCCAAGTCCTCAATCTCCCAAACACACTCCTCCTTAGGGCATTTCTTCACCTTGGGAAGCTCAAACATGGTAAGGGATGACAAAGGATGCCTAGGCTAACCATTTTTTTTTTGCTGTAGGTATTTTAAGGATTCTGTTCAGCTTTTGATAGTCTTGGTATGAAAATACATTTACATCGGATGCTGTTAAGCAGGTCATGCTCCCAGGACTAAGAAAATTACAAAATAAAAATCTTTGCAAAATGTGCTCCCTTAGACCGTGACATCTACAAACCACAGCAAATGTAGAGATTAAACATTTCCCAATGGAGCACTTATCCAAGTATCTGTCTTCTGGCTGATGTGGCAGGTTGATGACCCTACAGTAGTATTGCTTCTCTCCATAGCAATGAAGGGAGTCAAGTCTGCTGGGCCAGCAAGGGGGTGATTAGCATTCTGGTATTCAGGTCAGCCTTCGGGCTCCTACAGGTAGCAATCCCAAGAGTCAGTACTGCAACAGTGAACTACAATAACATCCATAGCTATCTTGACTGTAGTGAAGTGACCGAAATTAAGGTGGTTTCCTTCTTTATGACTTCAGCACCTTAAAAAGTAATGGATAGAGGTGGGCAAAACATGCAGCGCACTTCTGTTCTGGAGGACATGGAATGGTGTCCTGTAGGGGAGCATGAACAATTGTTTGGAACCTGGAAAACTGAAAGGAAAAGTGTATTCTTGGTGTGTTGCAAATTACAATGTCTGTGACAGACTTTTGTACTCTGTTTTCACATGGGGACTGACTGCTAACCTGCTGAGAAGGGGAGGAGTGCTGTAGCCTCAGGAAATAACATAGACTACCTTTCCTTTCATAACAGACACCACAGTTGTCTGCATCCAAGATGGCCTCCAAAAAATACTGGATTCTGAAAGGGTTAAGGGTTAGCAAAACCAACTTCTCTTGGGATACTGTGAGTCAGGCAGTTTAGACACAGGCAAATGTCAGTGCTCTCTAGTCTGGGGTAGGCAAAGACTGCGGCTAAATATTCTGCAAGTAGTCTGTGAACAGTCCATTCTCCAAAAAGCAAGGAGACAAAATGAAATGCTCTGAAATTACCAAGAATAAGAGGGATATTACATGTTCCTCACAAATGGGAACACAAATAGCTGTCTTTCAAGTCTAAAGTAAACCATAAGCAAGAGGAAAAAGAATTAAGGGTATGCATCTTCAACTTGTTTGGTTACCATTAGAGTTTTGTTTAAAATTGAAAAAATCTAGCATCCATCTCCACGGCCATCTTTTTTTGGAAGAAAGAAGTCAGGAATAACTTTTTTTTTTATTTATCAAAGGTAACCTACTAACTACACCAATACTAATGTAATTTTTAAGACCGCTGCTCTCTGCAAGAAAGGTTTATAATTTAACAGTAGCTTAATCGAATGCTTTGAAAGATTTGAAATCCAACATTGAATTGGTTATTGAATTTGCTGACAATGGGGGATGGTTATGGACATGCATAAATATTTAGACAAAATGTGTGTTTTAAGCATGTTTATATGTGACCTCATCATTTAATAATCAGATTAATATTTTTTCTAACAAGATGAATATTTATGATTTACACATGGATGGTTTAATTAATCCAGACCTTTTCGTCTTGCATGTTTCACATTCGAGTGTACATTTGATGCATGGTCTACCTAAAATACACAAGTCCATTAGTGACTCGCCATTACAACCTATAGTGTTGGGTTCAGGTTGGTTCACTAAACCTCTGATGTTATATGCTGAGAAAACTACATCCCTTGTTAAATATAGTAAGATCTGTTTTTTAAAGATACTAAACATTTTTTGAGACTTTGACTGGTATAACAGAGCTAGTTGTAGATGGCCAGTTTTTACTTGTCACTGCAGAAATTAAGTCTCTCTTTAGTGTCATACCCAATGAATATGAAATTGACGGTGTCCAATTTGTTTTTGTCACTTTGCAGTGATTTCCCCAATGCTAGTATGGTATTAGAATTGATTTTAGAAAATGTCATTTTGTTTGAAAAATATTTTTATTTACAGGATACTGGTGTGGCTATGGGTACCTCTTGCGAGAATAGTTATGCCAATACAGTACTAGTTGAATGGGAACATACTTTTATATTTAGTCATCAGTTGTATGCAGATTTGACTGGGTATTAACGTTTTGTGAATATTTTGTTTGTAAAGGTAAAGTAACATTACCAACCTTTTTCAGTTTTTACATCGAACTACACAATTTTTAGAAATTCTGTATACATGCTTAGCAATGACAAATTTTCTTGATGTACATGTTAGGAATTCTGATGGTTCCACTGACACCTCAGTGCACAGAAAGGATAAAGGGAACACACTTCTACATTGTGGTAAGATGCACCCTAGGTTTTGTATACTGTAAAGTTTTGAAAGGCCAGATGGTATTTACAGCACATTCATTGCCTTTCTGATGCTTTTGTGTCTGAGTACTGACTTTTTTGTATATGGGTTATATAGTGGGGGTTTATAATGAAGTCATGTCTGATGGTCCTGTATGCACACTCCTTGAAGAGAATTTACAACTACAACCAATATTTCTCAAGTTTCTGAACAGCGGGGGTTTCCTTTAACTTGCGTTAAAAATTTGGATGTTGTGTGAGATGTTATCAAACTGGCCTATTCTGTTATCTAGTGATGACTTAGTCCATATAGTAGGACAGGCGACCCTCCATGACTTTTAGAAACAAGTGTAATTTGGCAAGACAGCTGTGCTACTATAGTAATCACACTCCAAATATTAACAAAGGGAGAGGAAACTTTTCCTGCATTTGCAAGTATTACAAATTTGTTTTAGATTGCGATCAATTTATACATCCCACCACCATAAAATATATAACGTGATTTCTTATGCTGATTTCAATACTTCACACATTTGCTTTACATAGCCATTTGTAACAAATGTACCTCATTCTACATTAACGCTGGTAGGCAGTTCAAGGATAGTATCTATAAACTTTTACATGACATCAGGAACCAAAATGACAGGAATGCTTTGTCTAAGCACATTGTTTCCGAAGGTGATCAACACACAGATTTATTATGTTTCAAGTTGTGTAGTAGTTTAAGAGGTGGTGACAGTAAGACTATCACAGAATTGTAAATACAAATGGATAACCAATGTTGAATGCAACTAGTTTGCCTCGTTTAAATGAATGCTACTCCTTTAAAATGTAATTGCTTATGAGGAAAATGCTTCATTAGCCATGGTCATATGATTTTTTTAGGATATTTATTTGGCTGGTTTGTGAATGTATTTTTGTATCACTTGAAGTGTTTTATTGACGTGAAAATGCCTGCGGATTATTTAATAAAGCTTTTTCTGCACAGGTTGCAGATTTTTTTTTTGATTGAGAACATGTCTGCCATTAAAGCTGGACGAGGCTGAGAAAAGCACTGATAGAACAGACCTCGGAAGTAAGGCCTAATGAGTGTAATTTTAAAGATGTAACCCATTCAGACAGGTTGTCTTATTCCAGAAACAGAGGGTAGCTCCCCTCACAAGCACTTGTAGGCCCTTGCAAAAAATTAAATGGAATATCTTGGGTGTTAGCATGATTAGAGATATTAACAGAAAACTTGCTGCTTAGGCAATGAAACAATGATTGGATGCCCTTTGGTATATCATTCTTCAGCAAATGGAACATGACCTATACTTCTGGAATTCCCAGAATACTTACTAGCAGGCATCTGAATTGCAGTGAGGGCATGATATACCCTCCCAGCCTCAGAGAATTTGGACAAGTCACAAGTTACTTACCTCATTCAGTAACTGTCTGGGTGCTGAGATGCCAGATTTTCTTAAGTTGTATGCATTGTCACAGGCAGGGAAGAAGCCATCTGGTCCAATCCTATCCATGCTCACAAGTCGTATCACACTCCCATTGCCACCCATGAACAGCCATTAGGTTAGAAAGGGAAAAGTAGTAAATTGTCAGGCCACCCTTCTATATCACATGCATAAGGCATGCACACTTCTGGAGAAATTAGAGCTTCCAATCAACCTACCACATATATTTGAGAGGTGGGAGGATACCCACTTCTCTCCGTGTGGGGAATGGAGAGAAAGGTACATCTCCGATGACTGGAGAATAAGTGTTCTAGTGCCAGTGTAAAAAAAAAAAATAGATCATAACTGCATGCCCATTACAGAGGTATCAATACTCACATACTGCATGAAAACACTGGAAAGAATTACTGACAAATGAATATGCAGAGCAATACAAAGATGGAACATAAGCAGTTTGGATTCGGAGATGTAGCACAACCAACCTTGTTTGTAGTGAAAGATGGTGAAAATGAGAAAAAGTCCAACTCTGCATTCCTAAGAAAGCTTATTTGAGAAGTCCTGCAACGGTTCCAAGTTCTAGAAACAATGGTAGCATTAATGCCAACTATGTACAGGAACCAAAGTGGACAAAATATTCATACTGAAAGTGGGGTTTCGTAGTGGGAGTATGTATTAGGGCTCATTTTCAAACCCAATACTGTTTACACTGGTGATATCCTACATTAACAGGTCAAAGACAGATAAAGCTGAAGAAAGCAGATGTGGTACTTCAAGCAGTTTCTGAATAGGAACTTCAACAAATTATGGGGGACAGGAATGCACATGGGATGAAAGAGTACAGAAAAAAGCTGTCAAGGCAGCAAATGTAAGAAAATCAAAAGATGAAAACTGGGAGAGAGAGAACAGTGGATCAGTTTAACAGCTCCTAGTAAATGGGAGGTGTGGGTTGAGGAGAAAAGAAGCCTGAATGAGGAAGTCAAAACTAGAATTAGAAATGCTACAGCCAACAAGCAGTGTAAGGGATAGTGTATGACAGAAGAGTACTAAAGATAATAAAAAGTAAGTTAATAGAAGTACAGTTGCACACTGAGGCAGTGTGAAAATAAAACAGCTGCTGTTACAGTTGAGTAGGATTTCCATAAATGTACTATGGTCATCAGTCACACTGCCTCACTGGCATACGGGCAGATTCCCAAATGTTACCCAACCTGGGATTTGGAAGGACAATGATCAAGGAGACCCTGGAGAATGGTCCTCGCAAAGCTTGAAAAATAATCCAGTTTGTTCATACCTTTACAAAACACTACAGAGGACAAAGTTGCTGCCTCTGGAATGCTTCTAAAGTCAAATACTTTCCAATATGCTACCAAAGAGAATAAGGCTCTGGTGGACTGTGCCTTAACCTTGCCTGGAATATGGTTACCATGATAGGAGTAACAAAAAAAAAAAAAAAAAATAGCAGAGGACAACCAATGAAATACCATTTGCTTAAAGACAAGTTGTCCCTTCTTAGCCCCACAATAGAAAAAAAGAAGTTATGTCTCACCACAATGTTCCATCTATGTTGTTGATGATCTTCCATTCCTCACTGATGAGTTCGGTTCCGAGCCCCGCGGAACTGTGATGGCCAAATACCAAGCTCACATACACCAAAAACTCTCGAACTAAGCTGCTAACCACAATACACTTCTCCCAATTACCTCAGATAGAGTTTGTTAAAGACATTAGATAGCAGCAGAGGCCATTTCTATGCAAAGAAAACCACAGAGACACCACCAGGACCCATATGATCCGCCA
The DNA here is from genome assembly GCF_019279795.1 of Protopterus annectens. Classification (NCBI taxonomy): domain Eukaryota; kingdom Metazoa; phylum Chordata; order Ceratodontiformes; family Protopteridae; genus Protopterus; species Protopterus annectens. Next base: position 598,307,115 of record NC_056749.1, read on the forward strand.
GGAGCCTATGGAGGGGGATGGAGGGAGGGATATGATGAATGTAAGAACATAGACAGAACGTTATGGTAAGACAACTTCTTTATCTAATGTTGTTAATCTTCCCATTCATCACTGATGGGACAGATTCCCAAGCTACCCGATATACCTGGGTGGCCCTTATGGCAGAATATTCCTGAGCACCATAGAGCCAAAGGCAGCTCTTCCTCTGGAAATCACATCCAATTTGTAATGTTTGATGAAAGTGTGTGGTTTAGCCCAAATGGCTGCTGCGCAGGTATCATCTATAGAGGCTCTAAAATTAAAGGCCATCGAGGAAGCTATAGCCCTAGTTGCATGAGATTTGATACTGTGATGTCTGGTTTCATTAGCACATGAATATGAAAAGGATATACAATCTCTGAGTCACTTAAAGTGACTTTAGAAATGCAATTTCCTATTCTGGGGCCAGATAAAGAAATAAGTTGGTCAGACTTGCGAAAAGATTTTGTCCTGTCCAGGGAGAAACGTAAAACCTTATGCACATCCAAAGAATGTAGGCAGTATGCACCTTTGTTAGAAAAGTTGGGGAAAAACACGGAGTTCAATTGACTGGTTCATAGAGAATTCAGAAACCACTTTGGGAAGGAAGGATTGATTAGTACACAGATACTCTGTCTTTATGAAATATGAGGCAAGGTCTATTGACAGGTAGGGCTTTTAGTTCTGAAACCCTTTTGGCAGAAGTGACAGCCACCAAAAAGAGATTTCCAAAACAAGAATTTGATATTGCATTTGGCAGCAGGTTCAAAGGGGGGCTGAGAAAAGGCCTGCAGTACAAGTGATAAATTCCATGTTTCTAATGGGCATTTGACTGGAGGTCTGAGAAACACTCCTTTAAGAAAGGTTTTGCAAAGCTGAATGGACATTACTGGTGTGCCTTGTAAACCGTTGTGAAAATTGGAAATTGCTGCTAAATGAACTCGTATAGTAGATGCAGACACTCCATGTTAAAAAAGTTCAGATGGATATTGAAGAATAAAAGAGGCAGTGGCCGAAAAGGGATCCAACTCTCGTTCTTTAGACCAGGAAGAAAACCTTTTCCATTTATCTCTGTACAGTTTCTTGGTGGATAGTGTGTGAGATGCCAGAATACTGTCATGAACATTAGAAGGCAGAGCTTCTTGCCTGGCAACTAACATATGTAGAGAAGCCAAGCTGTCAGCTTGAGAGTGGACAAGTTTGGTTGGGTCAACCCTTGAACGGAAAAATTACATCTGGATGGGCATCCAGGATCCATGGAGGCTGTATCACGTGAGGCCGGAGAAAGGGGAACCACACTTGACGGGGCCAGAATGGAGCAATGAGAATCACCTTGCATCTCAACAGAGTTGCCTTCTTTAGAAAGAGGTATCAATGGGGATTGGAGGGGAGGCATATAGGTGACCTGTGGGACAGAGCATCACTCGGTGACTCCCCCTCCGGGGGAAGTAGGGCAAAGTAGCTGCTGCATTTGTTGTTTGTGAAAGACGCAAAAAGGTCGCAGCAAGGCTGGCCCCATCAGCTAAAAATCTCTGCTGCTATCTTGAGATTGAGAGACTACTCGTGAGGGAGAAGAATGCACCTGCTCAGCCTGTCCGCGATCACGTTGGACTTCCCCGGGATGTGAGTTACTATCAGAAAACGGTTGGAAGCTATAGTCCATTGCCAAATTCTTATGGCATCTCATCACAGGGGATATGACTTGGTTCCTCCTTGTCTGTTGATGTACCGGACAACTGACATTGCCTGACTGAATCGCAATAGTTCCAGAGAGGAGGAGTGGGTGGAGTGCTTGCAACGCTAATAGCACCGCTCTTAACTCCAGAACAGTGATGTGCAGATCGGCCTCTAAATTTGACCACGTGCCTTGGACTGTCTTTCCCTAAAAATGGCCCTGCCACCCAATCAGGGAAGCATCCGTGGTCACTGTGGCACAGGGCTGAAGGGACTGAAAGGGACGACACTGAAATTCCGCTTCTGGACTCATCCACCAAAGAAGATCCTGCTTGCACAAATTGGTTATGAGAATCAGCGAGTCTAGAGGATGAATGTTTGCAGACCATTCTGACAGGAGGAGCCATTGTAAGATCATGTGTAACCTCGCAAGGGGAACTATAGGGATGGCTGCAGCCATAGACCCCAGCACCTGAAAGACTTCCCTTGCTGACACTCATTTGACAGAGTATCACACGCACTTGCGATCTTAAGTCTCTGGAGTCTGTGGGCTGGAAGAGATGACATCCAAGAATGAGTATCTTTTACTGCCCCCAATAAATTGCAGTTGTTGAGAGCGGTCTAGGTTGGACTTTTCCCAGTGTACCGTTATGCCTAGGGACTCCGCTAGAGAGAGGGTGTATTGGAGAGCCACTGTCAGGCGACGTTTGGTTGGGGCAGAGAGGAGCCAGTCGTCCAAATATGGGAACACCTAGAATCCTACAAGTCTCAGATAAGCTGTTACCACTGCTAAAAATTTCGTGAACACTCTCATGGCATCTCAGCACAAGGGATATGACTTGGTTCGCAAAGGGCCCTGTGATTTTGTATGCCAGATTTTTCCACTCCTCTGGTTCCTGGAAAAAGAACGTTGAAGTTTGGAATAATGCAGGTCAACGGTAGACAGGGTCTTTCCATCTTGTTCGCATCTGGCCAGAGTGTTTCACTTTGGAACTAAACAATGATGATGGCTCAAAAAGGGGCATTGAAAAAGGAGGACTTGGAGTCCGCGAGGTCACATATATGCATCCAGGCATGATGCCGCAAAGCCTGCACCCGCAGCTCTAGACGCCCCTTTGGTTGCGTGAATCAGCAACCTCATGTATATGGATTAGATGGTGACAACTTTGTCTCGCACCTCGTCAGAAACTTGACTCGCGAGAGTTCCAGAAAACTTGGTGAGTAGATCTCCTTGGAGCCTCGTGAAATGTGCCAGGTAATTCAGGGACCTAACAGCAAAGGTCGCTAAAGCAAAAACACGCTTCTCCAGTCTGTCCACAGCCTGAGACTCTCTATTGGGCAGGTGAACAGTGGGACTTTCTTCTGCTAGGTCCTTTTCAGTGGCCGCCACAACAATTGCATCAACTGTCAACCCCTTCAACCAGTGTGGATGCTCCTCGGGGAGGGGGGGTATTTTATCATGTCTACTCGGGATGCGTCTATGGAGTCAGGATTCTGCCAGGCATGCTGCACGACCAGTTGTATCAGCTTGTCGGCAGGTGGGGTCACCCAAGAAGTAGAAGACCGGAAGCGAAAAGCCTGAAAGAACACTGATTCCTCCTAGGAGGGTTTGGAGGTTTCCAGCCACCCTTCTGTTTTAATATTTCAAAGATGTCTCCGAGAGAGACATCTGGGGGTTGACCGTGGGGACCCCCTCCCGATCTTCGTAATCAGTGTCCTCAGTCAGCGACTCTTCAGGCGAGTCTATGTGCTTCCTCTTGCACAACTTCCAAGGAGGATCCCCAGTGGGAGTTTCTAAGGAAGACTCTGAGGAAGGGGCATCCCGGACAGGGAAATCCTGAGGCCCCCCCCCCCAGTGTCCTGGGGAGGTGGCCCGTGGTAGCTGTAGCTCAGAGGGAGCAGAAATAAGTTCCTATGTCGGTGGAGTGCTTCCTGAAGCAAGCACTTTCTATCATCCGGAAAGCAGGCCTGCCCGAAGAGTGGGAGCCCAGTACTGAGTAAGATGGCCTTGAAACCAGGGTCACACCCTGCAGCATCAGACCTGCTCCCAGAGATGGAGCCTCCAGCAAGATCAGAGCTGGCGAAATTCCTGGAGCCGATGACGGCACCGATAATGCACTCAGTACCGTGCTCTGAACAGAGGAATCCACCCCCTCCAACCATGAGGTGAAGAAAGGGATGGTTCCGACAGAACCGAAAACCAGAGACTCAACCTCGGGGTCTCAGTGAAAGGCACTGTCAGTGCAGAGGAGAATTCCACTACAGTTGTCGGAACAGTGAGCTTCGGTACTGATCGGTCCGGAGGAGGAGAATACGTGGGAGTACTGGGAAGATCAGCACTCTGTCCCAAATGGGGATGAGTCTTAGGCACATTCGGAATCCCTCTGTCAACAGTTGATCCAACAAGCGCACCACATCATGTTTGCATTGGCTCCTCATGGACCTAGTGGATACTCCTGAAGGAAAATCTGGCCGGTCCAAAAACTGGCTATAAGCATGTCCTGCAAACTGGTCCAGAGAAGGAATATTGGGTCCATGGTGTATGAGAAAATGGCACTATGGTCTAGTTTGGAGACAGGTAGCAAAGGTGAGGATATTATCTGCTCCAACAGGGCACTCGTAACCACAGGTATCAGTTCCCGACAGGTTGGCACCGAAAGGGGAGTTGGAGCAAGTAAGGAAGGACAGTGCTAGTGTTGAGACAGTCGGCGCCGGAGGGAGCTTCGGCACAGAGGCACTAGTTGTCACTAGAACGGTAGAAGTCATCACAGTAGTAGTGGGAGCAGAGGTCAAAACCATAGTAGTCGGAACCGAAGGGGCTCTGCGCTCCGATGAAGTCTTGTGGGCCTTATGCATAGAAGTCTTGCCTCTGTCACTAGGTGAGGAGGGGTCAGAATGCGGCAGTTTTTTGTGTTTAACTGGAGGGGTTTAAGCCTCTGTCACAGAAATAGCCTCTGAGAAAGAAGGTAGAAGGCCTTTCAAGAGTAACTTATTTTTCCATTCGTTCAGCGTCTGCTGACTAAATCTCTGACATATCTGACAGGGAGGTTCCACAGAAAAATGAGAAACCCCCAGACAATAAACGCAGTCATCATGACTATCACAGTTAGGGAGTTTACCATTGCAGGAGGTGCAATGTTTAAACCCCGATGTCCCTTTTTTTTATCGGACATATTCAGCCAAAACACACACGCACACAGAAAGAAAGGAAGATACCAGCAATGGTATCAAGAGATAACACAACGGTAGGAGAGGGTGTTATCAACAATGGTAAAAGAATTACCCAATGGGTAGAGCTAAAGTTGAGAAAATTAGGCTATATGGAGAAGGATCAGATCAAAAGGGGTATACTGTTTAGAAAAGTGACAAAAGTCCAATCAACACTCAAAAATATATCAAAAATATTTCACTTCTCTGGAGAGCTCGATGAAACGTGGCTATATGGCTACGCGACAAACGAGATCTGAGGTAATTGGGAGAAGGGCAATGTGGGCAGCAGCTTAGCTCGAGAGTCTTTTGGTGTACGCGAGCTTCGTATGGCAAACACGGTTCAGAGGGGCTGGGAACCAAACCCATCAGTGATGACTGGGAAGAAGATTAACATTAGATTAAACTGTTTAGCATTTCTGAATGACTTCAGTCTGTCAAGGTACCACCTGAGCTGCCTGTGCACAACCAAGTTGTTAGAGTATGCTCAACAAAATATTAAGGTTGAAAGTAATTCTGCTACAAATGTGTAACATAAATAAGGTATAAAATAAAGCTTGCTTAAATGTTGAAATAGAGTTTAGCAATACGTGATTAGCATCCATACTAAATGACTGCGGCTTGAAAAATAATGAACTTGCTTAATGGACATTTTCGTACAGAATCAGCAAAAATGTAAAAGCTGACCTCTTGTGTATGCATTACATTGTCAGTAAGCGAAAAAAATGTAAACACAGGAAAACAGTCTGCATCATGACATTAAGTTTGAAGGCAGCATTTGCACAAGAAGAGATGTTCTCATACAAAGATCAAAATAGAATACCAAAGGAAAAAACAGGATATATTCATACTGTCAGAAAAAGCTGACCTCTTACAAAGAGAAAAAACAGGACGTTGTTAAGCAAGAAAGCTTAAAAATAATATCAAGTTAGCATCTGCAACAGGATGAGCAATTCTCCAAAAATAGAATACCAAGAGGAAATGTGTGTGTGTGTGTGTGTGTGTGTGTGTGTGTGTGTGTGTGTGTGTGTGTGTGTGTGTGTGTGTGTGTGTGTGTGTGTGTGTGTGTGACTAGAACTGTATTTAAGATCTCTGTTAATTCAGTTATGTTAGAGGTATTGGTAGGGACACATTTGTTCCAAGGTAAATGTTTTCCCTCTCACATCATCCATGTTGTTCAAGTACTAAAGTAGAACACAGTACCTGAAGCTGCAACATTAGTCCATGTGATTTGTTATAAAAAGTTATTTGTTACTGCTCTGAGTTTGGTACTGCAAAGTATATTCTCTCATCAGTGTATATTCTGCAAGTTTCTGTATGCAACAGACTGTGAATGCAACTATAACCAGACTTTGATTTCAGCAAAACCAAGACAGCAAGACTTGAGTGTCTTAAGACTTGGGAGCCATCAGAGTAACAGCACCCTGACTTAGAACCATAAAATTAATTTTTCACAAGTTATGCAAAATCTTGTCTCCCTTGTTTTTAGGTTCCAGAAAAAAAAATTGGTAGACTGATGGCTTGATTCAGGGTAAACTGAAAAATTACGTTTGGCATTAAAGAATGATTAGTGCATAGAACCCTGTCTTGGAAAGTCAAATCAGGTTGGCCCACCATGACAGCTTACATCTCAGAGACTTGCCTTACAAATGTTAGAGTAATAAACAAGTGTTTTCCAAGAACAACATTCCTTTCATAACTACAGAGAGACGCAAGAGGCGGGTGCATGAGCAGACAAGCTGAAATGGCCACAAGATGCACCTTGACAAATGCACATTGAGTAGCTGCAAAGGTATGACATTGTATCCCTTTGTTCAAACACCACAAGACCGAGGTGTCCGACCATTAAAAGGACCTGGAGACCATAATGGTAAAGAACGTTTAAGGTCTGAATTACTGCTAACATTTCTTTTGACGTTTATATGCTTTATAGTGTCTGAAGGACCCCCATTTAACCTTGCAAACAAACTCTTGTACACTGTTCCCCCTGCAAAATATGACGAGTCTATCTGGATTGATTGAACTGGGTTCTGAAGGGTAGGTCTGCACTGGGACATCTGATCCCTCCAACACTAACTCTTATTTTGCAAAATCCTGCACTGGTACCTGGAACTACAAGGGAAGTATGTGCTGGGTCCAACAATTTAAGCACCATTGAATCTCTCATGTGGAGTCTGGCCCTGCAGTATTATTAGGATCAATGACAGCATGAGGCCTAGAATTTTTGAGAAACTCTCCTGCGGTGGAAGCTTCTTGAAGAGCGAAATCCCCAAAACATTTTCTAAAACTGTGAGGACTGTTTTTACCCTCAAGGGACACTCTCCTCCTGTTACAGGTACCATTAAGAAAACATCATCCATCCATTAGTACAAGCAAGATTTTTAGTGGCTGGTTTTCTGGCTTCCTTTAACACCTGTTGCACACCCTCATGAACAAGTACCAGAGTAAAAAGACAACCACCAGGTTGCCAGCTGAACTTGTTACAAATTGAGGTGCACCAGTCACTCCTGCGACTATCAGCAAATCCTCACTGCGGAGAAGCAATTGCCCTTGTCCATTATCATTAGAAGGGAGAATCAAGATAGTCTCAGCCAATTGGGGGCCACAACAATGACCTTTGGCATTTCTCTGAATCTTCAGAAATACCTGTGATTCAATGGAAATGGTGGAACCACATAGAGGAACATTCCCATCCATGGAAGCAAGAATGTTGTCTGCCCTACATGCATGGTTGCAAGAATGCCTGGAATAGAATTTCTCCAGGTATCTATTTGAAAGCAGATAAAAATATCTATTTGAGGAGTTCCTCACATTTGGACTAGATTCTAAAACACCATGGCCTTGAGCTGCCACTCGAGTGGGTCTGCACGTGATCTGCTTACTGTGCCTGTCACAATGTTTTGCATTGACGGGATTATGATGCTTAGAGTTATAATGCCATACAGCCAGCTGCCAGACCATCATTGCCAACTGGTACAAAGGGTAAGGCCATTTACTCCCTTGTTTGTTGAAGTACCACATCAATGTGTTGTCTAACCACAAGGAGAAGGAACTGGAGTCTGTAGATAGTGAAGGATTTTCAAGATTTAGATCACTGCCAACGTTTCTTTCATATTTATGAGATGTCCATGTGTCCTTGAACCTCTGATTGGTCTGCACTTGCACTCCCATTGACAAAGTTCCACAACTGAAGTAGGACTAATCTGTCTAGACAGACTGGGCCTGAACAGGTGGGAAAAAGGGAAGTACTGGATTAATACTCGCAATGCACTCTCCACCACTGACTTATCTGATTAAGTCCAGCACAAGGAAGTGGGTTTCCAGAAAATATAATTGTTGGGTCCAACAATTTTGAACATACCTCTGCATTTTCCTCATCTGGAGACAGGCCACAGTCCAGCATCTGCTGCAGTATAGCAGGGCTTTTTAACTCATCAGAAAAGTTCAGGCTGTGCAGCCAAGCACATCTTATCACCACCAGATGCTGAATTCCTAGAAACAGTATCAGACCCCTCCAAGACGCTATAAACATGGTTAGAGACTATTGAGAAACATTGGAAACAAATCTCTCACATAGTCTTTCTGTTCAACAGGCAATGATGCAGCAAACTAGTCTTACCTATACATACACCTCAGTACACACTTCCATATAAAATACTGGCAAGTTAAACACTTTAAAAGCTACCGTGCCAGACTGTGCAGATTCTTTTCCCGAGATTCTAGCCACTTGCCTAGCTTATCTTGAGGGAATGGGTTTGATTAAGGCATGATCTCTTTACTGGCAAAGGTCACTGGAGACGCAAACTGTGCCTGCAGACAAAGGAGCTTGGAGGCTAGGCATGGCAGTATATACCTTGAATTTCTTAAGTACTTTTTTAAGCGGAGACTCATTCAGTAATAGAAAATAAAAATCTTTCTTAGAAACATTCTCCAGTGCTGGCAAAAATGAAGGGAAGGTTGTCATATCCGGAGCTTCATCCACCAAAAAGTACAGTTTTGTACCTACCATAAATGTAGATGTTCGAAGATCCACATTGCTGCAGTCCTTACACTTGGGTAGTCCGCTGTCCTCGGTCGGCCCGAATATCAAGGTATAAGGCTGGCGCACTAGACTGACATCAGGACGTCAGGGTACAAATGCGCATGACCGACGTCATATCCTCAGTCTTTTCTTGCCCCAGATGTCAGAAGGCCCTAAAAGAAAGGTCAAAACCAAAGACAGCAAACAACCTACCATCCACCCTTCCACTATTAATATGTACAATTTATACAATATACACAATATTTACAACCCATCTAACTACAGACGGAAGGAGGGACTGCAGCAATGTGGATCTTCGAACATCTACATTTATGGTAGGTACAAAACTGTACTATGTTCTTCATCTCACATTGCTGCAGTCCTTACACTTGGGTAGAATCCCAAAGCAGAGGTAAGGGAGGATGGCAAAACTATAAAGAAGCAGGAGCTGCCAAAATGCCCTGTAAAATAGCAGTGGCAGAACCAGCCCTAGATTTAGAGTAAAGTGGAAGGTGGTAATGCTTAGAGAAAGTATGCACTGAACTCCAAAGTAGCTGCCTCCAAAATATCCTTAGTTGCCACCTTAAAAAGCTGTGTGGCAGTAGCCCTAGTGGAATGAGGCCTAATCCCAGCTGGAATCTCCTTGCCATGATGGGAATAACAGAAAGCAATGCAAAACCCAATCCACTTAGAAATAGTTTGTTTTGACACAGGCTTGCCCTGAGAACTCAAAGCAAAAGAAACAAATAACTGCTGAGACTGCCTGAACCCCTTAGTCCTGCTCAAATAATATCGCAACTGCCTGTGTACATCTAAAGTGTGCAAAATCTTTTCCCCTTTATTTTGGGGATTTGCATAAAAAGTAGGCAAATGAATAGTTTGGTTTAAAGCCACACTAGAAACCACTTTAGGCATAAAGGAAGGATTAGTACGCAAAGATACCCTATCCTTATGGAAAATTAAGAAAGGCTCAACCGCCATAAGGGCCTGCAATTCAGAAACCCTTCTTGCAGAGGTAATGGCCAACAAAAAAGCAGTCTTCCATGATAAATATTTCAACTCAGCAGTAGCTGCAGGCTCAAAAGGTTGTAGAGTGAGTTTCTCCAACACAAAATTGAGATCCCAAGCAGGAGTAGGAGCTCTACGTGGGGGTCTTATATTCTTTGCCCCTCTAAGAAATTGCTTGAACAAAGGATGAGAAAACAATGGTGGGTCACAGTCATAGTGAGCCGAAATTGCTGCAGCATGAACCTTAATAGAAGAGAAGGACAAACCTTTGTCCAATAACTCAGTAAGATATAGAAGAGCCACACTTAAATTAGGCTCAGAAACATCAAAATCCTTTGCTGCACTCCAAAATAAAAATCTCTTCCATTTATCTGCACACTTTCCTTGTACTAGGCCTTCTAGCTTCCAAAATCACATTCAAAACTTGCTGTGGAAGTTGAGACCCTCTATGGTTCAAAACAGAATATGCCAGGCTGTTAGGTGAAGAGAGTGAAGCTTGACATTGAGTAAATGGCTGTCCTCCTGAGACAACAGGTGTGCAATCGAAGGCAAAGGCCATGGAGCAGACTTCTCAGTAATGGGTACCAGTGCTGTCGAGGCCAATCTGGAGCTATTAAAATCATCCTTGGCTTGTCCTGTCTGACCTTTAGAAGTACCTTTGGGAGGAGAGGCAGAGGTGGAAAGGCATACACATGAAGATTGCTCCAATTGAAAGAGCATCCACTTTCCAAGCTGTGGGATGAAACCTTTCAAAACTTTGGCAGCTGGTGGTTCAGTGGAGAAGCGAACAGATCTATGTCTGGAGTTCCCCATGACACTGTCAATTTCTGAAATACATGAGGATCCAATTTCCACTCGTGGGGATCCATAATTCGTCTGCTCAACACATCTGCTAAGGAGTTCTGTGCTCCCGGCAGAAACCTTGCCTGAAGATTGAGCTGTAAACAGAGCAGTCTCCCACAAAATCATTGCTTGCCTGCATAGAGGATAAGAATGTGTTCGCGGGTGCTGGGTGATGTACCACATGACAGTGGTGTTGTCTGTTAGAATCAACACCTGCCCTGGAAGAAGTAAATCCTTGAAAGCTATTAATGCAAACTGGACTGCTAACATCTCCTTCAAGTTGATATGTAGATATTGTAGTCTGGCAGGCCACTTGTCTTGTATCCACTTTCCATTCAGATGAGCTCCCCAAGCTTTGTCTGAGGCATCTGTCGTTAGAATCTGACTTGCCTCTGGCCGGGTCACAGAGAGTCCCTTGTTTAGGTGACATTCCTGAGCCCACCACAAAAATTCCTTTTGAATGCAAGGTATTATTTGAATGACAGTGTCCAGATCCTGGCAGTGCTGTGTCCATACATTCTTGAGATACCATTGTAGCTTCCTCATATGCAGCTTGGCACTGGGAAGCACCAGAATACAAGATGCCATGAACCCCAAGGCTTGAAGGACTGTCCTTGCAGTCAGCCTGGACTGATGAGACAATTGATGAAAGTAAAGGGAAAGATTCTTTTGTTTGTCCGGGGTCAAAAAGGCCATCTGGGATGCTGTATTCAGTCTTACACCCAGAAAGCACATGTCCTGAGAGGGTACTAGACTGGACTTTATTTCGTTCACAGAATACCCCAGGCATCTTAGCACTGCTATCACAAATTCCAGATGATGAAGAAGCTCGTCCCTTCCTTGAGCCAGAATCAGGCAATCGTCCAAATAAGGATAGATCTGTATTCCTTTTAATCTGAAGAAAGCTATCACTGGAGCCAGAACGTTCGTGAACACTCTGGGCGCAGTAGATAAGCCAAAGGGCAATGCAGAGAACTGATAATGAGAAGTCCCAGCCCGAAAACGCAGATACTTCCTGCAACTCAGTCTGATAGGAACATGAAGGTAAGCCTCTTTGAGATCCAAAGTTACCATCCACTGATCTTTGCCCAGCAGAGGTAAAAGCTGTTGTAACATCAACATTTTGAACTTGGGAATGTCCAGATAAGTGTTGAGGATAGATAAATCCAAAATTGGTCTCCACGTGTTCCCCTTCTTTGGTACTAGGAACAGGCGAGAATAAAATCCTAGGCCTACTTCTGGCATAGGGACCGGCTGTATGGCCCCTATTTGAAGTAACAGAGAAATTTGTTTGTGAGCCTCTATTCTTTGCTGAGGAGGAACGTCTGGCATGCCTTTGAAAGGAGGCAAGGTATGGAAATAAAACCTGTAACCTTGGTATATAATATCCAGTACCCATCTGTCTTGGGTAATTAAACTCCAATTTTCCTTGAAAAGTGCCAACCTCCCTCCCAAAGGTGCTGCCAGATGAGAAGGCTCTGGCAGCTGAAAGGGTAGGTCATTGGGTCTGTTTACGAAAGGACTGACCCCTGCCCTCACCAAGACTGTGCAGGTGAACTCCCTGTTCTAGGCCTGAAAGAGCCCTGAGCTCTGCCCCTACCTCTAGATCTACCCCTAGACTGGGAATCATAAGAAGGATCGTCCACCCCTTAGTAGGCCAATTTCTACTAAATTTGGAGGCTGAACCTGCAAAAATCTTTAACAGTCTGCATAGACTTAGCCTTGTCTTCCATTTTCTTCAAGACTGCCTCAACAGGTGAACCAAACAACACATCAGATTGTAAAGGAGCATCTAAAATCCTTGTCTTAACATGGTCAGATAAATTCTGGTCCCTCAGCCAGGCGTGCCTGCGAAGGACTGACAGTGGCAGCCACCCTAGGCAGGCCTGTACAGCATCAAAACCACATTGCAAAGAATGCTTACCCACCTGTTCAGAAACATATACTAAATCTTGTAACTCTTTACACTCAATTCCAGAGCATCTACCTTAGATTTCAATTGAGAAAGTAGATAGTTTTGGTATTTCAACATGTGAAACTGGCAATTCAAAGCCCTCATAGCTAGTGTGGAAGAACTATAGACTTTCTTTCCCCATCTATCCAAAGCCCTGGCCTCTTTATCTGGAGGAACCGGATTTTTAACAACAGAAGCCTTAACACCCTTAGGCCCCTGACTAACAGTTTCTGGGTCCGCCCTAGGACTCTTAAAAAGATACTTATGAGCTTCAGGCACCCTGTAATACCTATCCGGTTTAACAGGAGCAGGAGGCAAAGAATCAGGATTAAGAGAAGCCTCTGCAAACACATCTTCCACAACATCCAGAACAGGAGGTATAGCCAAAGGCCTATGCTGGGGTAAAAACAAAAATTCCCTAAGCCTTTTCCTGGAATCAGAGAAGTCCTGACCTTCCCACTTAAAATGCTCCCTCATGGAATGAAGAGTCTCTGAAAAAGAAAAATCCTCAGGAGGAGAAGCAGAAGGAGTAGAATCATCCACATCAGAATAAGGAGAATACTCCTGCAAGTCTTCAGCCGAAGACTCAGACACATCCGAAGCCTGCTCAAAACTCCCCAACTCTGGTTCCACCCTAGGCCTCTTATCAGGAGGGGGCATAGAACCTCTGATCAAGGTAATTAAATCTTCTGCCATTTTAAGCATGTGCTTCTTGGGCACAGAACCTGAAGAACTAGGAGTGACACCAACAGAAGCTAAACCAGACCTGCCTCTGGGAGAAGCCTTGGAAACAGAATGAGAGGGCCTAACCACCCTAGGAAGGGAGGGGAGTACAGAAACCTGAGAAGCCCCCTCAGCCTGGCCTGCTTCCTGAGAGGCCACATCCTGCAATATCAAAGTTTCCCCCTGGGACTCCAGAGAAGCCTCGGGAACCACAGTTCCACTGATGCCTCTAAAGAACCTCTTCTTGTCTGGGTTTAGCTGCCTTGTCTTTGCGCTCGCCGGAACATCCGACGGCATATTATAATTGCACCGCTTCCCGAAAACTAACCTGGCACAATCTAATCTTCTCTTAATAGTGCGCTTATTGAATCTAGCACAAAAGCGACACCAAACCAAGTCGTGCTCAGGCCCTAAACAAGGAATACACAAAGTATGGTAATCTCTATGCGGTATCTGTTTCCTACAAGAAATACAGTTATTCACTTTTTCTGACATCCGGTAAACCACTGAGGCAAGAAAAACTAAAATATTCCCAACGGGTACTTAGCCAACTTTGACTCGGTCTGAAACTCCGAATTCGAAAAATTTCAAAACGCCGAACGGCACTTGCAACGCTGCTTCTGCATCGGACCATGCGGCAAAAAAGACTGAGGATATGACGTCGGTCATGTGCATTTGTACCCTGACATCCTGATGTCAGTCTAGTGCGCCTTGACCGACGTCAGCCTTATACTTTGATATTCGGGCCGACCGAGGACAGCGGACTACCCAAGTGTAAGGACTGCAGCAAAGTGAGATGAAGAACATCATCATCTACCCTGCTAATCTGTGGAGCAGACAGTGAGTTCTTCCACCTGAATACATCTCTAAATCTACGCCAGCATCTGGGGAAAGGAAAACACCTGTCTAATTTTCAGACCATGTTCTCCCACAAAGTAAAGTGGTTAGACTGACCCTCCTAAAACCTCAGATTCCGGATCCCCTTCGAAATCAGGATTCTTTGGAGGTTGAATGAGGGTGGCAACATTGATGTTACTTATAACCTCAGGTTTGCATCTCGTAATCAATGGCCTGCATCATGGATATAGCCACAGCCACCAACTCAGGTGAACACAGTCTAAGACTGTTGGCTCTGCAACAAGGTATGTGTTCTGTCTTTCCTTTTATGCGCAACACTAGTGGGAGAATCCCTGGGGGGATGCATTAACATTGGCAACTGACTCGGAGCTCCCGGCTTTCCATACAGCTGAAGTACAGTTTTGTACCTACCATAAATGTAGATGTTCAAGTGCTCACACTGCTGCAGTCATTACACTTGGGTTATCCTGCCGTCAGGTGGTCCCGTAATCGGCCAGAGTTCCAAAGTCTTGGTCCGGCGTCAGTTGCTGTCGCTTCTTATCTGACGTCAGTGCGCCAGGGGTATACAAGATGCATCCAATGCCATTTTCTTCAGTTTTTCTTGCCCCAGATGTCAGGTGCCCCCAAGGAGGTAGGCATTACATATTGCTAATAAAAAATATATATATGAAATAAAAAATACCTTCAGTTACAAGCAAATACACCACAAATGTTGTATAGGATAGAAAGGTATACATAAGTCCAGCTAGGACAGAGGGGATGGAGGGAGGGTAACCTGGACTGCAGCAGTGTGAACACTAACATCTACATTTATGGTAGGTACAAAACTGTACTATGTTCATCGTGTTACACTGCTGCAGTCATTACACTTGGGTAGAATCCCAAAGCTAAGGTTGGGTGGCTGGTCTATAAAGAGTTAGGATTGGCTACGAGGCCCTGCAGAACTGCAGTGGCAAATCCTGCTCTGGATTTAGACTAAAGAGGCAAGTGGTAATGCTTGGTAAAGGTGTGCACTGAACTCCAAGTTGCAGCCTCCAAAATTTCCTTGGTAGGTACTCCTCTGAGAAAGGCTGTTGAAGTGGCTGTTGCCCGGGTGGAATGTGGCCTAATGTTAATAGGGACTGATTTTCCATGCTGTGTGTAGCAGTAACGAATACAGTGTCCTATCCATTTGGAGATGGTCTGCTTTGAGAAAGCCTTGCCCTGTGATCCTGCAGCATATGCTACAAACAGTTGCTCAGTTTTCCTGAAAGCTTTTTTGTCCAAGTAGAAGCGTAGCTGCTTGTGTATGTCCAAAGAGTGGAGAAGTTTCTCCCCTTTATTCTGGGTTTTGGATAAAAAGTTGACAAATGGATGGTTTGGTTAAGAGCCACAGTATATACCACCATTGGCAAAAAAGGTAGGGTTTGTCCTTAAAGAAACCCTGTCCTGAAGAAAAATTATAAAAGGTTCCACTGCCATTAATGCCTGTAGCTCTGAGACTCTTCGTGCTGAAATTACTGCCAGGAGCAGAGCTGTTTTCCATGATAAAAATTTTAGATCGGCTGTATTGGCTGGCTCAAAAGGTGGCAGGGTCAGAGTTTCCAAAATGAAATTGAGGTTCCAAGTTGGTGTTGGTGCTCTCGGGGGCGGTCTTATGTTTTTAGCCCCTCTGAGGTACTGCTTTAGCAAGGGATGAGAGAATAAAGGAGGATCCGTGTTGTAATGTGCTGAAATGGCAGAGGCGTGGATCTTAATTGATAAGGATAGGCCTTTGTCCAGCATGTCAGTTAAGTATTGTAAAATCTGAGGAATGTTTGGGACAAGAGGGTCAAGGCCTTCAGCCTGGTTCCAGGCGCAGAATCTCTTCCATTTTTATGGAGTAAGCTTTCCTGGTGCTAGGCCTCCTGGCCTCCAAAACGACATCCATAACAGCTTTAGAGAGAGGTGTTGCCTGTTTGACTAATGAATCTGCCATGCAGCCAGGTTTATGGTTTTGAGCTGACCATGCAGAATCTGATTGAGTCAGAAGGTGTGGAATTTGAGAAAAAAATCCATGGTAGGCCTCGAGTTAAGTTCTTTAAGATTGTGCACCAGTGCTGGCGTGGCCAGTCTGGAGCAATCAGGATCATCTGTGGTTTTTCTTGTCTGGATTTTAGGAGTACCTTTGAAAGGAGAGGCAGTGGTGGGAAGGCATAAACTTTTAGGTTTTACCAGCTGAACGAGAGAGCATCCACTTTCCATGCTTGTGTGTGACGAGTCCTTGTGCATAATTTTTGTAGTTGGCAATTCAGTGGGGAGACAAAAAGATCTATGTCTGGGCATCCCCATTTTTGCATTACCATGCTAAAGATTTGTGGATTCAATTTCCATTCGTGAGGGTCTATGATATTTTTGCTTAGATAGTCTGCCAGAGTATTTTTCTTTCCTGGCAGGAATTGTGCTTGCAGATGAACTTGATATGTTAGAGCTGTGTTCCACAAGGTCATGGCTTGCCTGCATAGGGGATAAGAATGAGTGCCCCCTTGCTTATGTACCACATTACTGTGGTGTTGTCAGTCTTTAATAATTGTCCTGGATGCAGAAGGTCCTTGAAAGCTGTTAGGGCATTTTGAACAGCCAACATCTTTTTGAGTGATGTGAAGATGCATTTGGTCTGTGGTCCACTTGCCCTGAATGCATTTTCCTGCCATGTGTGCTCCCCAGGCGTAACCCGAAGCATCTGTTAGAGTCTGCCTGGCTGTGGGTAGAGTAAAAGGCTGACCCTTGTTTAGGTGACATGCCTGTGCCCACCATCGAAACTCCGGCTTTAGGCAGGGAATCATTGGTATTACTGCTTCTAAACTGTGAAAGTGTTGACTCCAAACACTTTTTAGGTACCATTGTAATTTCCTCATATGCAGTCTGGCATATGGTACTAGTAGTATGCAGGATGCCATGAATCCCAGGGCCTGCAGAATTTTTCTTGCAGGGAGATGGGACTTTTTTGCCAGAAATTGAAAATATTGAGTTAGTTGAACTTGTCTGGCGTGAGGTAAGCCATCTGGGCCATTGTATTTAAGCTGGCACCCAGGAATATAATCTGTTGAGAGGGCACTAGTTTTTACTTCTTTTCGTTTACTGTGTACCCTAGAGAAATTAGCAACCTTTTTACAAACGCCAGATGCTTTAGAAAAATGTCCTTTGTCTCTGTTTGAATGAGGCAGTTGTCCAGGTATGGATATATTTGAATTCCTTTTTGTCTGCAAAATGCAATTACTGGTGCCAGGCACTTTGTAAAGACCCTGGGCGCAGCAGATAAGCCAAAGGGCAGTGGAGAGAATTGCTAGTGCATTGTACCAGCTTTGAATCTGAGGTATCTTCTGCAATTTTGTCTGACAGGGACATGCAGGTATGCCTCTGAGGTCCAGAGTAACAAGCCAAGCCTTCTTGCCCAGCATGGGTAGAAGCTGCTGTAGTGTCAACATTTTGAATTTCGGAATATCCAGGTAAGCATTTAGAGTTGAATGGTCTAGTATGGGCCTCCAGGCCTTGTCCTTTCTGGGGACCAGGAAGAGTCTTGAGTAAAATCCTTGTCCTTGTTCCTGCTGTGGTACTATTTGAATAGCTCTCATGCCCATGAGGGCTGAAATTTGTTTTTGTGCCTCTGCCCATTGATTTTGTGGCAGGTCTGGCATTCCTTCTAGCCTTGGTAAAGTATGAAAGTGGAACCTGTAACCTTGAGACAATATTCAGAACCCATTTGTCTAGGGTGATCGTTTGCCAGTTGAGAAAAAAGTGCTAGTTTTCCCCCTAAGGGGGCTGCCAAAAGGGAAGTGCTTGGTGTACGAAGGGGGAAGCCATTGGGACTGTTTCCTGTAAGGTTGAGACCTGTCCTCACCTCCCTTTTGGGGTTGAGGTGCCCCCACTGTAGTCTGTTAGAGCCTTGGGGTTGAGATCTGCCTCTTGGGTGTCTGTATCTGTCTCTCTGTGGCCTGTCTGACACTGGAAAGGACCAATTCTTTGTTGGCCAATATCTGCTAAATTGAGGTGGCTGTACCTCTAAGAAATCCTTGACTGTTTGCATAGATTTAAGCTTTATCCTCCATTTTCTTTAACACCTCTTCTGCCTTAACACTAAACAAAAGGTATCATGCTGTAAAGGAGCATCCAATAATTTTGCTTTAACACGATCAGGTAGACTCTGTTCTTTAAACCAAGCATGTCTTTGAATCACAGAACCTGTAACTGCGGCTCTATAAGAGGCCTCTAAGGAATCAAAACCGCATTGCAGAGTATGTTTTCCCACCTGTTCAACTGCATGCAATAAATCTCGCATTTCTTTAGTCAGGAGCTTCTGAGCTTGCAAGCATTTTCTGTTTTAACTGAGCCATTAAATATTGTTGGTACTTAAGCATGTGAAACTGGCAATTTAAAGCCCTTACTGCTAAAGTTGCAGAAGTGTAAACTTTCTTCCCCCATCTATCCAAAGCTCTGGAATCTGTCAGAGGGTACTGGATTTTTTGCAATGGAAGCCTTAACCCCTTTTGGACCCTGTGAAATAGTTTCTGGATCAGCAGAAGGGTTTTTATAAAGAAACGTGTGAGTCAGGGACTCTATAATACTTATCTGGCTTGGCTGGTGCAGGGGACAAAGAATCAGGAGATAAGCTGGATTCAGAGAACACATCATCCACAATATCTAGCACAGGCGGAATAGCCAAAGGCCTGTGCTGAGGCAATAAAAGGAAATCCCTGAGCCTTTTCTTAGATTCTGAATAATCCTGACTTTCCCAATGGAAATGCTCCCTCATGGTATGTAAAATTTCCCCAAAAGAATAATCCTCAGGAGGAGAGGCTGAAGGGATAGATTCTTCAGCATCAGATTCCTCATAGGGGGGTAGAGTGTATCCCTGGTCTGCAGAGGAATCGGAGGAAATGGAAACCTGATCAGAGGAATCAGTCTGTATCCTGCCTAGGCATTTTCTCAGGAGGGGGATGGGAACCCCTGATTAGAGTAATGAGGTCTTCTGCCATTTTAAGCATCTGTTTCTTAGGCATGGAGGACTGTCCAGGAGAATGCTGTACTTGCTTCTTTGTCTTTAATGGTAAGTTGTGAAGGTCTGAAAACACCCTCAGAAGCCGATGCCTGCTCAGCGGCTCCGGACCCATCTGAGGGATTAGTTTCCGTAGGCCCAATACCTTGAGTTTCCAGAGGCCTAGTTGTCTCCACGTGGGAGTCAGAGGCAGCCTGTGGCTCTGAGGTAGCGGGTGTCAGAGGCTGCAAAAGCGCCTTACTGAGAACCAGTGACTGGCCTAGAAGAGGTTTCGTCATCTGTGTTGGACCTCGGATGCCTGTCTTTATCCTTGTCTTTGCATTTTTTCGGAATTGCGGTCGTCAGTTGATCCGCCGGCATAGTATAATTGAACCTTCGGCCATAGTGCAAAGCAAAATCAAAACGTCGTTTTATAGTGCGTTTGTTAAATCTAGCACAAAACCGACAACTAGTGACGTCGTGATCAGGGCCTAGGCATGGAATACAGTAAGAGTGGAAGTCCTTATGAGGTATTTGCTTCCCAAAAGAAATACAATTTACTTTTTCGGACATCGGTCTGAGGCAAGAAAAAAGTTTCTCCCAACGGGGTACTTTAGTGAAGACTTCTGTTCTGAAACTCGAATTCGAAAATTTCAGGAGTCGGCCAACAGGCACTTGCGAACTGCTCCTGCTTAGGGCACCGCGCGGCAAGAAAGAACAAAGAAAATGGCGTCGGATGCATCTTGTATACCCCTGGCGCACTGATGTCAGGGAAGAAGCGACAGCAACCAACGCCAGACCAAGACTTTGGAACTCTGTCCGACTGCGGGACTGCCTGACGGCAGGATAACCCAAGTGTAATGACTGCAGCAGTGTAACACGCACATCTCTCTCTCTCTCACAGCTGAACCAGGGACTGGTACAGCCCCGCATGGTTTGTGACTGGTATAACAGTTTACTTCCACCACATCAGGGCAACTTGAGGAAAGAGGGTGAGTGGTTTGATAACCTGACCAAGACTATTGCAGTCAAGTCATAGGCCGAAGCACGTTTCTGGGTTCATAGGTTCATACTAGGCTATCTGCCCAAGGGCATTTATAAGCCTAGCCCATAGTTATTTGGCTTTCGCCACCCCTTTAGTTTGAATAAAACTATGCCTATTATTTTGCTGTGACTCTGTCAAGCAGTGACACTGAAGTAATCCCTGGGGTATATCTGCGATCTCCCATCCATTGGTCAAGACTCCTCACTTCATTTTTTTTTTATTTCAAGTGCACAACAGATATTTGGTGGTGGTGGTACCGTATCTGAGTCCATCAAATCAAGGGACAAAAAAAACTAGCCACAGCAATACATATAATGACTGTATGGCCAAGTCCCTAAATAAACTACCAAATCCCACTATTCTCCCTCTAGAGATATGAGGTCAATTTCTGCAGGGATACTATTCTGAACACTGCATTGAATAAAATAAAACTCCCCCAATTTTTGTAGCGAGACTAGCTTCAGTCCAAATGAACAGATATAGCCTAAAACAGTATTAGAGAAAAAACAAAGCATAAAAATGTGAAAATTCCTGTCAAATGTGTAACATGCAAAAATGGCACCAAAACTGTGATTTAAACAAAAAAAATGTTTAATATGTTGCAATTCAGCTCAATCACCTCAAATCATAACCCCAAAGGAAAAACTAAAATATCAGCAAATTTGCCCTGTCAAAACCTACAAATGCATTTAATCAGAAAAAAAAAAACAGGAACGATTAACTAGTAGCTCTAGAAACATGGGATAGTGAGAGGAACCGCAGTACATCTGTGATACAGAAACTCATCTAAACATTCACGAATGACCATAAAACACATCTGAAGGGTTAAAAATCCCTAGAATCCAGAAATCAGGTTATAATACACAATTTAAGTTGTTTGCAAAGTAAAAAGTACAGTTTTTGTACCTACCATAAATGTAGATGTTTGAGTGTATACACTGCTGCAGTCATTACACTTGGGTTATCCTGCCATCAGGCGGTTCCCCAGTCGGCCTGAGTTCCAAAGTCTTGGTCCAGCGGCAGTTGCTGTCGTCTCCTCACTAACGTCAGTGCACCAGGGGTATATAAGATGCAGCAGACGCCATTTTCTTCAGTTTTTCTTGCCCCAGATGTCAGGTGCCTCTAAATAGGTAGGCAATTCCAATCGTTAATAAAACATACATAAGAAAAGCAAAATACAACTTACAGCTACCAGCAAATACTTCCCATAGGTAGTAAGGATAGAAGACATAGGTACGTACCAGCCAGAGGGGAAGGAGGGAGGGTAACCTGGACTGCAGCAGTGTATACACTAACATCTACATTTATGGTAGGTACAAAACTGTGCTATGTTCATCGTGTTACACTGCTGCAGTCATTACACTTGGGTAGAATCCCAAAGCTGAGGAAGGGTGGCTGGTTCTATAAGGCATTAGGGGTGGCTATAAGGCCCTGCAGCACTGCAGTGGCGACGCCAGCTCTGGATTTAGAGTATAGAGGCAGATGGTAATGCTTGGTGAAGGCATGTACAGAACTCCAAGATGCTGCTTCCAAAATATCCTTGGTAGGTACTCCCCTGAGGTAGGCAGTTGAAGTGGCTGCTGCCCTGGTGGAGTGAGATCTAATGCTGCTAGGTACAGGTTTTCCATGGTATGTGTAGCAGAAATGTATACAATGTCCTATCCATTTTGAAATGGTCTGTTTTGAAATGGCTTTTCCCTGTGCTCCTGCAGCATATGCTACCAATAATTGCTCAGATTTTCGGACAGCTTTGGTTTTGTCCAAGTAGAAGAGTAACTGCCTGTGAATGTCCAAAGAGTGCAGTAGTCTCTCCCCTTTATTCTGTGGTTTAGGATAAAAAGTTGGCAGGTGAATAGCTTGGATTAGAGCCACACTGGATACCACCTTTGGCATAAAAGTAGGGTTAGTTCTTAAAGACACACTGTCCTGGTGGAAAATGAGGAAAGGTTCCACTGCCATTAGTGCCTGTAATTCTGAAACTCTTCGTGCTGATGTTATTGCCAGGAGCAGAGCAGTTTTCCAAGAGATATATTTTAATTCTGCTGTGTTGGCTGGCTCAAACGGAGGTAAAGATAGAATCTCCAAAACAAAGTTGAGGTCCTAAGTTGGAGTAGGTGCTCTACAGGGTGGTTTAAGTTTTTAGCCCCTCTGAGTACTGTTTTAACAGAGGATTAGAGAAAATTGGTGGATCCGTGTTGTAATGAGCAGAGATGGCAGAGGCGTGGATCTTGATGGATGAGAAGGAGAGTCCTTTGTCCAGCATCTCAGTTAAGTATTGTAGTATCTGAGGAATGTTTGGGACAAGAGGGTCAAGGCTGTGAGCTTGGTTCCAGGCATAGAATCTCTTCCATTTATCCGAATAGGCTTTCCTGGTACTAGGCCTTCTGCCCTCCAGAATGACATCCATAACATCTTTGGGGAGTGGAATTGCTTGCTTCACTAAGGAATGTTCCATGCAGCTAGGTTTAAGGTATTTAGCTGGCTGTGTAGTATTTGTTTGTTGTGCTGAGTCAGCAGATGCGGGATGTGAGGCAAAATCAAGGGTGTTTCTTGTGCTAAGCTCCTTAAAATTGGGTACCAGTGCTGGCGTGGCCAGTCTGGTGCAATCAGTATCTTTGGTTCTTCCTGCCTGGCTTTTATGAGTACCTTTGGCAGGAGAGGTAGTGGTGGGAAAGCGTATACTTGTAGGTTCTCCCAGCTGAATGAGGGGGCATCCATTTTCCATGCTTGTGGATGGTAACTCCTTGTGCAGAATTTTTGTAGCTGGTAGTTTATTGGGGATGCAAACAGATCTAGTTTGCATGTTCTCCCTGTGTTCGCGTGGGTTTCCTCCGGGTACTCCGGTTTCCTCCCACCTTCCAAAGACATGCATCTGGAGCATTTCTCCCCGGGCCTCCGCTGAAAACAGGCTCTGTGGAACCTAGTCGGACATTCCCGGTCAACAAATGTTAAATAAATAAATAAAATAAAAATCCATGTCCGGTCTCCACCATTTCTGTGACATCATTCTGAATATTTGTGGATTCAACTCCCATTCGTGGGGATCCATGATGTTTCTGCTTAAGTCGTCTGCCAGTGTGTTTTTCTCTGGCAGGAATTGTGCTTGCAGATGAACTTGAAGGTTTATAGCTGTGTTCCACAAGGTCATAGCTTGTCTGCATAGGGGGTAGGAGTGAGTGCCCCTTGCTTGTTTATGTACTACATTACTGGTGTTGTCTGTCTTTAGTAGTAGTTGTCCTGGATGCAGCAGGTCCTTGAAAGCTATAAGCGCATTTTGTACAGCTAGCATCTCTTTTTGATTGATGTGAAGATGCCTTTGTTCTGTGGGCCACGTGCCCTGAATACATTTGCCTGCCACGTGTGCTCCCCAGGTGTAATCCGATGCATCTGTTGTCAGTGTTTGCCTGGTTGTGCGTTGTGTAAAAGGCTGTCCCTTGTTGAGGTGACAAGCTTGAGCCCACCAATGAAACTCCTGTTGAAGGCAAGGGATTAGTGGTATAACGGTTTCCAAACTTTGACTGTTGAGACCATACATTTAGGTACCATTGTAGTTTCCTCATATGCAGTCTGACATATGGAATTAGTATGGCGAATGCCATGTAACCCAAGGCCTGCAGAATTTTTCTTGCAGGGAGTTGGGTCTTTGTTGCCATCAATTGAAAAGTATTGAGTCAGTTGTCCTCGTTTGTCTAGTGTGAGATAAGCCATCTGGGCCGTTGTGTTCAGGCTGGCACCCAGGAATCTAATCTCTTGTGAGGGCACTAGTTTTGATTTCTTTTCATGTACTATGTACCCCAGGCAACTTAACTTTTTTTTTTTTTTTTTTTTTTTTACAAACGCCAGATGCTTTAGAAGAATGTCCTTGCTCTCTGCTTGAATCAAGCAGTCGTCCAGGTACGGATAAATTTGAACTCCTTTCTATCTGCAAAATGCAATTACTGGTGCCAGGCACTTTGTGAAGACCCTGGGCGCAGTAGATAAGCCAGAGGGCAGTGCAGAGAATCAGTAGTGCATTGAACCAGCTATGAATCTGAGGTATCTTCTGCAGTTTTGTCTGATAGGGACATGCAGGTATGCCTCCTTGAGGTCCAAAGTCACGAGCCAAGCTTTCTTGCCCAGCATGGGAAGAAGCTGCTGTAATGTCAACATTTTGAATTTCGGAACATCCAGGTAAGTGTTTAGAGAGGAAAGATCCAGAATGGGCCTCCAGGCTTTGTCCTTTCTGGGTACCAGAAAGTAGAGTAAAATCCTTGTCCTTGCTTCTGTGATGGTACCTTTTGAATAGCTCTCATCCATGAGTGCTGTAATTTGTTTTTGAGCCTCTGCCCACTGATTTGGTGGCAGATTTGGCATTCCTTTTAATCTTGGCAGAGTGTTAAAGTGAAGCCTGTAACCTTGAAATACAATGTTGAGAACCCATTTGTCTTTGGGATCATTTGCCAATTGTGGTAGAAGAGTGCCAGTTTTCCTCCCAAGGGGGCTGCTAAGAAGGATTTGTTTGGCAGCTGTAGTGGGAAGTCATTGGAGCCGCTTTTTATATGGTTGGGGCCCGTCTCCCCCTTCTTTCTGGCCTGATGAAACCCATTGTCGAGGCCTGTAAGGACCTCGTGTTTGACCTCTACCTCTTGGACATCTGTATCTTCCCCCTTTGAGGTCTGTCTAACTGGAAAGGACCAATTCTTAGTTGGCCAGTTTCTGCTAAATCTAGGAGGTTCAACCTGTAAGAAATCCTTCACCGTTTGCATAGATTTTGCCTTATCCTCCATTTTCTTTAAAACCTCTTCAGCCTTAACTCCAAACACCACATCCTGCTGCAAAGGTGCATCCAGTAATTTTGCTTTCACACGATCTGGTAACGTATGTTCTTTTAACCAAGCATGTCTTCTAATGACACAGCCTGTAACTGCTGCTCTGCAGGAGGCCTCTAGAGAATCAAAACCACATTGCAAAGTATGCTTTCCCACTTGTTCAGCTGCATGCAATAAATCCTGCATTTCTTTAAAATTAGGAGGACCTGATTCTGGTAGCATTTTTTGTTTTAACTGAGACAGTAAAAACTGCTGATATTTTAGCATGTGAAACTGACAATTTAAGGCTCTCAATGCCAAAGTTGCAGACGTATATACTTTCTTTCCCCATCTGTCTAATGCTCTGGAATCTCTGTCAGAGGGAACTGGATTCTTGGCTGATGAGGCCTTAACTCCTTTGGGTCCCTGAGAAATAGTTTCAGGGTCAGCCACAGGGTTTTTATACAGAAATTTATGTGGGTCAGGGACTCTAGTATCTGTCAGGTTTAACAGGGGCTGGAGGTAAGGAATCAGGATTTAAGCTGGATTCAGTATACACATCATCGACAATATCTAACACTGGCGGAACAGCAAGGGGTCTGTGTTGAGGTAATAAAATCAAGTCTCTGAGCCTTTTCTTGGATTCTGAGTAATCCTGGCCTTCCCAGTGGAAATGCTCCCTCATGGTATGTAGGGTTTCCCCAAAGGAGTAGTACTCAGGCAGTGAGGCTGATGGAATAGATTCCTCAGCATCAGAATCCTCATAAGGGGGTAAAGAGTATCCTAGGTCTGAGGATGAATCAGAAGAGATGGACACCTGGTCGGATGAGTCAGTCTGCATCCTGTCTAGCCCTTATATCAGGAGGGGAATGGGACCCCCTGATCAGAGTGATTAGGTCTTCTGCCATTTTGAGCATTTGTTTCTTAGGCATGGAGGCCTGTCCTGGAGAATGCTGTATTTGTTTCTTTGATTTTAAAGGAGGCGTAGACTTAGCTGAGTGTTTAATGCTTAACTGAGTAGGTCTGAAGACACTCTCTGTAGCTGTGGGTTGCTCAGCTACTTCGGATCCCTCTGAAAGGTTAGTCTCGATAGGCTGAAGAACTAGTGCATCCGAAGGCCCAGCCATCTCCACGTGGGAGTCAGAGGGGGCTTGTGGTTCTACAGAAGCGTTCAGGGGCTTCAAAGGCGCCTCACTGAAAACCGGAGAACCGGCGACTGGCCTAGAAGAGGCTTTGTCAGTTTTGGGCCTTGGATGCCTATCCTTGTCTTTGCATTTTTTGTGTATTCCGGTCATCGGAAGTTCTGACGGCATGGTATAATTGAATTTTCTACCAAAATAATGTCGGGCAAAATCAAACAGACGTTTAATAGTGCGCTTGTTAAACCTAGCACAAAACCGACAACCAGTGACGTCGTGGTCAGGGCCTCGGGCACGACTAAAGATGAGGGGTGATAGAGCTTTCTCAGTTGCAGCTCCAAAACTTTGGAATGAGCTTCCATTATATATTAGACAGTCTCCTTCTGTGGCAATTTTTAAGTTAAATCTTAAAACTTATTTTTATGAATTGGCCTTTAATGATGTGAAATGATTGGTAATGTTTTCTATTTTATGTTATTTGTTTTTTATCTTTTTAGTTATTGTTAATTTTATATGTTTTTTTATGTTTTTTGATTATTATTATTTTGTAAAGCACTTTGGTGGCATTTTTATGTCTGTAAGGTGCTATATAAATAAACTTTGACTTGACTTGAGGGCCTAGGCATGGGATACAATAGGAATGGAAATCCTTATGAGGTATTTGCTTCCCACAAGAAATACAGTTAACAACTTTTATGGACATCGGTATGAGGCAAGAAAAAGTTTCCCCAATGGGGTACTTAGCTTTGTAGAAGACTTCGGTTCTGGATTCGGAATGAAAATCTCAGGAGACTGCCAACCGGCACTTGCGAACTGCTTTTGCTTCGGGCACCGTGCAGCAAGAAAGACTGAAGAAAATGGCGTCGGCTGCATCTTATATACCCCCTGTCGCACTGACGTCAGGGAGGAGGCGACAGCAACCGACACCAGACCAAGACTTTGGAACTCAGGCCGACTGGGGAACCGCCTGACAGCAAGATAACCCAAGTGTAATGACTGCAGCAGTGTAATACGATGAACATCGTAAGATTATACAAAAATTCAATTCAGAAAAAAAAAAAAAAAAAAAAAGAGTAGAATGGACTAGTCAAGCTCTGACAGAAAAATCAGAGGGAGGAAATAACTCAACAGGGTTTCTTACCTGAAGAAGAGAAGATCCAGCATAAGGAGCAGTCTTCTGACAGATCCTTCTTTTACTATGCCAATGTAAAACTAAAAGGGTGCTGTCTGTAGGTCTACAAGACAGTCACCTGTACTGGAAGGTGATTGGTCCATGGCACCCATAGACATGCAGTGGGAGGGACTCAACTTTAGACTGCCAGAGGAGGATAAGCAGGGCACTACTACCCAAATGCCAGTAATGCAGTGCATGAGCATCATAAATTGTAGTAATCAGTAATACATTTAGTGAACTTTAACTACTTTCCAGTAATGTTTTGGCATATGAACAAACGGAGTTAAATTCAGTAACTGGTTATGAATAGGTTAAATAATTTAACTAGCACCTTCCCTGATCTAATGGCATTTTTTAACAAAAAAGTTAAGATGACTAATCTACAATACTGGGGTGAAAGACTAGCTTTATATGTTTTGAACTTTAATGTTTCATTACCAGGGTACAGCAATGACTGACCAAATGCAGGCTCAGCTCCTCATGTGCACAATTGTGAGTAGTAACAGTTTCAAAAATTCATAAAACATACAAAAATGGATCAAGCAACATTTAAGAAAATGGAAGTGAAACTATCCAAAATTACATTTTTAGAATTGATATAAAGAAACTTGTAGGCAGTTTTTATTGTAAGGACTTCGAGAAGACAAAAGTTTCAATTTTATGTTTAATTGACCATTTGCAGCTGACTGCAAATACACCTTTGTCTATTGCTAATACTACTGGCAAAACAAATCTGATTAACAAATTTCTGCCACTGTACAAATGTGGACTGTTTTAAAGGGAATGCAGATAATCAAATAATTCCTTAGTAATAAATAACTAAGTTGCATGCTTCTAAATTGTTTTTTCTTGGACTGTTTACAATTTTAATAGAATATATTCTTAAAAAATCTGGAATATCGTAAATGGAATAGATTTCTTGCTGTGCGGGGGACTGTACTTGTGGATGGCGTAGAATAGGCATTCTGCTATGATGCCGCATTTTAAACTTCAGAGACTTGGAAAGACTGAAGCATCTATGATACAAAAACTCATCTAAACATTCACAAATAACCACAAAAAACATTTGAAGGGTTACAAATCCCTAGAATCCAGCAACCAAGTTATAATAAATAATTTAAATTATTTGCAAAGTAAAACCAAGATTATACAAAAATTCTAATCAGAAAACAGAGCCTGCTATTCTACTGTCATACTTTGAAGGCACACTGGCAGACAAAGATATAAAGCCATTGCAGGTCAAGGGATTGAATGATAAACATCTTATGCCTTTACAGAAGATCAACATCAAGAGAGACAAAAGGACTTAACTTTACCTGCATAATATTTCATATCCAAATTTAGCCATTTTAAGGGTTTTTAGATTCCCTAAATTCAAGTGTACATGCCCCTACTGAGAATCAGCAGCAGCTTTCTCTTGTCCTAAACCTATCCACTTTTTCTGCTATAAGGCAAGATAGCTTTTTAAAGGAATTGCACAGCTTGCTAACAGACACTTTTCAAGGAAGGCTCAAGACAGTCCATGAAGGTGAAATTCCTGCAATGAAAATATGTCAGTAAAGCACAGTTGGTGGTGATATTTTCCAAAAATATCAGCAATTCACCGATCCCATTCAGGCAGGCAAATACATTGGCAGTAAAACTACAGGAAAGATGATTGCAATTTGGGTACTTGTATATCTGGAAGTCACCAAGCATGGTACTGAAGGAGGACTGGTTTACAAATTCTCTGTGCAGCTAAAAGGAACTGAAAATGGAGCAGGCGTCTCCTCCCTTTTATATCGTGCATCTTACATATATTCAGACTGTAGGGTCATCCAAAAATATATGGAAACTAGGATAGCAAGATTTACACTGGAAAGCAATCCCATAAATGAAAGACTACAACAGTGACCTTTACAATACGCCTCTGGGAAAACTCAGATCTACCTCTTGCCTTAAAAAAACAGAATCACTAAGCCTAGGATATGTTTAAATAGTTGTGATTGTACATATTTCGGTAGCTGAAGTTGCTAGAATGAGGAAATGCAAACTGATCAACATCTTGAAAGCTGACAGGATGGCTATTAACCTTGGGAAGTACCACATTTATAAAAATAAGTTTAAAAATATTCTATAACAATTTTTCTCTCAGAGCTTCAACTTCATAGAACAGAATACAAGAATTCAGTGGTCAACCTATAAATCAAAATGAGCTGGTAAACAACTGCATACATGAAGAAATTGATTGTAGTGACTACAACTGTCATTTTCCATTAGTATTTATTTGCTAGCAATTTTATAAACAGTAAAAGTGAGTGTGCCATTAAGCTACAGTAGATTTCCCAAAAGACAAAAAAAGCATTCCACGGTATGCAGTAACAAAATTTAAAATGTAAACACAGCAGTTAACATTATCTACAATACCTGGATATCATGATTCAGTTTGACCACTGTTCGTTCTGTGGATTCCTTCAATTTTAGTAGTTTTGACTGATCGGTCAGTTTCTTTTTAAGCTCTGTCATTTGTGCTTCCAGCTCCTGCAACCTCTTCCGCCTTCGTTCACTAAGTCTGAAACAAGACCAAATCATGATTGCTTGGTAACTGAATAGATGCATTATTACTTCAGGAAAAATTAAGAGTTATGTACTCACCATAACCAGGCATCTGTGCTGTCCATTTTTCATTCTTCCTCAACCCATGGGTTTGGGTCCGATCCTTGGATCCAACTCTCAAACTCCTCCCTCTACCCATGATGCCTTGGTCAGCTCCTCAGATCGACTACTGCCATAAGATCCATATAGCCAGACAGAGATAGGAGAGAGGCTGAGACAGGTAGGACTCAAACCAGCAAAAGTATTGTTGTATGAGAACTTACCATAACCTTAGATGTCCTCTATTATATGCTGCTGTAATTCATGACCATCTCAAAAAACTCCATCTTTACTCTGTAGCATATCTCCAACTCCAAGGAGATCTCTGCCTAACATATAAAGCTATGTCAAACTAAGAGCTGTTGGACATGCTACACCTAAAGAAATACCAATCCCTCCGAGCTACACACTCTAGGGACCTAAACCTTGTCACCACAATAAACAGAACATGCTGGAGGGATAGATTCCTGTCCCAGAGATTTCCCATACTCTGGAACAAGCTACCCATCTATGTCAAGCAAACATCCTCATTAGCACTCAAGAAAAATCTTGATGAGTGGCTGGGGAAATAGAAAATACACACTGGGGATCATTTCTGTGGCTCTGTTTGACAGGGGCACAGGAGAATAACTTTCTTGGGTGGCACAAGCTAGGGAACCTTGTTGGCTAGGCTTACTTAGGCTCTCTGGCTGATAATAGCCTAGCACTTACCTATGACATCGGGGAGTTATCTCTGGTGAACTCTCGTACGTCCAGACATTACACAAAAGTTAAATGCTACCGCTAGGGTGCTTGCGACGTCCTGCACCTCTCTTCTCAGGCTGTCGTAAATGGACAGTCTAAAGCAGACATCAGCATGCACCTTCTTCAGAACTTAACGCCGCCGGAATCCACGACTAGGGAGTGGGTACTCCAGGAGTCAAGAATCGGGCAAGTGTGAGGGGGAATTCTCAACGACACTTCTCCTCTCCACTTATTATGAATACAACAGGATACCAATGTGTTAAGACTCCAATTTAAAGAAAACAGCTACTGAAACTAATCCTTTATTGTAGTGCCTCGGTAAGTCACCTTCATGGAATAAAAATTTTTACAAAATAACCATTCTTACATAACACATTCTTAATTACTACCAATCAATCGTCTCGTAAAACATTTCTTAAAGCAAACTTCCAAATTAAATTGTTCAAACATTCTGGAATCAATGTACCATATTTCAAAATATAAAAACAGTTTCTTTGTACATTAATTTCTAACAATTCTTCACTGATATTCATACCATCAATTTGTTCTAAAATAGTACAGTCCAAAAAATCAACATTACTGCCATGAAACATTTTAAAATGTGTTGCAACCATATTTTCCTCCCTGCAATTTATGTCCCTCAGATGTTTCATACACCTTATGCGAAATTCTTTGTTTCACCTATGTAATACATTTGGCAGGGACACCTCAATGCATATATAACCCCCATTACTTCTGCATAAAAACACTCCCCTGGATTCAAACTTATTTATATACTGAAAACTAGAAACTATATGCGCACAAACCTTACAATCCCCACAAGCTGTTCCCTTAATATAGGGAGCTGTAATCAATTCCACTGTTGGCATAATAAAATTACCATGCACAACCATGTCTTTCAGATTTTTTCCCCTACTATAAGAGAAAAATGGTTTGTAAGGCAAAATACTTGCTAAAACTTTATCCTGTATTAAATATTCCCAATAATGCTCCATTAAGTTTTTAAACTCCTTACTTTTAATGTTATAACCAGTAACAAAATATATAGACAATTTTTTTGTTTCTATTTTAGTTTGTATATGTGTCGATCACCCCCCTACTCTTCTTAACTTCCCCCAACGCTGTGCCTTGTTTTTGTCTGTATAACTCATTAAAATAAAAATAATTATTCTTTAAACAAAAATGTATTAAATCAATTACAGAATCAGAAAAAGGACCATCACCTATAGAATATTTTATGGCCTGGATTCCATCCTGTTCTATACTTGTGTATAGGCTTTTGACATCCAAAACCAACCAATATCTTTTGTCATTCTATTTAATAGTAGAGATTTTAGATAAAAAAAATCAAAATTATCCTGAATATATGCTGGAGATTTCTGTACATAAGGTAACAATATCCTGTGCAGCACCAAACTAATATTATGTAGAAAGTATTTGCATGCCGAAATAATGGACCTCCCCGGGGGATTTTCCATGTTTTTATGGATTTTTGGCAAGTAAAAAAAGATAGCTCTTTCACTATTCCTATCTAGCAATTTATCCTTGATATCTTTCTCTGTGAAATAGCTTAAACGAACACTATTCTCCAACATTTTTTCAAAGTTAAACTTTGCATGTTCATACTTGTCACATTTCCCACATACTTCCGTATTGTTCAAATGCTCCATGCACATTTTATAATATTGTGCTGTGTTCAAGATCACTATCTTGTTGCCCTTATCTGCAGGCTTTATTAGTATATCCTTCCTATTGCTTAATAATTTTAATGCTTACCACTCCCTGAATGTCAAATTATATTCTATGTCCTTTTATTTATATTTTTACAAATATTTTCACTTTCAAAATTTATCATAGAATTAAAATGTGAAATGTGTATTAACAAAGGGGTATATACTTAATGGAAGAAATAATAGATGCATCTATCTTACAATAAGCATTTGAAGGTTCCATATTACTTTATCAATAAATTCATTCTCACTGTCATTACATGAAAAAAAAAACTTTTATCAGAATCATTAATAAAAGATACATTACTATTATTCAAAACTTTCATGTTTTCCTACACGAAAAAATATCTAAGATGTACTTTACGGATAAACCTAAACATTTCTGGTTTCCATACATGATTTCTTGGAATTACTGTCGGTACAAATTTCAAGCCTAAATTTAAAATCGCCACTTGTTTATCGGATAAATCACAACTAGAAAGATTAACTACCAAGTTAGGTTCAAAACAAACCTTATTGTCTGAAACGTTTGTTATAATATTGTCAGGTCTCTTGTCCCTTTTTGAAGTCTGAAAATTATTCCTCGTCTGTTCTATAACTGTTCTGGCCTCCATTCCATCTCAGTTTCTGTCTTTGGCATTGTCCCCATTGATGCTTCTGGTTTTGTTCGTTTAAGCCTCGAAAAGTTTGACTATGTTCCTCCGGTCTCTGTGGATGGGGCAAGTTTGGAAAATCTTCATTTTCATCTATGTTGTAATAACTTGTTCCGTCCGACGAAGCATAGGAAGCCGAAGTGTTTTTTTTAAACCTCACTCGCTGACGTTGCTGCTTCCCCGATTTTCTATTGGGTGGTGGCAAAAATGCACTCCCTGCCTCGTAGTCGATGTCCCACATTAATTTTGTTCTTTTATACTCGATCACACCAGCTTCCAAAGCATGTCATTTTTTATTGATACGTTCCAACAAACTGTGTTCTGTTCACCAAGTTTGTTACTTAGGGATTGTAAAAGTGAAGATAACTCTTGTTTTAAATTCTTATGTTTAATCTGATCCCTTTCTAACAGTATGCGTAACCACTCCATCATGCACCTATGTGAGGCTTTTAACCAGCATTCCCTAAACTGCTGATCAACAGGGCACTTTAAGCCAAATGGAGTACTTGGATTTTTTACAAAACGGAGACCCCTAGGAGTAAATTCCAGATCTACATATCGCTGTAATCCAAGTATATTTAGATAGATTTTAGTCTAACAATTTTTCAAATTTATCATAAGCTACCCTTTGGTCGGTGGGCAACGACTCTCCTACATGCCCAACCGACAAAGGGATCAGCTAGTCTTAGTTCTTGCACAAATTACTAAGTCAATAAGAGGACCAGTACCTGGGTTCCCTGGAAGGCTGAGTGGGAAACTATACAGCAGCATCTATACAAGGACATCTAAGGTTACGGCACTTACACAATACTATGTCATGCTGCTGTATTCATGACATCAGGGAGAGTGTAAAAGCTCCTGTCCTAAGAAAGGGGAGGCGGACCAGAAGCACTTTCCACAAACCCATGAAGGATGCTCTGGCAAATCCTGCCCTGGCTCTAGAAAACATGTAGCTGCTTCGAGGATAGCAGCTGTGTCCAATCCTTTAAGGAATGCCCCAGAGGAGAACACTGCCCTGGTGGAGTGTGCCCTACCATAAGGACTGTAACAAAAGGAAACTGTTTGAGATATCTAAGAGGATATGGTTTGCTTGGAAACAGGCTGACCCAGAGCTCCAGGGTGGTAAGAGATGAAGAGCCTGTCAGATTTGACGGAGGGATTTGGTTTTGGCCAAGTAATACCTGAGCTGTCTGTGGACATCTAGGGAATTGTTATCCTCTCTGCCTTGATCTGCGGAGAGGGCAAAAAGGATGGCAGATTGGTCTGATTTAAGAACAGCTCACTGACCAGTTTAGTCATGAAGTTAGGGTTAGTACGCAAACACACCCCATTTCTTGTGAAAGACAGTGAAGGGGGGAGGTCTGTCATAAGGGCCTGGAGCTCCGACACCCTTCTGGCTGAGGTGATGGCCACCAAGAGTATAGTATTTAAAGTGCAGTGTTGGAGAGTGCAGTCTTTGGCTGGTTCAAAGGGTGGCAATGTTAATTTTTCTAAGAAAATGTTTGGATCCCAAGGAGTAATGGGCTTCCTTGGGGGCCTGAGATGTAGTGACCCTCTCAGAATGTTTGTCTTCTAACCTAGATGCTAGAGGTAGTATCAAGGGCAAGTATGCTGAGATGGCAGGTAAGTGTATTTTAAGAGGAATATGACAGCCCAGACTTCATAAGGTCACACAGGTAAGACAAGACCACCAGGGGCTCTGCCGTTAGTGGTTGTAAGTTGCTTCTCTGACACCATAAAGAAAATTTCTTACATTTTCACAGGTAAGATTTTCTGGTAGTTGGTTTTCTGGCCTCCTGCAGAACCCGGAGCACATCCTCTGTGTATAGGTGTCTGAAGGTAATTTACGCCCAATCACCCATAATATGAGATTCAGAGTGGACAGTTGTGGGTGCAAGTGTGTTCCCTTGTCCTGTGTGAACAGGTACATTCGCTGGGGTAACTTGTAATGACTGCCCTTGGCTATGTGAAATAGAAGGGGGAACCAATGCTGCCTTGGCCAATAGGGAGTCATCAGCAAGAGCTGAGGCAGTTCCTTCTGAACTTTCAGCAAGACTCTGTATGCGAGGGAAGAGGGGGAAATGCATAAATATACATCCCTTTTTAGGAGATTGAAAACATCCCCCTTCCAAGCCTCTGGGTGAGGTGCCTTGGAGCAGGTGGTCTGAAGCTGTCTGTTCATGATGGAGGCAAAGAGATCCACATCCGGAATACCCCATCGATGGACCTGGTCCAGAAACACATCCTTGTTCAGTATCCATTTGCGAAACAGGGTCATGATCTTGCTTAATCAATCTGCCATTCCATTGTCTGCAGAAGGAATATACAGTGCTTGGAGTAAGATCTGTTTCTCCATGGCGATTCGCCAAGCTTGCAGTGCTAGTCTGCACAGAAGGTAGGACTTTGTCACTCCCCTGTTGTAGAAGTTGACCCTTGAAAATTTTCAAGGCTAATATCATGGCTCTCATTTCCTTGATATTGATTGGCTCTTTCTGTTTAGTGGGGGTCCATGTGTTCCTCACTCCAGCCTGTATCAGAGGCATCTGTAAAGATAGAGATATAGGAAGATAAATATTCTGACTGGGGGGTATGGGCAGGCCAGGATTTGACAGACTCTTGGAGATCCACCATTTCAAATCCCTGGTCAGGGATAGCAGCATAGGAATCATGAACTGTAGGATTTTAAGTGTTTCCAAATTGTTCTCGGATACCACTGGAACTTCCTCGGGTATACCCTTGCTGGGGGACCATGGGGATTACTAGAGGTCATGAATCCTAGGATTCTCAGGAATTCTCTGGCTGAGATGGCTTTCAGAGAAAAGATTTCCTCAAAGAAAATTTGTGAATCACAATCTTTTCTGGTAGTAGGCAAACCATAATTTCCCTCATCTGAATCTGACATCCTAGGAACAACTAATCTTGAGAAGGTATCAGGGAGGATTTTTTTGAGATTTATGGTAAATCGGAGACCTCTTAGGAGTGAGATGAGGTGCAGGCATTTAAGACCATGGAGCTTGATAGCCTGGATAAGGATGTTGTCTGGGTAGGGGAAAAGTTGCATTTCCCTTTGTTCTGCAAATGCTATGACTGGGACTAGACATTTTGTAAATACTCTTGGGGCCCTAGAGAGATCAAAGGGTAAAAGCAGACAACTGAAAGTGTGCAGAATCTACTGAAAAGCGGAGATACCTTCTGAAAAGTGGGTGGATTGGAAGTGGTAAATAGGCATCCTTTATATAAAAGGACACTAGGAAAGCCTGAGGAAGGATCAGGGGTATAAGAGTAGGAAGAGAAAGCATACTGAAAGAGGAAACTCGGAGGAAGGTGTTGAGGTGGAATAGGTCCAGGACAGGCCTCCAGGGACCAAAAAGATTAACATCCACTTTTCCTGCAATAGACAGGACCCTCCTGAATGGTTCTTTGAGCAAGAAGTTCTTACAGGACTGGTGGAAAGAGAGGGATTTGGTCTCTGAGTGGGTAAGGGATGCCTTTGGGAGGGGGTCTGGCCTCCCAGGTCATGAAGCATCCCTTATTTTTGATAGAAAGAACCCAGGAGCCCTGGGTTAAATGTTTCCAAGCAGGAAGGGAGAGATGCATGGAAATTGGGGTGCCGGGTGAGGAGCCCGGTAGTCACAGACTAACAGGTTTTCCCTGAAAGGACTGCTTAGAGGAGGACGTAGAGGAGACAAGACCTAGCTGGGGCCTGTTTCCTCTGTTCCATTCTAGGCTTAGCTTGCATTTTCTTACCGGAGGATCTCACAAAGGAAGTTTTTGCAGGGTAATTTTTTTGAAAACGTGGAAATGGGGAGACAAAAATATGTCTCAGTTCCTGCAGTTCCTTCCCTTTGGTTTGGAGGGCCTTAAAGAGCTTATCAGCTGCTGAACCAAACAGGTGTTTGTCTAGAGGTGCATCCAAGATCTTGAATTTGATGTCATTAGGGAGTGGTTGCAATCTTAGCCAAGAGTACATCCTGGTGACAGATCAGGAGGCAGCAGCCTTTGCTGAGGCTTCTACAGTGCAATAGCTGCACTTGAGGTCTTTAGCTACTAGAGTGTAAGAGTTCAAGAGACAGGAAATCTTGGCCTTAGCAGGGGAGTCAAGGAGCTCTCTCAATTGCTTGGCCACATTTGTCATAACAGCAAAGGAGTACTTAGCCATGTGCGTCTAGTGGTTGATGGCTCTTACTGCTAGGGTGACAGAAGTATAAATCTTCTTTTCCCAGATGTTCCATCATTCCACTCTATCAGAGGGCAGTAGAGATGTGGAGTGAAGCATTTTTTGTCCATGGTCACCGAAATAACTGTAGGATCTGCAGATGGGGCTTTGCAGAGGAAGGTTGCTTCCTCAGGCACCTTACAGAATATATCTGGATGCTTGGGTGCTATGAATAAGGGTTTTCAGATGCAGCTATAAATGCATCCAGAAAGGCAAAGTGTACAGGGGGGCAAAGCAGACATGCTAGGAGACTCCAGTTGGAGTAATTCATAGTATTTCTTTTGGGTCTCAGTAACATAACTGCTGTCCCACTTGAAGTTTTGCATTTTTGTGATGGTCTCAAAGGTGAGATCCTGACCTGCAGAGTCTGTGCCAGACTCCTCCTATGGGTGGGCATATCTCAGAGTAGCAATTTGGGAAGAGTAGGTGAAGGATTCATCATCATGAGTTCTCGTCTGCTGAGGGGATGTTGGGGGCAGGTCCCTTGACAGTAGAGGCAGTAGGGGACTGGAAAGGAGTCAGGCCATGACATAAGGCTATGAAGACGTTAAGACGACCTTGAGAGAAGGCCCGTCAATCCAGAGGTTGTTTGATGGCCAGAGAAGACAGAGGCTGAGAAAGTACAGTTGTGTACACATCATAAATGTAGATGTTAGAGTGTATTCACTGTTGCAGTCGTCACACTTGGGTTATAAGTCTGCAGGTAGCCCTTAGTCGGCCAGAATACCAGAGACTTAGTATTTCTGCGTCGGATGCTGTCGCTCCAGGACTGACGTCAAGACGTCAGGGGTATAAAAACAGGCAGTCGATGCCAATACATAATTTTTCTTGCCCAAAATGTCAGGAGCCCCCCAAATAGGGAGCTGAGTTATGGTGGGGGAAAACACCAGTAAAATGTAAATACCAATACCCCTGAAAGGCGGGGGAGGGGGGGGGGGAGTAAAAGGCATAGAAAGTTTAGAGAGAGAAAAAACAGGGGGCTGGAAAGAGGGAAACTAGGACTGCAACACTGAATACACTCAAACATCTACATTTATGGTAAGTGCACATCCCTGTACTATGTTCTTCGTGTTTCACTGTTGCAGTCATCACACTTGGGTAGATTCCCAAAGCTGAAGGGTGGAGGCAGTCCAGAAGAGATAGGGCAGGCTAGAATGCCTTGCAGGACCTGCTTGTTGCAAATCCTGCCCTGCATTTGGAAAAGATAGGCAGATGGTAATGCTTGGCGAAGGTGTGTACAGAACTCCAGGTAGCAGCTTCCAAGATGTCCCTGGCAGGGACTCCCCTGAGAAATGCTGTATAAGTAGATGATGCCCTAGTGGAATGTGTTCTGACCCCCTGAGGGGTTGGTTTCCCATGGTGCTTGTAGCAGAAATGGATGCAATGTGCTATCCATTTGGAAACTGTTTGCTTTGAAATGGCCTTCCCCTCTCTGCCCCTGTTGCAAAGCTGACTAATAACTGGCCAGATTTTCTGAAGGCCTTAGTCTCATCAAGGTAGGATCCAAGCTGTCTTTGCACATCCCAGGAGTGCAGGATTCTTTCCCTTCTATTTTGTGTATTAAGGAAGAAGGTAGGCAAATGTATGGATTGGTTGAAAGCCACAATGGACACCACTTTAGGCATAAAGGATTTGTACTGAGGGAAACCCTGTCAGCATGGAAAATAATGAAGGGTTCCACAGCCATAAGTGCTTGTAGCTCAGACACTCTTCTAGCTGAAGTGATGGCCAGAATCAATGCTGTTTTCAAAGAGAGGAATTTTAACTCTTGATACTGCAGGTTCAAAGGGGGGACGTGTGAGCTTTTGCAGCACAAAGTTAAAGTCCCAAGCATGGGTGGGTGCTCTCCTTGATGGCCTTAAGCTGTTTGCCCCTCTCAAGAACCATTTGATAAGAGGGTGCGAGAAGAGAGGTGGCTCAGTGCTGTGATGAGCCGAAATGGCTGAGGCATGGATATTAACGGAGGGGAAGGACAGGCCGTTGTGGAGTAGATCTGCCAAGTAATCCAGGATTAGAGGCAGGGAGGGCAGGGTTGTGTCCTCTCCTTTAGATTGAATACAGGAGCAAAACCTTTTCCACTTAGCATAGGATTTTCTTGTACTGGGTCTTTTGGCTTCAAGAATGACGTCCAGCACCTAGGCTCCCTATTACGCTGTCACAAATGCAGGTCGAATGAGTCTTTGTCGAACAGAAAAGTGGAAAAAGGCAACCCCCCCCCCATTAAGTAATGTTTTACACCCCCCTTCAGAACAGCGATTGTTTTCCATTGGAAAATAAAAAGAATTTATGTACTCACCATAACGTTCGATGTATGTAGTCCATCTTGCCTCACATTCTTACCCGTGGGTTCGGTGCCGAATATCGGCTCCGACTCCGCCAATTTTACTAGCTCGAAGTCTCTCATTGGCTGGGCTAAGTGGGTATCCCATGGTGCACTGCTCCATATCCCCAGATCTAGTTTGCTACAAAAATCATTTGTACTCCATACACACATCACATCCATATAAAGAATACAGAATAAACTAATCAAGGGGACGCTGTAGATGACCACCTAACCTCCAAATCTTCCAGGAAGGGGGAAGGTGGGAGGGTAAGAATGCGAGGCGAGATGGACTACATACATCAAACGTTATGGTGAGTACATAACTTCTTGATGATATGTAGTCCTATCTCACCTACATTCTTACCCATGGGACAGCGTCCCTAGCACCTACATCCTGGGTAGCTCATAGGAAAATACTCCTGAGAACTGTGGAGCCAAACGAAGACCAGCCCCTGGACACCACGTCCAATTTGTAATGAGAAACAAAAGAGTGAGAAGCCCAAGTAGCTGCAGCACATATATCATCCATTGACAATCTAGTATGATAGGCTGTGGATGTAGAAACAGCCAGAGTAGAATGTGCCTTGACTGGAAATGGCAGATTTTTACCTCCTGCTTGATAGATGAAAGATACAACTAGCTATCCATCTAGACAGCGTGATCTTGGATACCGGAGAACCCATTCGGTTTTCCGAAAAGGAGACAGAGTTGGTCAGATTTCTGGATATCTTTTGTCCAGTGTAGATGGAAGCGTAACTATGTACATCCAATTGGTGAAATCTAAATTCTGCCTTGTTAGAAAAGTGGGGGAAGAAGACGGGCAACTCAATGGATTGATTCATGTTAGACATGGAAGCCACTTTAGGAAGGTACGAAGGGTTTGGTCTAAGAGACCCTATCTTTATGGAAGATTAAATATGGGGGGGGTTTGATGGAGAGGGCTTGCATTTCAGAAACCCGCCTCGCTGAAGTGACTGCTGTTAAGAATGTGGTTTACCATGTCAAGAATTTGAACTCACAGGTAGCTGCAGGCTCAAATGGTGGTAAAGTAAGGGCTTGTAGAACAAAACTGAGATCCCAGGGCATGATGGGTTCGGACACTGGGGACGAAGCAACAGAGTACCTTTTACGGAATGCTTTGCATAGTCTGTGTGCCATGAGGCTAGGTTCATTCGCTACATGGAAATTAGATATCTCCACCAGCTGCACTTTGATGGTGGCTGATGCGGACCCCTGATAGAAAAGCATAGACAAGAGCTCCAAAATTGAATCTATTGGAGCTGTGTAAGGGTCAATGCCTCTAGTATGTCCTCAGATAGAGAACCTTTTCTATTTACTAGAATAAATCTTTCTAGTGGATGGTTTAGGAGAGGACGATAATATATGGACCACTTCCGTTGAAAATGTATGATGTCTGACTAACGATGGAAGTGGAGTAGCCAGGCTGTCAACCGTAGGGTCATCAGGGAGGGGTGGAACTGTCCCAACATGCGTCAGTAAATCTGGTTGAGGGTCCAGAATGCAAGGAGTGCCCACAAAGTATGGTTGAAGAAAGGGGAACCAGACTTGAGGCCAGTGTGGAGCAATCAGAATCATTCTGCTTCCCAAGGATTGCGCCTTCTGAATCACCCTTGACAGCAGGGGAAATGGAGGGAAGGCATAAAGCAGACTGGAGTGCCAATCGTGAACCAGAGCGTCCCTGGGTGATTCCCCCTGTGGGGGGATCAGCATGAAGTAGTTGCTGCATTTCGCATTGAGAGGGCTGGAAAAAAGGTTGCAGCAAAGCTGACCCCATCTGCTGAAGATTCGCTCTGCAACCAGGCGATTCAGGGACCATTTGTAAGGCATCAGGATAGCTCTGCTTAGCCTGTCTGCTATCATGTTGGACTTCCCCGGAATGTGAGTTGCCACCAGAAACCGTTGGGAAGCTATTGCCCAATGCCACACTCGCATAGCCTCTCTGCACAGCGGGTAAGACCGGGTTCCCCCTTGCTTGCTGAGATACCACACTACTGACATTGTCTGAGTACATCGCAATTGTCCCTAGAAGAACCTTCTGAAGTGCCTGCAACGCAAGAAGCACTGTTCTCATCTCCAGGACGTTTATATGCAAATGTATCTCGTGTTCCTGCCATGTGCCTTGGAATGTCGTGCCAAGATAATGCCCCCCCACCCCATCTGGGAGGAGTCTGTGGTCACCCAGGCAATAGGGATGGGTGGAATGAAGGGCTTTCCCCCGTTCAAAAATGTTGGTGCACAGCCACCAACGGAGGTCCTGCTTGCACCTGTCCGTGAGTAAGATGGGATGAGATAGTGGGAGTCTTTGGAGGGACCATTAAACAAAGAGGAGCCATTGAAGTCTCATGTAATCTCGCTAGAGGGACCAACAGGATAGTTGATGCCATGGTCCCTAGGTGTTGGAGAACCCATCTTGCCTTCGCTTGTCTCAGGGGCATCAGCATGTGTATTTGTTGTTGTAATGCTGTGATCCTTTCTTGTGGTAAGAATGCTCGCATTCGAATGGTGTCCAAGTCTGCTCCTATAAAGGTGACATGCTGTGAGAGCAATAAGGACAGATTTTTCCTAATTTATTATGCCCAACTGGTGACGTAGATTGATGGTAGCGTCCCTGGTTTGAACTAGTTGATGCCTGGTGGGGGTGGTAAGGAGCCAGTCGTGCAGGTATGGAAACACCTGGAATCCCTGATGTCTCAAGTGAGCCGTCACCACCACCATACATTTGAACACCCTGGGGGCTGTGGTGAGACCAAAGGGCAGGGCTTGAAACTGGAATTGACTGGCTCCCAGCCGGAAGCGTAGGTGACTCCTGGATGCTCTGTCCACTTTGACATGGTATTAAGCATCCCTGAGGTCGATGGAGCACATCCATACCTCCTCTCCCAACAATGGGAGAATCGATTGTAGTGTGACCATATGGAACATGGACTTGTGTACGTGATTGTTGAGTTTGCTGAGATCTAGTATGGGTCCTCAGGTCCCCTGTTCTTTTCGGCACCAAAAAGAATCTTGAACAAGTCCCTAATCCGATTTGGTCTGAGGGGACACGTTGGAAAGCTCCTTTTCTACTAGCTGCGAGACCTCTTAGGTTCATAGGTTCATACTAGGCTATCTGCCAGAGGGCATTTATAAGCCTAGCCCATAGTTTTGTGGCTTACGCCACCCCTTTAGTTTGGAGAAACTATGCCCATTATTTTGCTGTGCCTCTGTCGAGCAGTGACACTGAGGTAACCCCTGGGGTGTATCTGCGATCTCCCATCCATTGGTCAAGATTCCTCTTGAACAAGGCCAGCGAGGTGCTCTGCCTCACATAAACCGGGATTTTGTTCCACAGCATAGGGAGTCTTTGGGTGATGAATCTATCCCTCCAGCACATCCTATTAATAACCGTGTCGAGGTTTAAGTCTCCCCCTTGTGGCTCTGAGGATCTAGATTTTTGAGATGAAGCATGTTCATCAAATCTGGGTTTGACATGGCCTTGTATGTCAGGCATAGGTCACCTCTGAGCAAGCGGTAAGCAACTGAATATAACTGGAGTTCTTTCAGTCGGGCAGCATAAGACAGATTTTTGAGACCCTTTATCCTTTTGGTGAGGAACTTTTGTGGCCTCTACAGCTGCTGCAAGTGTCGGGCCAGACACATTCCGAATGGGGCATTGTACTCGATCATTGGTCTGATGAGTGATGAGTATAGGGAGACTATGACTTCCCTTGATCTAGATGCGAGTCCCTTCATGATAAGGTGGGCAATGTAGAAGGTCTTCCTAACTACTTTAGCAATATGAGTGTCGAATGAAAGGCTACTGTCAACCTGGGTTCCCAGGTCCCTAATAACTTCTTCTGTGTTCAGGGGATTGCCACCTATATGGTAGCTAGGGGTAACCTTATTTTTCCCTAAGGGTATGACTATGCATTTCTTGGCATTTAACTTAAGGCCATGGCTCTGGCACCAGTTATCCGTTTCTGTGAGACCCTTCTGAAGGATATCTGTGTCGGATGTGTTTTCAACTACGGCGCCCAGTTTGCAGTCATCTGCAAACTTTGTCAGCCATAACCCTCCTGTGTTTGCTTGTACTTCAGAAAAGTAGATGCCAAACAAGAGTGGGCCCAGGACTGAGCCCTGTGGGACACCACTTGTGACAGGCTGAGTCTGACATGGCGCCAGCAACTCTGACCCTGTAGGTTCTGTCACTCAGCCAGTTTGCAACCCATCTTGTAATGTATGGGTTTACATTTAAGTTGATGAGTTTTTCAATGATACCCGAGTGAGGTATTGTATCGAAAGCCTTCGCCAGGTCTAGGTAGGCTGTATGGACTGCCTTTCCCTCGTCAATGGCCTTGGTGACTGTTTCAAAAAAGTCAACCAAGTTTAAAAGGCATGACCTGCCTTTGACAAAGCCAAACTGGGTTGGATCTAAAGTCTGCAAATTCCCTATGTCTTTATTAATGAGATCCATTATGATCCTCTCCATGGCTTTGCAGATAAGGCTTGTCAAGCTAATGGGACGGCTGCTTGATCCCTTTGACTGGGTGGTACGTCTGGGATTTTTCTGATTGGCGGGGGTACTGAAGAGAATGGAATGAGGTAACCTCCGGAAATTATCCGTAATACCCATCGGTCCTGGGTAATTCTTTCCCAGGCTTCCAGGTACACGAAAATTCGACCCCAGACTGGCTCCGGATAAGCGCAGTTGGGCATACCCCTCAGGAATGAGTATGGAGAACCACGGAAGGAATTGCGGTCTCCCGAATTGTGGGGGCCCCCTCTGCCTCTAGGGCAACGTCT
Source organism: Protopterus annectens (assembly GCF_019279795.1). Taxonomy (NCBI): domain Eukaryota; kingdom Metazoa; phylum Chordata; order Ceratodontiformes; family Protopteridae; genus Protopterus; species Protopterus annectens. The sequence continues at coordinate 598,351,662 of NC_056749.1, forward strand.
CACTGAATAACACTCCCCTGCCTCTGGAGAGGGGTTCACCTTGTGTGGCAGGAAAAAACCTCTGATTTTTTGAACCCCCCCCCCCCCCCCCGCTGGGCCTTGGGATAAGGCCTAGAAGGAAGGGAAGGGGAAAACTATCCCTACGACAGACAGAGCCCAGGGTCTTTCACTCTTGCTCGCACCTGGTGAGGGCATCTCACTTTGGTCCCAAACAAGGAGGAACCATCAAAGGGGGAGTCAGTGAAGGAAGACTTGAAGGCCTCCGCAAAGTGACAGGCGCAGCCAGGCTTGCCTAAGGGAGACCCCTGAGCTTGCTGCCCTACTCGCTCCCTCAGTTGCATACGAAATGAGCCGCATGGATGAGTTGACAATGGAGTTGAGGGCAGAAACCTGGGTGTTAAGCGACTGAGCCACCGCCTCAGGAACGTTACCCGCAAGAGAATCTCCTAACTCTTTGAGGAGATCTCTCTGGAGCAGAGTGAAATGAGAAGTAATTCAGCGACCGCAGTGTAAAGGTCGCTGACGAGAGGGTACGTTTCCTGTACCGGTCCCATGGTCCTAGACTCCTTTTAGGAGGATGGACGGATGAAGAAGACTCTGCTACTTCCTTCTGGGTGGCTGCCGCCACCACCATGGCATCTACAGGAACACCTTTGGACAGAAACTCTTTGCCCTGGGGGGCGGAAAGAAATTTGTTAGGATACCTGGGCACGGGCTCCACGGAATCAGGATTCTCCCACACTCCAACAAATCAGGTCAAGGAGTTCGTCGAAGGGTGGAGACACCCAGGAGGCGGAGGGTTGAGCACTGAAAGCCTTAAGGAATATTGACTCCTCCTCGGAAGGGGCTTTGGAAGGCCAGTCACCTGTGTTTCAGTATCTCCAGGATATTGAAGAAGGAAAGAGAGGATGACTTGGGGGACCCCTCAGATTCCTCGAGGTCAGTATCAGAGGTGAGGGACTCATCTTGGGAGTCTATGTGCTTCCTCTTGCACGTTTTCTTTCTAGGGGCCTCCTCAGGCAACAACTCTGACGGACCCGCAAAAATTTGGGGACCACTCGTGGGGGTATCCCTAGGCTCTGGTGCTCTGCTGTCCATGGATGAATGGTGAACAGAAGCTCTCACTGGACTGGTGGGGGACAGAGTGACCGACCCGCCTGATGTAGCTGACGACCTGGCCAGCGTGGTCCGCATAACCTCGAAGCCCCCCGCGCCCCCCCCCAGTCCGAGGAGCGACCAGTCTCAGAGGCCATGACAGGAATCGGAGTTCCCCGAGCCAAAGCACAGAGAGGGAGACTCGGAACCGAAATAAGTGCTGAGATGTCCCCCTCGGGCCCGACCAAAGAGTCCCAAAACTCAATGACGGAGCCGACTGGGTCGGAGCCGATGTCCGTACTGATGGAGCCGAATGGGGCATCGGAACCAGCATAGAAACATCACGCGGCGCGGAACACTCCAGCTCCGAAGACAGAGATGCGTTCGGAGGAGGAATGATCAAAGAAGGTGTCGGGACGGGCTCCGGAGCCGAATGGGTCGGAGCCGAAAACAATTTTGCCAAAACCAGTGACTGGAGGATCCTCTGAACCACCGGACAGGGATGGAGAATGCGATCTCCTCTCAGGAGAAGGTTTGATAGTAGGTGATCGGCTCCTAGGAGGTTCCAATACAATTGGAGCCGACGCCGGTTTCACAGATATCGATCCTTCCTGCGGCTCCGAGGACAGCGGAGCCGAGGAGGTCGATGCAGTCTTAGTCATTTTCTCCGGAGGCCCCGATGAAGCTGACTGAGCCAGAGATTTCTTTTTTGACTTGCCAGATTTAGACTTGTTACTGCAAGCCGAATCCATAGCCTCTTTAAAAGAGGGTTTCAAAAGTTCCACAAGAACTCTAGGGCAGAAAGCATGACAAAAGCTGCAGGATTCCTGCAGATGGACGGTCCCTAAACAGTAGACACAGATGGAATGTCCATTGATTATGGACATATTGTACCCGCATTTTGAACACTTTAAATCCCGAAGGTTTATGCTCCTTCGTATTCTTAGGCATTTTAACTCCACAACACAAAAAACCAAGTCAATACAAGAACAGGCGTTCACTCTATAAAGGCGGGAACGAGACTGAGGTAAACACCAAAGCCGCGATCAAACTGCACACAACTCTATCACAATTTTAACAAAGGAACAGAAGGAGAGGGTAGCCAAAACCTCTAATTTAAACGGTTTGGTAAATACAGAAGGAAACAGAGGAGAACTAGGCCCTCTAACTGAAACGGGCCTAGCCCGGGGAACAGTAAGAGGGATACCACACAAACTCACAAAAATTCACAATAAGCAAGCCTAACACACCAGGCAAAAATTAGATAGCTTTAAACAATAGCTATGAAAATAACTTTTGATTGAATCAAACTTCTCTTAAATCAAGAAATGGTGGTTGCAGGGGTTGGCAAAGAGATCCACCTCTGGGGTCCCCCATTTCTGAATCAGAAGGTTGAAGGTGCTGGGCTCTAATTTCCATTCATGTGGGTCTAGGAGATTTCTGCTCAAGTCTGCCAGTGAATTTTGTTTGCCTGGCAGGAACTGAGCTTGCAGATGGACTCGCATGGCCAAGGACGTGTTCCACAGGGCCATGGCTAACCTGTAGAGTGGGTTCCCCACTGCTTGATGTACCACATAACTGTAATGTTGTCTGTTATTAGTAGTTGTCCTGGAGAGAGTAGGGATCTGAAAGCTGTCAGGGAGTGCTGCACAGCTAGCATCTCTTTGTGGTTGATGTGTAGATGAATTTGACTTGTGCTCCAGGGGCCCTGAATGCATTTGCCATCCGTGTGCGCTCTCCAGGCACAGTCTGATGCATCTGTGGTTAGGGTCTGGGCAGCGTGGGGTTGAGTAAAGGGTAGTCCGTTGTTGTGGTTGCATGCTGCTGCCCACCAAAGAAACTCTGTCCTTAGACAGGATATGATAGGAATGATGGTTTCCAGGTCCTGAGAATGTTGGCACCAAAGACTTAACTACCATTAATGTTTCCTCATATGCAGTCTGGAATATGGAATTAGCAGGATGCATGAGGCTATGAAGCTAGGGCCTGAAGGATTTTCCTTGTGGATAGCTGGGTGCTGGTGGACATTTCTTTGAAATAGGCTTTCAGAAAGAATTGTTTTTCTGAAGTGAGGAATGCCATCTGGGATGCTGTCCAAGCTGGTACCCAGGAATATTAATCTTCTGACTGCACACTAGTTTTGATTTATTTTCAATGATGGTGTAACCCCAGGGATGTGAGTTTTTTTTTTTTTTTTTTTTTTTAACAAAATGTTAGGTGCTGCAACAGCAATTCCTGACTGTCCGCCTGTATCAAGCAATCATCCAACTATGGGTAAATTTGGATATTTCCCTATCTGCAGTAAGCAATGGCTGGAGCCAAGCATTTTGTGAACACAGTTGGAGCAGTTAAGCCAAAGGGAACTGCAGAGAAAGTACAGTTGTGTACATTTACCATAAATGTAGATGTTAGAGTGTATTCACTGTTGTAGTCATTACATTTGGGTTTCCTGCTTGCAGGTAGCACTCAGTCGGCCTGATTAACAAAGTCCTGGGCCCTGCGTCGGTTTGCTGTCCCTTCTTCCATGACGTCAGGTGTATAAAAACATGCAGCCGACGCAATTACATCAGTTTTTCTTGCCCCAGATTGTCAGGTGTCCACCTAATGTGAAGCAATTAAATATAAAAATACAATGATAGACATCCAACAAAAAAGCAAATACACCAAAAGGCTTTTAAGCATAGTAAAGGAAAGTAGAGATAGAGCCAAAAGAAGTTAGTTGGCTGGAGGGGGGTAATCAGGATTTCAACAGTGAATACACCAACATCTACATTTATGGTACGTGCACACAACTGTACTATGTTCTTTGTGTTTCACTGTTGCAGTCATTACATTTGGGTACATTCCCAAAGGAATTTACATAGCATTAGGACCAGCTATAAGGACCTGCAAGACTGCAGTGGCAAAGCCAGCTCTGGATTTAGAGAAAACTGGCAAATAATGCTTGTTTAAAGTATGTACAGAACTCCAGGAAGCAGCTTCTAGGATGTCCCTGGTAGGGACTCCTCTGAGAAAGGCTGTAGAGATAGATGCAGCCCTGGTGGAGTAAGGTCCGATCCCCTGTGGGATAGGCTTTCCATGGTGCTTATAGCAGAAATTAATGCAATGGTCTATCCATTTAGAAATGGTTTGCTTTGAAATAGCCTTCCCCTCTGCCCCTGCAGCAAATGCTACCAGCAGTTGTTCAGATTTCCTTTGAAGTTTAGTCTTGTCCAAGTAGAATCTAACTTGTCTGTGCACATCTAAGGAATGCAGTATCCATTCCCCTTTGTTCTGTGGATTGGGAAAGGTTGGCAAATGAATGGACTGATTAAGAACCACCCTGGGCATGAAGGATGGATTGGTTCTGAGCGACACCCTGTCCGCATGAAAGATGCTGAAAGGCTCCACTGCCATAAGGGCCTGTAATTCAGATACCCTTCTTGCTGAAGTAACTGCTAAAAGGAAAGCTGTTTTCCAAGAAAGAAAGTTTAACTCTACAGTAGCAGCTGGCTGGAAAAGAGGTAGAGTGAGTTTCTCCAAAACAAAGTTAAGATCCCAGGCTGGGGTTGGAGCTCTCCTGGGTGGTCTCAAATTTTTTGCACCGCTGAGGAACTGCTTGAGCAGTGGATGAGAGAAGAGGGGAGGTTCTGTGTTATAATGAACTGAAATGGCTGAGGCATGAATTTTGGAGGAAAAAAGACAGGCTTTTGTGAAGCATCTCAGTTAAGTATTGTAAAATCTGAGGTAAATTGGGCGCTGCTGTGCTCATCCCCTTCCAGGCACAGAATCTTTTCCATTTTTCAGCATAAGATTTTCTAGTACTACGCCTCCTTGCCTCTAAAATGATATCCATCACAGGTTTACCGAGGGAGAAGCTGAGGGTGCAGAATCGGGTTCTCCTGCTGAGACAACAGGGAAGGAGTCTGAGGCAGGTGCCATGGGGTTTAACCATGACACTGCGTAGGAGGGGGTACCAGTGTTGGCGTGGCCAGTCTGGAGCAATCAAAATCATCCTTGGTTTCTCCTGTTTGATTTTTAGTAATACTTTGGAGAGCAGAGGCAGAGGGGGGAAGGCATAGATTGACAGTTTTTTCCAGCTGAAGGACAGAGCATCCAATTTCCAGGCTTGTTTGTGGGGAGTCCTTGTGCAAAATTTGTCCAATTAGTAGTTCTGGAAAGAGGCAAACAGGTCTATATCTGGGCTCCCCCATTTGCTTGTCAACATGTTGAAAATCCTTGGTTCCAGTTTCCAGTCGTGTGGGTTCATGAGGTTTCTGCTTAGTCAGTCTGCCAGTGTATTTAATTTTCCTGGCAGGAATGGAGCTTGTAGGTGCACTTGGTAGCTCAAGGTTGTGTTCCACAATGCCATGGTTAGTCTGCAGAGGGGGTAAGAATGTGTACCCCCCTGCTTGTTTATGTACCACATAACAGTGGTGTTGTCCGTCTTTACCATTAGTTGTCCTGGAAGAATGTGGTCCTTGAAGGCTGTCAGAGCATTCTGTACAGCTAACATTTCTTTTTGATTGATATGCAGGTGCATTTGACTTGGGCTCCATTTGCCCTGAATGCACTTGCCTGCCAGGGGAGCCCCCCCCCCCATGCATAGTCTGATGCGTCCGTTAGGGTTTGGGCGGGCAGGGTGTGGTGCGGCAGGGGGTGGTGTGAAAGGTTGTCCTTTGTTTTGGTGGCAGGCCTCTGCCCACCAAAGGAACTCTAGGCTTAGGCAAGATATGATAGGAATCATTGCTTCTAAATCCTAAGAATGTTGACAACATAAGGCTTTTAAGATACTACCATAGTTTCCTCATATGCAGTCTTGAATATGGAATTAGAAGAATGCATGAGGCCATGGAACCCCAAGGCTTGCAGTATTTGTCTCGCAGATAGCAGGGTTTTTGTAGCCACTTGTTTGAAGTAGGTTGTCAAATGAATTTGTTTCTCTGGCATGAGGAAAGCCATCTGGGAAGTTGTATTCAAGCTTGCTCCCAGGAATATAATTTGTTGACAGGGTACCAGGTGTGATTTCCTTTTATTTATGGTGTACCCCAGACAAGTTAGAACCCTTTGTACAAAGGCCCGATGATTCAAAAGTATGTCCTGGCTTTCTGCCTGAATTAGACAATCGTCCAGGTATGGGTACATTTGAATATTTCTTTGCCTGCAAAATGCATTAACTGGAGCTAGGCACTTTGTGAATGCCCTGGGCGTAGTAGATAAGCCAAAGGGCAGTGCGGAGAACTGCAAGATTCCCTGATAGGGGTGTGCATGTATGCTTCTTTTAAATCTAGTGTTGCCAACCAGGCACCTTTGCCTAGCATAGAAAGCAACTGATGAATAGTCAGCATCTTGAATTTTGGGATCTCCAAAAAGGTGTTCAGAGTAGACAGGCCTAGGATAGGACGTCATGAATTGTCTTTTTTGGGTACCAGGAAAAAATCTCGAGTAGAAACCTTGTCCCTTTTCCTCTTCTAGTACCAACTGAATAGCCCCCATGCTCAAGAGAAAGTTCTTGTTTTTGGGCCTCTGCTCACTGATTTGGGGGTAGGTCTGGCCACCCGCTTGGTGTTGGCAATGCGTGGAAGTGAAATCTGTATACCTGGGACACTATTTAAAACCCATTAGTCCTGGGTAATGAGTTCCCAGTTCTTTGCATGAAGAGCAATCTTTCCCCCCAAAGGGGCAGTCAGTTAAGTGCTTGGAAATTTTAAAAGCAAGGCATTGAGACAGCTTACCAAGGGGGGGGGGGTCTTATTACTCCCAGATTTGGAAGTGGAGCCCCCCACTGCTTAGTCCTGTGAGTACCCAGAGAGCTCTGGATCTGGGTTTGGACTGAAGGTCTGGAAGAGGCAGGAAAGAACCAATTCTTGGAAGGTCAATGTCTACTAAATCTTGGAGGCTGTACCTGTAAAAAAATTTTTAACAGTTTGAATAGATTTAGCTTTTTCTTCCATCTTTTTAAGAACTTCTGCCTTATCAAATAGACGGTCTTGGTTTAGGGGAGCATCCAGTAATTTTGCTTTAACATGATCTGGTAAGGATCGCTCCTTAAGCCAAGCATGCCTTCTAAGTACAGACCCAGTTACAGCTGCCCTGCAAGATGCCTCTAGAGAGTCAAAACCAAATTGCAAAGTATGTTTTCCAACCTGTTCAGCCGAATGCAATAAATCCTGTAAATCCTTATTTTCAGCACAATCAGGAAACATCATTTTATATTTAAGCAATCCAATAATATGCTGCTGGTACTTTAACATATGAAACTGGCAGTTTAAGGCCCTAATAGCCAAAGTTGCAGAAGTGTAAACCTTCTTACCCCATCTATCCAGCGCCCTGGAGTCTATCAGAGGGGGTAGGATTTTTGGCAGTAATAGCTTTAATGCCCTTGGGCCCCTGTGAAATGCTCTCAGGAACCGCAGTAGAATTTTTGAAAAGGAACTTGTGAGATTCAGGGACCCTGTAATATCTATCAGGTTTCCTGGGAGCATGAGGTAAAGAGTCAGGGGGCCAAGTTAGATTCTGCAAAGGCATCATCAACAATGTCTAATACAGGAGGTATGGTTAAAGGCTTGTGCTTAGGCAGGAGTAAGAAATTCCCAAGCCTCTTTTTAGAATCAGAGAAACCCTGACTTTCCCCAAAGAAAATGCTCCCTGAGAGTATGCAAGGTTTCACCAAGAGAGAAATCCTCTGGGGTAAAAGTAGAGGGAATGGAGTCCTCAGCATCAGAATCCTCATAGGTAGATAAGGGTAAATCCTGGTCAGAGGAAAAGTATAGTTGTGTACACTTACCATAAATGTAGATGTTCCAAGTGTAATCACTATTGCAGTCATTACTTTTGGGTAATCTGCTGGCAGTTTGCCCTCAGTCGGCCTGAACAAAGTCTTGGGTCCTGCGTCGGTTGCCGTCTCCTCTTCCATGATGACAGGTCGTCAGGTGTATAAAATATGCAGCCAACGCCATTTTAATCAGTTTTTCTTGTCCCAGATGTCAGGTGCCCCCCCAAATGGGGAGCAAAAATATATAAACAAACAGTAAATATATAAATGCACCTTAGAAACATAAAATTTACCTTCAACTAAAAGCATACACACCACAAAGGCTTGAGTATAGTGAAGGAAAGAAAAGGTACAGAATGGGGGATGGTGGGTAACCTGGACTGCAACAGTGAATACACTAACATCTACATTTATGGTAAGTGTACATAACTGTACTATGTTCTTCATGTTTGACTATTGCAGTCATTACTTTTGGGTAGAATCCCAAAGTTATGGTTGGGAGGATGGAATTACACAGCATTAGGAGCAGCTATAAGGCCCTGCAAGACTGCAGTGGCAAAGCCTGCCCTGGATTTAGAGGAGAGAGGTAAATGGTAATGCTTTGTGAACGTATGAACAGAGCTCCAAGTAGAAGCTTCGAGAATGTCTTTGGTTGGGACCCCTCTGAGAAAGGCTGCTGAAGTAGAGGCAGCCCTGGTGGAATGGGACCTGATCCCAATGGGCGCAGGTTTACCATGGTGCAAATAGCAGAAACAAATGCAGTGGCTTATCCATTTAGAAAGTCTGCTTTGATATAGCCTTCCCCTCTGATCCTGCAGCAAATGCTACCAGTAGTTGCTCAGACTTTCTTAGAGATTTTGCCCCAAGTAGAATCTTAGTTGTCTGTGTACATCCAATGAACGCAGAATCTGCTCCCCCTGGTTCTGCGGATTTGGGAAAAAAGTTGGCAGGTGAATGGTTTGGTTAAGAGCCACACTGAATACCACCTCAGACAAAGAAAGGATTGGTCCCGAGGGCCACCCTGTCCGGGTAAAACATAATGAAAGGCTCCACTGCCATGAGAGCTAGTAGTTCTGAAACCCCTCTAGCTGAAGTGACTGCCAAAAGAAGAGCGGTCTTCCAAGAAAGAAATTTTATATCCGCAGTAGCTGCTGGTTCAAAAGGAGGTAGGGTGAGTTTTTTCAGCACAAAATTGAGGTCCCATGCAAGAGTTGGCGCTCTCCTGGGAGGCCTTAAATTTTTGGCCCCTCAGATACTGCTTTAGCAGTGGATGAGAAAAGAGAGGAGCCTCTGTGTTGTAATGAGCAGAGACGGCAGAGGCATGGATTTTTATTGAAGAAAAAGATAGGCCCTTGTCAAGCATCTCAATCAAGTATTACAAAATCTGAGGAATATTGGGCTTTGCTGCGTCTATTCCATGTGCTGGGTTCCAAGCACAGAATCGCTTCCATTTATCAGCATAAGATTTTCTAGTACTAGGCCTTCTGGCTTCCAAAATGACATCCATCACAAGTTTACTGAGAGATGTGGTTTGAATAATTAGTTGAATAGCCATGCTGCAGGATTCAGAGCTTGGAGCAGTGTGTGCAGAGTTTGATAGTTCTGAGACAGTAGGTGAGGTGTATGAGGCAAGTACCATGGAGGAAGGTGCGACATATTCCTTGGAAGCAGATACCAGTGTTAGCAAGGCCAGTCCAGAGCAATTAAAATCATTTTTGTTTTTTTCTGGCTTCTATTAAGACCTTGGAGAGTAGAGGCAGAGGAGGAAAAGCAAAGACTGATAGGTTTTTCCAGATGAAGGATACAGCATCCACTTTCCATGCTTTTTTGTGATGAGTTCTTGTGCAGAATTTGTCCAACTGATAGATCTATTTGCCTCTCCCCAAAACTATGTTTGGGCTTCCCAATTTCTGTGTTAACATGGTGAAGATTTGTGGATCCAGTTTCCATTCGTGCGGGTCCATAAGATTTCTGTTTCGGTCGTCTGCCAGTGTATTTTGCTTTCCTGGCAGGAACTGTGCTTGAAGATGTATTTGGTAAGTCAAGGCTGCGTTCCACAAGGCCATGGCTAGTCTGCAAAGGGGGATAGGAATAGGTACCCCCCTGCTCGTTTATGTACCACATAACTGTGGTGTTGTCCGTCTTTATCAGTAGTTGTCCTGGATGAAATAAGTCCTTGAAGGCCGTCAGAGCATTCTGAACAGCTAGCATTTCTTTCTGGGTGATATGCAGATGCATTTGGTTTGGGCTCCATTTGCCCTGAATGCATCTCCCTGCCAGGTGGGCCCCCAAGCATAGTCTGATGCGTCTGTAGTTAGGGTTTGGGTGGCAGGAGGTAAAGTGAATGACAGTCCCTTGTTTTGGTTACATCTCTGCCCACCAAACTCCTGTTGTAGGCAGGGAATGAGAGGGATCATTGTTTCCAGGCTGTGACAATGTTGACTCCATAAACTTTTTAGGTACCATTGAAGTTTCCTCATATGCAGTGTCGCATATGGAATTACTAGAATGCAGGATGCAATGAACCCCAAAGCCGGCAGAATTTGTCTTGCAGATAACTGGGTTTTTGTTATAATTTGTTTGAAGTATGATGTCAATTGCAGTTGTCTGGCGTGAGGTAAGCCATCTGGCCAGTTGTATTTAAGTTTGTACCCAGGAATGTAATTATTTGAGAGTGTACCAGCTGTGATTTATTTTCGTTTATGGTGTACCCTAGGCATGCTAGAAGTCTTTTTACAAATGCCAGATGTTGAAGAAGTGTCTCCTTGGCCTTTGCCTGAATGAGACAATCATCCAGATAAGGATACATTTGAATGTTTCTTTTTCTGCAGAATGTAAATTCTGGTGCCAGGCACTTTGTAAAGACCCTGGGCGCAGTAGATAAGCCAAAGGGCAGTGCAGATAATTGGTAAAGAAAAAAGTCTGCTTTGAAGTGGAGGTATCTTCTGTAAGATTCTCTTATAGGGATATGAAGGTATGCCTCATAAGTCTAGAGTTGCTAACCAAGAATTCTTGCCTAGCATAGGCAGTAGCTGGTGTAAAGTCAGCATTTTGAATTTTGGAATGTCCAGGAATGTGTTCAGAATTGATAAGTCCAGTATTGGACGCCATGAATTGTCTTTTCTGGGTACCAGGAAAAGTCTTGAATAAAATCTTTGTCCTCTTTCCTTTTCTGGTACCGGCTGAGTAGCCCCCCATATCCATGTGGGACATGACTTGTTTCTGGGCCTCTGCACACTGGTTTTGTGGAAGATCCGGCCATCCGTTTGGAATTGGCAAAGTATGGAAATGAAATCTGTACCCCTGGGATACTATGTTTAATACCCACTTATTCTGGCTAATTAACTGCCAATTTTGAGCATGAAGTGCTAGTTTTCCCACCAAGGGTGCTGCCAAAAGTTAAGCGCTTGGAGATGGTAGAGGTAAGTCATTAAGACTGCTTACTGTAGGGTTGTGCTTTATTACCTCCAGATTTGGAAGTGGAGGCACCCCATTGCTTTGACCTGTAAGATCCCTGTGATTGATATCTGGAGCCTTTTGAGCGCATGGGTTTGCCCTAAGTGGCTCGGTTGGACATAGGAAAGGACCAATTTTTAGTAGGCCAGTGCCTACTGAATCTGGGTGGCTGCACTTGCAAAAAATCTTTTACTGTTTGCATAGATTTAGCTAGGTCTTCAATTTTCTTTAAAACCTCTTCTGCCTTATTACCAGAGTATTATGCTGTAAAGGGGCATCCAACAATTTAACTTTAACATGATCAGGCAGATTTTGCTCCTTGAGCCAGGCATGCCTTCTTATCACTGATCCAGTAACAGCGGCCCTACAAGAGGCCTCCAAGGGATCAAAACCACATTGCAAAGTATGCTTTCCAACATGTTCTGCTGCATGCAATAAATCCTGTAACTATTTTCCACACAATCAGAAATCAACATATTCTGTTTCAGTAAGCCCATAACATGCTGTTGATATTTAAGCATATGAAACTGGCAGTTTAAAGCCCCGATTGCCAAGGTTGCAGACGTATTAACCTTCTTACCCCATCTATCCAGTGCCCTGGAATCTATCAGAAGGGGTAGGATTTTTGGCTGTAAAAGCCTTAACACCCTTGGGGCCCTGAGAAAGTCTCAGAATCAGCAGCAGGATTTTTGAAAAGAAATTTGTGGGAGTCAGGAACCCTGTAATATCTGTCTAGCTTACTAGGAGCTGAAGGCAAAGAATCAGAAGCCATGCTTGATTCCGAGAACACATCATCCACAATGTCTAATACAGGAGGAATTGTCAAAGGCCTATGCTGAGGAAGAAGGAAATCCCTAAGCCTCTTTTTTGATACAGAGAAGTCCTGACTCTCCCAGTGAAAATGTTTCCTTAAAGTATGCAGTCTCTCCAAACGAGAGATCCTCAGGAGGAGATGCAGATGGGATGGATTCCTCTGCATTAGAATCCTAAGGTGGAATAGAAAATTCATGATCAGAAGAGGAATCAGAAGAAATGGAAACCTTATCTGAAGATTCATAATCAGTGCCTTACCTAGGCCTCTTAACAAGGGGGGGGGGTTGGGAACCCCTAATCAAGGTAATTAAATCCTCAGCCATTTTGATCATTTGTTTTTTAGGCATAGGGGCCTGAGCACGTGGCTCATGTGTCGGTTTTTTAGATATAGAAGTTGTTTTTGACCTTGTTTTTGTTGATGGCGTCTGATTAATATAAAAATGTGGAGGCCTGAAAACACCCTCAGATGCCGGTGCCTGCTCAGCAGCTCCGGACCCATCCAAGGGAGAGACATCTGCGGGTTCAATACTTTGCGAATCTCACGGCACACCGGACTCCGAATGGGTCTCGGTAGAGGCCTGCGACTCAAAAGTAGTGGGTATCAGAGGCTGTGAAAGCACCTCACTGAGTACCGGCGACTGGCTTAGAAGCTTCGTCGGTTTTGGACCTAGACGGTCGCCTCTGTCTTTTTCCTTGCGTTTTTTGTGAACTCCGGTAGTCGGACTGCTAACAGACGACATTTCAGGGTAGTTAAATCTTGAACCAAAATATTTAGAAGCAAAAATATACAGCCGCTTAATAGTGCGTTGGTTAAATTTAGCACAAAACAGACAGCAAGGCACATTGTGGTCAGGGCCCAGGCAAGGAATACAGTTTGTGTTGTCTTTCGGCTTTTCCCAGTTAGGGGTCACCATAGCAGAACTCCAGTCCGCTAATGATTGACAGTTGATTTTAATGTACCTGCTTGCCAGGCCTGATGCACAGCCTTCAACGAAGGTACGCCCATTGATGCATGTCTCCACGCAGAAGACGCTCTAGCTGAGAATCGAACCGGACAGTGTCTTACTGTGAGGAGACAATGCTACCGCAGCACCACCACCACGGTCAGGCAAGGAATACAGTACAAATGAAAATCCTTATGAGGTATTTGCTTCCCACAAGTAATGCAATTAACTTTTACTGACATCGGTAAGGAGCAAGAAAAAGTTTACCCAACACCCAGTGGTTCAGAAACTCAAAAATGAAAATTTCAGGAGTCTGCCGACCAGCACTTGCCAACTGCTTCTGCCTCTGGCACCGCACGGCAAGTAAGACTGATTAAAATGGCGTAAACTGCATGTTTTATACCCCTGACGACCTGAGGTCATGGAAGAGGAGACAGCAGCCGATGAAGGACCCAAGACTTTGTTATTCAGGCAGACTGAGGGCAACCTCAGAGCAAGGTTTTCAAGTAACTTTTTGCACCTTCCGTTGATTTGGATTTGGTTATTGGTTTTCGGATGAATACCCAGTCGGTTATGACTCTGGACAGTGGAAGTACGGGATCCGAGGTTGGAGAGCTTCGGAAGCTCATAGGGCAGTTGACGCAGCTTGTGGGACTTCTTACACCAGTTAGCCAATCCATGGCTTCGCTGTTATCGTCACTATCTTTACCCGGAAACCAGGAAGTAGCTAGGCGTTCTGCTTCGAATTAAGGAACGGCCATAAGCAAGGAACGAGAGGCTCGAGAGGATTTTGGACTAAATTTTGCTGACAATGGGAGCCTGGATGGCTTCCCTCACATTACTTTTAATAATGAGACTGAGAGGTATCCTTTTGAAGGGTCGTGAGCTAACACGAATACAGGCTCGCACGCAGAAGTGGACAGCAGTGCTTACCAGGTACTAAGAGACAATTAGCAGACATTTTAAATGTCAAGTTTGAATTTGAAAAGAAACGGTCTAATACTAGTACTAATGGAACATATGTTAAGTTAAACAACTTGGACTATTTTTTATACAAATATAAAATGCTTGACATGGACAATGCATATTTGAAACGTTGCTTACACTTGAATATTGTGCCAAAAGACCTTAGAGTATATAAATACCCTAATGTCTCGGAGGGTACTGACTTTCACCACGACTTAATGCTTGCTTTTGATAAATGTGGCTTTGACATAATGAGAGCTATAAGTAAGAACAATGAGTGTGAGATGGAAAAATTATACATAAATATAGAGCGAATCAATAAAGGTATAATTAATGATTTATTATTTAGTGGAAGAAAAAGGTAAATACTATAAATTATTAAAAAATTTGGAAGTTAGATGTGTAGAAGTGCAAAATAGGGAGGTTGGTAAAATTGAGAGGGATATGAAGAGTATAAAACCAAGATTCATTATCCTAATCCCAAGTTTTGGGGACGGAGAGTTAGTGGTTTTCAGAAGGAAATTCATGAACCCAGAGGAAATGGACTCTTCATAAAAAAAATGATTTAGATAATTCAGAATTCCCTCCACTACGAAGGTCTGAAAGGTTAATGTTCAAGGAACCGGTTGACTAATTCAAAAAACTACAAGGGGAGGAAATGGAGGCATCAGGGGAGGAAACAGCCAATATGGAACCAGTAGACACTATATTTAATGACTATTTTAAATGGACATACAAAGATTTTAACATTTTTAACTATTCTAATATTCCTGTGACTAAAACCGGTTTTGAATTATTTTCTAAAGGTTTTGGTTTTATACCTAAGCAGAGAACTAACATTTTTAAATTATTGGTAGACATTAAACTTTTTGTTAGAAAGAAAAACTTTCAACAGAAAGAAAATTAGTTCCAAAGAAGACAGTTTAGTGCGTAGAAGCACATTTAACCCACCTTTGCATCCTCAACTGAGAAATTTTGAAATTGCAGTAGAAAGTGAATTAAGAACTTCCCTGAGACAACAATGTACACCCCAACCCAACTCTGGCAGAACAGGAAACTCTTACAAATATGAGTAATAACAGAAATTTAAGGGTTATGAAACCAGACGGGGGGGGGGGGGTAGTACTTAAGGACATTTTATACGAAGGGAAAATGATGGAAATTTTAAATGACACTGACAAATATATAAAAAGTTCTATCAATGAAATTAACATAGCGTACAAAAAAATATATATGGTATTAAATGACTTAAAGGAAGGATTAATAAACATGGATACCTACAAATATTTACATGTAGAGAAACCCCAACTGCCTTCAATTTTTGGTATTCCAAAGGTGCACAAGGATGTGAATGACCCACCTTTGAGAGCTATAGTTTCTGCAGAGGGTTCAGTGACTGCACATTTGGCAAAATATGTGGACTTAAAGGTTAAGAAGTTGGTGTTGAACCATTTTCGTTTTGTGCTGGTTTCTATATTAAAGCTGTTCGTGTTTTAACCATCTGGGTTCAAGGTGCTTTTATGTTGGTCTGCCAGCAGATTACCCTAAAGTAATGACTGCAACAGTGAAACACGAACATCAGAAAATTCAGAATCCTGGTCGGAAGTATCAAACAAACTCAGTCCTAGGTCTCAGAGGGGGAATGCTGGCTTCCCCTGATTAAAATAATAAGGTCTTCAGCCATTCTTATCTGTTTTTTAGGCAAAGAGGCCTGACCATGCAGTCTGGGTGTCAGTTTCTTAGGCTTGGTTCGAGATTTAGGCCTTGAAGAAGACGATGGCGTCGGTTTAATACGCAAGTCAGTAGAGGCCTGAATACACCCTCAGAAGCCAGGGCCTGCACAGCAGCTCTGGACCCATTCAAGGTAGAGACATCTGCAGGTTCCACAGTTGAAGCATCTTGTGGCATACCGGACTCTGAATGAGTCTCAGTAGAGGCCTGCGAATCAGAAGTAGTGGGTATCAGGGGCTGCGAAAGCACCTCATTGAGTACCAGCAAACTGGCAACTGACTTAGAAGCGTCGTCGGCAGCTTTGGACCTAGGTGGCCTGTCTGTCTTTATCTTTGCGTTTTTTCAGAATGTCGGTAGCAAGATGGCTGACCGAAGACGTATCAGGATAACTGAACCAAGCACCAAAATATTTAAAAGTGTAAATATACCGAGGATGGACAGTTCGTGGTTTAAATAAGGTACAAAACAGACAGCGAGGTACGTTGTGGTCTGGGCCTAGGCAAGGAATACAGTATGAATGAAAATCTTTATGAGGTATTTGCTTTCCACAAGTAATGCAATTTACTTTTACTGACATCGGTTAAGAGCAAGAAAGTTTCCCCAACGTGGTACTTGGCTTTTAGTTGAAGACTTCAGTTCTGAAACTCTAAAACAAAAATTTCAGGAGTCGGCCGAGCGGCACTTGCGAACTGCTTCTGCTTCGGGCACCGCACGGCAAGGAAGACAGGTGTAATGGCGTCGGCTGCATGTTTTATACCCCTGACGTCATGGAAGAATGGACAGCAACCAACGCAGGACCCAAGACTTTGTTAATCAGGCAGACTGAGGGCTACCTGCAAGCAGATAACCCAAATGTAATGACTGCAACAGTGAAACACGAAGAACATCTGATAATATATAGATCTGGCCGTGAAACAGATATTTCCTGCATGACTTCCATATAGGGATGTGCAGATTGGCTTCTTTTAAGTTTAGGGGACTAACCAGGCATCCTTGGCTAGCATAGGTAAAAGCTGTTGAATTTTGGTACCACAAGGAAGGGGTTAAGAATTCAAAGATTCAGGATTGGGTGCCAAGAACCCTCTTTTCTGGGTACCAGGAAAAGTCTGGAAAAGAATCCTTGACCTATCTGTTCTACTGGAACTGGTTGAATAGCCCTGATCGAGCGCAGGGAATAGCCCTGATCGAGCGCAGGGAATAGCCCTGATCGAGCGCAGGGAATAGCCCTGATCGAGCGCAGGGAATAGCCCTGATCGAGCGCAGGGAATAGCCCTGATCGAGAGCAGGGAATAGCCCTGATCGAGAGCAGGGAATAGCCCTGATCGAGAGCAGGGAATAGCCCTGATCGAGAGCAGGGAATAGCCCTGATCGAGAGCAGGGAATAGCCCTGATCGAGAGCAGGGATAGGACTTAGGTTAGTGCCTCTGCCCACTGGTTTGGACGACTGTCTGGGAACCCTTTTTGGGGTTGCAGAGAGTGGAAGTAGAATTTTTACCCCTGGGATATAATGTTGCGAACCCTTTAGTCTTTTGTGATGGACATCCAGTTTTTTGCATGAAGAGCAAGTTTTCCTCCTAGAGGCACAAGCAGTTGGGCAGAGGTGAGGAGTGGAGGAGAGAAGTCATTCTGAGTTCTTCCCGTAAGGAGGTGGCTTAGCACTCCCTGTTTTGGGGGTGACTGCACTCAATTGCTTAGATCTTTGCATACCCTGAGATGGAAGCCTGGGTGGTCTGTTTCCCCTGGGTATAGCTTGAGATGGCCTGGAAAGGACCAGTGTTTCAAGGGGCAGTGCCTACTGAATCAAGGAGGCTGTACTTGTAAGAATTCTTTAACTGTCTGCAAAGATTTAGCTTTTTCTTCCATCTTTTTTAAGAACCTCTTCTTCTTTGGTGCCAAAAAGATTGTCCTTGTTCAAAGGAGTGTCCAATAGCTTTGATTTGACATGGTCTGGCAATGACTGCTCCTTAAGCCAGGCATGCCTTCTCAGTACAGAGCTAGTGACTGCTGCCCTGCAAAATGCTTCAAGGGTGTCAAAGCCATACTACAAAGTATGCTTGCTGACTTGGCTTACAGAGTGCATAAGCTTCTGCAATTCTTTATTTTCTGCACAGTCTGTAAAAGTTGCTACATTTTGCTTAAGTTCCATAATATGTTGCTGGTACTTCAGCATTTGAAACTGACAATTCAAAGTCCTAATGGCAAGAGTTGTAGAGATAAATACTTTCTTACCCAATCTGTCCAAAGCTCTGGAATCCCTATCCGAAGGGGTGGGATTCTTAGCTGTAGTTGCCTTGATACCTTTAGGCCCCTGGGAAATAATCTCTAGGTCAGCAGTAGAATTTTTGAAAAGAAACTTGAGAGTGAGGTACTCTGTAGTACCTGTCTGGTTCCTAGGGGTAGGGGGTAAAGTATCAGGAGTAAGACTGGATTCCATAAAGACATCAACTACTTCCAGGACTGGGGGGGTTGCTAAAGCCCTGTGCTGTGGCAAAGCTAGAAATTCTCAGAGTTTATTTTTGTACTAAGGATAGTCTTGGCATTCCCAGTGGAAATGCTCTCAAAGTATGTAAGGTTTCACCAAAAGAAAAATCCTCTGGAAGAGAGGCAGAGGGAATGGATTCCTCTGCATCTTAATCCTCATAAGCAGATAAGGGCATGTCTTCATAATCAGATACCCAAGAGTCGGATTCGGTCTGTTGAAGCTGCTGGGGACTGCTCTTTTTCTCTTAGCAGGGGAAGGCCTACTTCCCCTAATCAGTATAATAAGATTTTCTGCCATTCTAAGCATTTTATGTTGTGGCAAGGGAGCAGATACATGATCTTTGGTCGTTGGTTTTCTAGGCGTAGAGCGTACACCTGGCCTTATAAACTTGGTAGTTTTAGACAGAACTGAAGTAGTCAGTTTGTCGAACATCGGTAGTGCGAAGAACTTCAGAAGCCGGCGCCTGCTCACTGGCTCCAGACCCAAGGTAGAGACATCCGCAGGTTCCATAGTCTAACAGTCTCACGGCATACCGGACTCCGAATGGGTCTCGGTAGAGGCCTGCGAATCCACTGAAGCAGTCATCAAGGGCTACAAAAGCACCTGAGTACCTGCGAAGTGGCGACTAGCTTAATGGAAGCGGCATTGACAGCTTTGTACCTATTCGGTCTGTCTCTGTCTCCATCCTTACGTTTTTTCTGAATATCGGTTGTCGGATGGCTTACCTAAGCCATTTTGGAATATGGAGAACGAAGTATTTAGTGACAATGGTTCAGGCGTTGAACAAGGCACAAAACAGACAGTGAGGTACATCGTGGTCTGGGGCTAAACAGGTGACGCAGTAAGAATGAAAATCTTGGTGTGGTATTTGCTTTCCACAGGCAAGACAACTGTTAACTTTGACATAGGTAAGAGCAAAAAAAAGGATTCCCAACGGGGGTAACTTAGCTTTAGAAGACTTCAGGATGATTCAATTCATAAACTAAAACTCAAGTAGCAGCCGACCGGCACTTGCCAACCGCTTCTGCTTCGGGCTCCTCGGCAAGAAAGACTGGTGTAATGGCATAAGCTGACTGTTTTTATACCCACGACATCAGTCCTGGAGTGACAGCATCCAACGCAGAAACACCAAGTATCTGGTATTCGGGTCGACTGAGGGCTACCTGCAGGCAGATAACCCAAGTGTGTTGACTGCAACAGTGAAACATGGACATATGTTTTCTCTTCTTATGGGTTTCTGGTGGAGAAGATTTGGATATACAGTGGGGGGTAGGAGGGCCTGACACTGGCAAGCACTCCACAATGTCAGAATCTATGTCCACTCATATGATTTGAGACACCCACGTGAACCCTTGGAAATGAGCCTAGGTTCCCCCTCGGTGACTGAATCGGATGCCTGAAACTCCCTCCGGGACGGGACCTCGGGCAAAGAACTGATTCCCTCTGGGCATTCTGCCGAAGGAAGCTCCAAGGACTCTGGGTCTTCATTAGCCTTGAGAGGAACAGCTGGAGTAGAGGGCACATCAGTCTGTTCAGGCCTAATCTTTTTCACTGACTGGAGGCTTGTCCAAGTGTTCCGATGTCAGATCCATCCTGGAAGCTAAATGTTTAAGTCTCTGATTCTAGAGACAATTTTAATGCTGCTAGATGGCTTCTAAGTTTTGTGGACAAACGCCTGACAAATACTACAGGTGGTATATGGTAGTGATCTTGGCCTAGGCAGAACAGGCAGAGCTCAAGCAAATTCTTATGTGGAATTTGCCTTCCACACCTACACTTGCCCTTCCGACTTGACATGTAACCCAATGGAGTAGAAAACAAAAAAACAGAAAACTCCTATGGAGTAATTATCTGAAGTTGTGTGTTGGAAAACACTTCTTCCGAAATAGTGATGACCAGAGCTGTCAGTCACACAGGTGGCATTTATTTCTGAAGGTGTGTTCTGACGAACACTTTATACCAGACATCCATTTAAGACAAACATCCGAGAGGCAGGTGCAGGACGTCACGCACACCTTAGCAGTAGCAGTGAAGTTTTGCATAATGGCCAGAAGTACGAGAGTTCACCTGAGGCAAACTCCCTGATGTCATGAATACAGCAGCATATGAATAGAACATTTACAGGTTCCAAAAGATAGTCCAAGAGGTCTCTCCAGAAACTGAAGGACAGGGACTGGATGTGAGGGAAGAGGAAGAATGTAAATGGACAACACAGATGCCTAGTTATGTTGAATATATAACTTTTAAATCTGTTCTTTTCATTCTTCCTCAACCCACGGGACAGAGCCCTAAGCGACAATGATCTTGAAAAGCTCTCATGGAAGGATATTCCAGACTAAGGCCGAACCAAAGGCGGCTCCATTTCTGGAAACATCCAATTGGCAATGAGTTACAAAGGTAGGAGTATTGGACCATGCGGCTATAGAGCAAATATCAATAGATGTTCTTGACCAAAAACCAGATGAAGCAGCAATGGATCAGGTTGAAAGAGCCTGAGATGGTTTGGGTAAGGCTATGTTTTGTTGAGAACAGCTCCAAAAAATATAGTCGGTAATCCATTTGGCTAATAAAACTAAGAAATTGGTACCAAAGTCATTTTGATGAAAAGGAGATAAACCATTGATCTTATTTTCAGATTTGTTTTGTTCTGTGAAAATAAAAGTTTGTCTGTGTACATCAAGGAAATGAAGCATGTCCTCTCCTTTATTCTAAAAATTTGGAAAGAACTGGTAAATAAATGGATTGATAAAGTTTATTTTCAGACACCACTTTGGGTAAAGATAGGGTTTTGTCTGTAAGGTAACCCTATCTTTATGAAAAAGATGCAAGGGGATTTCATGGAAAGAGTCTGGAGTTCAGATATCCTCTTTGCAGAAGTAATGGCTACTAAGACAACCATTTTCAATTAAATGAATTTTAAATCAATTTTAGCTGAAGGTTCAAAAGGTTTCTCAGTTAGACCTTCTAGCACAACAGAGATCCCAGGTAGGTGAAGGATTCTTTTTTGGTGGTCTGAGAAGAAAAATGCAGTTTAGAAATGCTTTGTATAATTTGGAGAATGCCAAAGAACAATATCTGCCTCCTGTGTGAAAATTAGAAATATCAGCTAATTGAAGTTTAATCACAGAGAAACTAGCTTCTTCTTTAAAAAGGACTGCTAAAAAATACAAGTACAGCAGAAACCGCAGCAGAGAAGAGGTCAAGCTCAACATCCAAAGCCCAAACGGAGAATCTTTTCCATTTGCTCTTCTAAGCTTTTTTGTACAGTCTTTTTGTGAGGCCAAAATAATAAATACTGTGAAATAAAGCCTGGGTTGTCTAATCATTACTGCAAGTGGAGACACCATGTAGTTAGAAGGCCTGGATATTGGAATGTTGGATCACTGATGGGTGAGAGGGGAGATCTGGAAATGCTTCCAGCATCCATGGAGGACAACGAACGTGAGAACACAAAGGGGAACCATACCTTTTGTGGCCATAATAGGGCAATGAGGATGACTGAGTTCTTCAGCTAACTTGCTTTCTGCAGAAATTTGGAACTCAAAGGAAGGGGGATTAAGCATAAAGAAAAGAGGGCCAGACATGGACTACAGCATCACTCAGTTACTCCCCACAAGTGTGTATAAGAGCAAAGCTTTCTCGGAAAGGGTGGCCCCAACAACACAAGATCCTTACTGCCACAGACTGATTTAAGAGACCACCCATGAGGCATCAGGATGGACTTGCTTAGTCAGCCAACATGCTGGTTTTCCCCAGAATGTGCACTGCAACTAGAAAGTGGTCCGAGGAGATTGCCCATCCCTACAATCTCATGGCATCTCTGCAGAGGGGATATCAGGTTAATCTTTGTTGATGTAACAGACCACAGAACTGCTGTTGGTCTGAACTACAATAATCCCTAGAAGGAAAGCATCTTGAAATGTAGGACTGCACTCATCTCTAATACACTGATATGCAAATTGGTCTCTAGGGTGACCACTTACCTTAGACTGCCATTCCCAGGAAATGGTCCCCCCCAACCCCTAGTTTAACCACAGATCTTTCCACTGTGGCCATTGGAGACGGTAAAAAATAGTTATGTACAAACCATAACGTTCCATTTGTGTTGTCCTTTTTCCTCACACTTGGGTTCTGATCCAAATTCTGGGATCTGACTTGGCTGTTGCAACAACTCATTGCAAGCAAAAACATCTCTAGCACACTTCCTTACCCATAATGCCCCTCCTAATCACCTCAGATCTTGCTTGTATATAATCATAGAAAAAAATATAATAGGAAATTACATTAGATAAGGGAAAGACCATTTCACTATAGCCAATAACAATTTTAGGTCAACTCACTCCACCAAAATCCAGAAAGTGACAGGGGGAAGGTGGGTGGGTTTGAGAGGAAAAAGTGAAAATGGACAACACAGACGAAATGTTATGGTGAGTACATAGCTTTTGTCAGTTTTTAGTTTATCCTCACACTTGGGACAGAGTACCCACCTACCTTCTTTCCAGGGTGATGTCAAGGGAGGATATTCTTCAGAACCATTGAATCGAAAGACGATCTACCCCTAGAAATCAAATCTAGCTCGTAGTGAGCAATAAAGTTAAGAGGGGTAGCCCAAGTTACTGTACCACAAATGTCATCAGTGATCACTCTGCACTGAAAAACTGCAGAACTGGCCACTGCTCTATTGGAGTGAGCCATACAATCTGTGGTAGTTCTAAACCTTGACTCCTGTAAATATGAGAAATGCAGTCTTGTAAGCCATTTATCTAGAGTCACCTTGGTCACTGGGAGACCCAATCTATTTCCATAGGAGGAGACGGACAACTTTGTCTTCATATGTTAGTTGTTCTATGAAGGTAAAAATGTAGTTATCTATGAACATATAACAAATGCAGCATATATTCACCTTCATTGAAGTTAGTAAAGAAATCCGGCAGAATAATGGATTGGTTGACAGTCTCTGAAACAATCTTTAGTATGAAAGAAGGGTTAGTATGTAAAGTAACCCTGTTTTTGTGGAAGATTAAATACAGCTGTTGGGATGACAAAGCTAGACTCTCTGAATGACTCCTTGCAGATGTGATGGCTACCAAAAATATGGTTTTCCAAAAGAGAAATTTAAGCAGACATGTAACTGCTGGCTCAAATGGAGGCTGTGTAATCTTCTGTTACACTAGACTCAAGTCCCAAGGTGGAGGGATTTTTATATGGCAGCTTGAGTAGAAGAGTGCTTCTCAAAAAAAAACTTTGCACAGATTATGCGAAGCAATGCAGGAACCATCAAATCCAATGTGAAAGTTGGAAATTGCAGCTAGCTGCACTTCTATTGTAGAATATGCTGCCCCATCGTTAAACAGTTGTGTTAAAAACTCAAACAGTGTGGGCAGAATCTGAAAAAGCACCATTTTGTTGAGACGAACGTATTAATCTCCTCCATTTACTGTTACACAACTTTCATGTACACTGCCTATGGGAGGAGAGCAGCACATGACACACTGGTGAAAAGAGCATAGGTTGTCTGGCTATTAGCAGAAAGAATAGTTGTGTAAAATCTTACCATAACCAAAGACGTTCTTCTCTTCCATGTTGCAGTACTCCAAACACTTAGATTTTCCTCTCTTGCCACCAAAACGTCCAGCCATTATACAAAAGCTTCTAGTCATTACAAGATACGGAGGCCATAAAAGTAATGTCTGAAGTATCAGACCTCAGAACAGAGTGCCCCAGTTGGACCCCAGTCCCAGGATAGCTGCAGAAGTCCAGTGAAGGGACAGTTTAATGGAAGAATGGGGAAAAGGGATAAGGAATAGTGCAACATGGAAGAGAAGGACATCTATGATTATGCTAAGATTTTTTCACAACTATTCTGTGTCTTTCTATTCTCATGTTTCAGTATTTCAAACCCTTGGGTGAGAGCCAAAGCTCAAAGGGAAGAGGAGGGTAGAGGCATGGAACTATTTTCTAGAAATCAATGAAAGAATGTCCTGGCAAATCCAGCCCCGGATTTTGAAATATGATCCAATCTATAATGTTTGGTAAATTGTGAACATAGGACCATGAAGCTGCCTCTAAAATGGAAGCACTGTCCAGCCTTTTAAATAAAGCCCCAAATGAAGCAATAGCTGTAGCGGAGTGTGATTTAATCTTAGACCCAAAGGCTTTTCTATGCTATGTAAAACAGAAAGAAATTTCCCTGGAAATCCAGGCAGAAATGGCTTGCTTTGTCACTGCTTTCCTGACAGCCCTGGGGGTGAAAGGAGACAAACAATTGGTCTGATTTCCTGATAGACTTGGCCATATTTCTATCTCCCCTCACACCTATACCTGCTTCTTTCCCTCACCAATACTGTTTCGGCCAAAATGGGGTCAACAACAAGATTTTTGGTTTGTCCCGCTGAATTTTCAGTAGGACTTTCTGAAAAAGCCAGGAAGGCCCAGAAACAGTCATAGCCGGACTTAGGCATAGGCCTGGTGACCAGGATGGGGGCACCAGGTGGTGCCATGGAACCCTTTTGCCTAGGGCACCAGTCGACCTAAGGCCGCTCCTGCAATCAGTGACCTGAGGCAGGAGAAGGACAACTATGGCAGGGGTGCAGCTATATGGATTAAGACTAAGCTGTCTATACACATCAAGGGAATGCAAGACTCTGACACTCTGAGGATGAGGAAAGAAGGTGAATAGCTTGGTATAAGGATAACTCATTGATCACTTTTGGGCATGAAGGAAGGGTTGATCTCAAGCGTTACCCTGTCCTTGTGGAAGGTAAGGATAGAAGGAATAGCCATGAGGCCTGTAGCTCTGACACTCTTATGGTTGATGTCAAACCTATCAGGAGTACTGTTTTCCAAGTGGAGTGTTTTAGAGAGACCTTAGAAGCTGGTTCAAAAGTGGTCACAGTGAGCCTCTCTAAAGCACAATTCAGGTCCCATGGGGGTGGGATGGGTTTCCTGGGAGGCCAGAGATGCAGCACTCCCTTTAGGAATAACTGTAGGCAACAGATACCAACCGGGGGGGGGGGGTCGAGAGGGAGACTAGCTGAAATAATAGCAAGGTGTGTTTTAACAGAGGAGTACGCAAACCCTATCTAAAAGAGCCCACACAGGTATGAAAGTACGAAGGAAAACACCCTGAAAAGGGGCCAACTGCTTTTGTAGACACCATATGGTGAATTTTTTCCATTTAGACAAATAATAAATCCTAGTGTTAGGTTTCCTGGCTTCCACCAGGACTGTGAGCATGTCCTCATTGTAAAGGTGTCTGTAAGAAATCAGAATTCTCTCTCAGAGTAAGGCTCAGAGATTGTAGGTGGGGATGGACTAGTCATACCTTGTCCTGTGTGAGAAGGTGCACTCTATGAGTTAACTTGTGGTGATTGCCACTGGCGAAATGCAGGAGGAGGGGGAACCAATAATGTTTCGGCCAAAACGGGAACAACAAGATCATTGGTTTGTCCTGCTGAATTTTCAGTAGGACTTTCTGAGAAAGCCAGGAAGGCCCAGAAACAGTCAGTCATAGCCGGCATTAGGCATAGGCCAACTAGGCGGCCGCCTAGGGCACCGCTGTAGCAGGGAACTTTT